>NC_048597.1:218632860-218975360 GCF_003668045.3 Cricetulus griseus
CTGGAGGGAAGTAGACACTAAAGACCACATAATAGATTCTTCCTCAAACTTCAGACACTTAGCAATTCCTTTTTGTCTTGAAAACTGGTTATCTGTGTGTGCTGTAGTCACTGACATTCTCAGAATTGAGGAAATCTGTAATATGTGTATTTATAACTTTGTGAAGTGCTTTGAGAGAACAGTAAACAGTTTCATTAAAGAGTGTGCCACAGGGGACATGTTTGAGGGCCTTGGGAAGGTTTTCTTGGAGGAAGTGGCCTTTCACCTGAGGTTTGCAGGATGAGGGATATTCCCCCAAGGGAAACGGAATTGTCAGAGAACTTTTCTTTGCAAACCTGTGGGGCTGAAGGAGTGCAGTGGCTAACATTTATTCAGTGTTCATGATTGCACCCTAGCTCAGTACTTTAGCTCCAGGCCTTTTTATGTATCACTGTTTCATTGGTGATGAATATAAGCCATGGAGACATCAAGTAACCTTGCCAAGGCCATGATGCTAGGAAGGGCTAGCAATGGAATGTCCCATGGTTTATGCCCTCTTAACTATGGTCCTCTAGTTACCTTGGGTGACAACTGAGACAGAGGAGAAGAAAGAGGAATTAGCTAGTTCAAGTTAGTGGTTTGCAGCTAGGGACTAGTTTTGTTCCTTGGGGATGTTTGACAATGTATGTAGACATTTGTGTCTGCCACAGTGAAGGGTGTCGTGGGGAAGGTGTCCTGTGTCTGTCACAGTGAAGGGTGGTGTGGGGAAGGTGGCCTGTGTCTGTCACAGTGAAGGGTGGTGTGGGAAAGGTGCCTTGGCAGTCGTGGGAGGCTGAGGATGTTGCTCAACTTGCCAGTGCACAGCTCAAGCATTAGCGGGGACGAGGCTGACAACCTTGATGGTAGACTCTCATAGATTATGATTAGGAGATCTAGTCTGTACTAAAAGCGATGGGGAAATATTGAAGAGTATTTTTTGCAGGGGAGTGACATGATCAAATGGATGACTTATTATAGGTTGGAGCTTGTATCAGAGAAGAGACATCAGTGGTTGCAAGGAGGTGAGTCATGAGCCACAGGTAGTGGGGGTGTTGGAATGGGAAGGTAAGTAGTTGGTGCTCTGTGAATGGCTGTGGATGGTGGCAGAGACAGGACTCCGTGACGAATACATCTGGATAGATGGTAGGGAACATCAGAATGATGGGGGAAGAACATGATTGCATGTTGGCATGTGTGGCTGCAAGATACCCAGGTCAAGTTTTGAGAATGAGAGGTGGACTTTAGCAGATTCTTGATACTTGGATCTGCTGTTGGTACATTGAAGTTGTTGACCTCAGTGTGTGGACACCATTATCTCGGGAGAGAGGTGAAGATGGCTTCTCTTTGCTGAGTCCTAAAGAGCTCCAGGACAAGTTAGAGTTTTATCTTGCACATGGTTTTTACTTTATGTATTTGATTCAGATTATTTTGTGCAAATGGGTTTGTCAGAAAAATAATTCCATATGATTCAGAATGACTCCTATTTGTAGTTTAAACATGTTCTCAGTGTTGATTTATGAAACAGGAATCATTTTCTCAATTATGAGAAATGAAATCCCCCCCCCCACACACACACATACAGGGTTTCTTTGTAGCTTTGGAGCCTATCCTAGAACTCATTCTGTAGACCAGGCTGGCCTCAAACTCACAGAGATCCGCCTGCCTCTGCCTCCCGAGTGCTGGGATCAAAGGCGTGTGCCACCAACGCCCGTCTAGAAGTGAATGTTTTTATATTTCTACCTAGTTTTAAAAAAATCAAAATCTCCTCCTTTCTGTTTACTGATTACTTACTAGCATATCCTCTGAAAGTAAAGTTGTGACTTCACCCGGAATTCTTTTGGGTGCCTTAGTGCACAAGTTGAAACAGTCTATTTCTTTCTTATCCTCAGCTGAGGAGAAAAGGGAGATGGAACTGGAGTACCTCTTTTTAGCAGATCTCCCCACCTCCTGCCCGATTGTCACTGACTCCGGGAAGACCAACCAGTATTACAGTCAGTATCTCACTGTCCCTTGACTTGTTGCTCTGTCTGGAATTAAGGGAGCATTATTATGCTAAAGCATCCATTTTGTCTAGTTGTGACTGAGACTTTCACCTTTGCTGTTCATATCCTTCAATACCAGTGCTGTAAATGGGAAGACATTGCTGGCAGCACCTCCCCCTAGTACTTTTACATGGTGACTCACATTCCCTCCCTGGGTTACATTGTGTCATTGCAGATCCAGTGTTTTGCTTTTCTTGGGCTATTAATTAGTTTGTATCAAGGCCTCAGTAATTAAACTTCTTAACCTTAGATTTCCTTTCCTTTCTTATTTGGTAAGATTGTTTTTTTTTGTTTTTGTTTTTGTTTTTTGGTTTTTCGAGACAGGGTTTCTCTGTGGCTTTGGAGGCTGTCCTGGAACTAGCTCCAGGCTGGTCTCGAACTCACAGAGATCCACCTGCCTCTGCCTCCCAAGTGCTTGGATTAAAGGCGTGTGCCACCAACACCCATCGGTAAGATTGTTTTTTAAAGATTGTTTTTTGCTGTCAAAAGTTCTCCGAGTAAAAAGATGAAAACAGTTGTTTGACATTAAGAAAAGATGAGTTAAAATTTCTAGATTTTATTCTTTCAGTTTTATCTAATACACATTAGGGTTTATGTTCAGAAAAATTTAAATATGTGTCCTCAAATACAAAAAGCTTTCTTAAAAAGTGGTTAGTACAATACATTTCAAGATCTCTTTAAGAAAAATGATATGTCACATTTTGGGTTGAAGAGAAGTTGCTAGGAACATGGAGTAATAACTTCTATTTGTTAATTTGGAAACCATGGCAACACAATAAATATTATGTCTCTTAATTTGTCTTTCAGTGTTCTTTTGGCTTGAGTGCCATGGAAGAATAAACAAAATTAACACAGTAAATGCTGAGTACAAGCTACCTGAGTTAGTCATTTTTCTTGAGTGTTTCATGTGGTTTTTTTTTTTTTTTTTTTTTTTTTGAGACACAATCTCATTATGTAACCCCGGTTGACCTCAAATTTATGCTCTTCCTACCTTGAGCTTCCAGGAGCTGTATGAAAGGCCCATGCCTTCACACACCTAGTGAGTGAGAAAAGATTCACTCCAGGTCAGGGTGTCCTCAGACTCCTAGTGGCTCCTATGCCTCAGTTCCCGGAATTTTGTACTTTGAACCCAAGTATCTGCAGGTATGAAGATGTGAGTCAGGTAGCAGAATGAGGAGAACTGCTGGGCTAGTAGCTTGTGGCCTACAGTGTGTACCACGGGAGGAGGTGTTGCTGTGGGAATGGGGTCTGTCAGGAAGGGATGTTTCTGCTGAGGAGTTGGAATTGACTCAGAAAGTTGGGGGCCACAATCAGATTTGACTTCCAGGGTAATAACCCTGGCTACCAGGGGATGTGTCTGGAGGAGGTCAGGTCAGAGTGAGAAAGTTGCTGTGTGCCTCTTGTTGGGAGATGATGAGAGCTTGAAGGCAGAGAGGGACAGCGAGCTCTAGAGAATGGCAAGTGTGGAGACTTGTGGGAGCTGGGTAGTTGGGACTCAGGGACTGCATTGTGGAGGGAGGCTGGGAACAGGGGAAAGAGTCTTCATCTTCTGGGCAGTGGGGCAGTAATAGAAGCTGTAAACAACATGGGACATAGAGGGAAGATTATGCGTTTCGTTAGGGATTTATTGAGTCTGGAGTTCTTGTGGAACACTATCCATTTTTAATAGTGTGCTAGATAAGCACGCTGGAGAGAAGCCTGTCTTGTACATAAAGATTTGCTAACTTTTGTCAGCTGAAGTCAGTATCACCCAGGAGAGAAGACAGAATGCAAAGAGCAGGAAGTTAAGCCCAGAAACTCTGGCTCTGTTAAAACTTGAAGGATTTAGAAAATAAATGTGTGTCCACACAGGATTCTAAAGGAGGGACGTTAGAGAACGCACAGGAAACCAAAGGCACTAGTACTACAGGATGCCAAGAGCTTTCAGGAGGAATGAGGGGTTAGTGATGTCAGCTCTCCAGAAAGAAGTGAGATAAGAACTTAGAAATTCCACTGGGTTTGGTAGTTAGAGGTCATTAGTGACCTTTGCCTGAGTAGTTTCAGTCCAGTGATTTGGGCAGAAGCCAAACTGTTGTCATTTGAACTAAGTGAGAAGTGAGGAGGGCTGCAAGAAGTGTGAAAACGTGGCTGCAAAGAGAAGACTAGATCTGAGCTGGCGTGGGGGGGGGGCTTGTTGCTCTTTTTTAAAGATGGAGAGACCGTGTACCCTATTGGATGAACCAATAGAAGGAGAAGCTGAAGGCAGGAAAGGTGGACGTTGGGGCAGGGTCCTGGGTGGCTGAGTCTTACAGGGCAATTTGGAGGGGATGTGTTTAGGGTGGTGGTCTTGGGGCAGCACTGACCTGAAACAGGAGGGTGGCTCTTCAGTGGGACTTCTGAGAAAGGAAAAGGGACAGCATTAAGACTGGATGTCTGTCCAGGGCAGGGAGCTGTGGAGGGAGTGCCTCCTTCAGGCCACGACCTGTATTTTCTACTTGAAGCACATTCTTAGACACATCTGAGAGATTCCTTCTGTTGTGGAAAAGCATTGATACAAGAGGAGAAATACCTCTACATGTAGAAGAGAGAGAAGAAAAACTATATTGCAGAACTTTCTCCATGGAGAATGAAAACCACTGACATTGTGTTTCTTAGAAATTCTCCCCTTCTGGTTTATTTGAAACAGTCTGTAGTGGTATGACCATTCTGAGTGGCACTATTTTGTTTCTGAAAGACTCTGTGGTTCATTATATACTTAGAGCCTATATATGTCCTAAAAACAAAACAAGAACACATATCTGTTTGTGGTTCATTAGGAACTCTTCATAACTTGATGGCCCTACCCCAATTTATAGAATGTATACATGTTTTGTAGTTGGTTAACTCTTTGGCCTCTGAATTGTTAGATACTAGATTCAGACTATTGTTAAGTAAACATACCTTTGTCCTCATACCAGAATAGTAGTCTCAAGTGAGATGTGCAATAAAGATTTTATTGAAGTAAACAGTGAGCACTACCCAGAAGATCAAGCAGATCCCTCCTATCTTGTCTATCCAGTGAGCAGAGTTTATAACAGGATAGACAGGCCTCAGGGGAGCCTCTGATTGGAATGCTACAGGGAACCACAGCATATTTAACCTAGTCCCTGTGCCTGCTAGACTGAAGCAGTTACAGAATCCAAAGTTAAATTCATAAAGCTGGTGAATGCTTTTAGTCTGAGAAGTTTTATTGTACTTGTTCTTGGGGTTTCAGTAGGTTGACCCAACAGTATATAGCCGCGAGTCTCGGGGAAGGGAGAAGCTGAAATTAGAATTGAGAAGCTTTGAAGGCTCTAGGTGAAAGTGGTAAGAACTGTTGGGAAGAGGGGGGTCTGTTGGAAGGAAACAAGGGATGCACTTAGGAGGTCCTGGGGCTTGGAATTGAGTGGGGGTGGGGTGGGCTCCATTGCTGGAGACTGGGGACTTTGGAAGTGAAGCTGCCCACTGGTGGAGGGTGGAGTCGGTTTCACCCACTCTAGGTCTGTGGATAGCTCATCCTCTAGTTGGTAGAAGTGGAGGCTTTGCTTATGGCTGAGAAATCAGTTTGTGATGCTGGAGTTGAGTTCTCATTGACTCACAGCTGGAACTACGATCAAAGATGAGCACAAGGGCTGAGCACAGTCAAAGGAGATTATCTGCACCTGGGTAAAGGAGAGGCCTGAGAATCAATAGGACCAAAATAGTGCAGTTCTGCAGAGAAGAGAACTGGCGCTCATTTTGAAAACCACCCAAAGCAAACCTCTGGTTGGTCTGAGAAGGGCTCAGACTCAGTGTATAAATAGACAGGTCGGAGTAGCATGGTTAAGAGTGGATTATAGTGAGTCTCAGGGTGTGGGTATTGGCTCCGGCATTTGCTAGTTAGGTGATATTATTTGTCATCTATATCTCAGAGGTTGAGTTTGTGGACTTAAAAGCAATCAGCCATCTAACCTTGCTAGTAAGTCAGTACTCAAATGAGGCAGTCAAGGCACTGTGAAATCTCATTTTGCCCACTCTCTGCAAAGGATGGCCTTTGTTTATTTGTTTGAGATGGGATCTTGCTATGTTGTCCTTGCTGGATTCAAATCCCTGCACTCAGGATCCTCTGGCCTCAGCCCCCAGACTTGCTGGAACTACAGTTGTGCCCCACTGTGCCAGGTGCAAGTTTGGGTTTTGATTGTGAGGAGATTATTCTGATAATATTGTTTAGTTTTAGGTAAGGTTATCCCTTAACAGACTTACCAAAGTTTGAGTTGGATTCTGTTCTGTTTTCATAAGCTTGTTTCTCAGACTTGTTCCTGGACCATGGTGTTTAAAGGATTAATTAGGCTTTATTTAGTAATTGGTCCAAGAAATGCTATACATTCTGTGCCCCCCTTGAGATTCCTAGTGTTTGTTGTTATTAAATATTTTGACTTAAGAAGTTCAATCCAATATTTCCTAAACCACCTACATCATAAACTCTCCTTCCTCCCATTTATACATTAAATTTTGTGAACTGGGCCAGGTTTTGGCGGTGGCGGCACACACCTTTAATCCCAGCACTAGGGAGGCAGAGGCAGGTGGATCTCTGTGATTTCGAGACCAGCCTGGTCTACAAGAGCTAGTTCCAGGACAGCCTCCAAAGCCAGAGAAACCCTGTCTCAGAAAACAAAACAACCCCCCCCCAAAAAAACCCCCAAAACATTCTTTCTTTCTGAAGATTTTTCCAGGCCAGTCTTCCATGTGATATTCTCTTTCCATCGATTAGGTAACAAGTGTTAGGGATGATACTTGGCCTGCCCCTGGGCTCCCTGGGTGCAGTTGGTGTCCTTCCCAGCTCTGGTACATTATTGGAGCATAGTCAGAGAAGCATCTTAACACACAGAATTGCTGCGACCATACCCATAGCATCTGCACTGGAACTGGAGGCCACCTGTCAGCTTTGTACCAGAGTGTCAATGAGCCTTCTCTTCAGCAAGCTTGCAGGTGGTGAGCTGTGTCGGAGTCCAGTGGAGCGGTAGAGCCTGCACTGATGTGGCCTGGATGGTTCAGGATAATCGTGAGCACTGAGGTTGCTACTTCCAGAGACAGGTCATTTCTTTGCTGTCCCATGCGGCATGCATTGCCTGGACAAACATTTGATGGACAGCTCCCTCAGCTTCACGCAAAGCCTCATGGTGTATTTCAACACACTTTGCTTCAGTTGTGACAGTGGCTGGAGAAAGGCAGTCACCACACTGTGTTTGAGAATTCTGATTTCCCTCAACTCACAGGGACCTTATCAACACCACCAGTTTTGTAAACCTTCTGGAAGGACAGGCACAAAGGCTTGCAGTTGGACAAGTTGGTGGCAGGATACCGTCTATACCTGGTGTGGTTCCGCTTGCATTGCCACCTTGTGAGGGATGTTCCACCCAGTGAACCAAAGCATGGTAGCACTTGACTTAGACCAGGAATTTGGCCCAAATGCTACAGTGTGAGGCTTGTAGCTCATTTCTTAGTATAAATGCTGCCTTCCTAAAAAGAACTTTGTCCCTCTTCTGGCCATAGGGATCAACAGTTAGTTGTTTCATACCAAGTATATAAGCTAGGAGGTATGCTCATGTACCTGCCAGCTTTTTTAAATTTCAAGACAAGGTTTCTCTGTGTAGCCCTGACTGTCCTGGAACTCACTTTGTAGAGCAGGCTGGTCTAGAAGTCAGAGATCCATCTGCCTCTACCTCTCTCTCAAATTCTGGGATTAAAGTCCTTCACCACCACCATCCAGTGGTCTGTCAGTTTTTTGAGAGCCCAGCTTTAAATTTGCCAACACCAGCAGCAACAGTGTAGACATCATAGGCAGTCTGCAGTGAGACACCTGTTATCGTATTGTTTAAATAGAAGTCTGTGCTCTGGGGCATCAGTCATAGTCACTCAACACTTGCAAGTCTCCCGAGTCTACAGATGTCACTGGTGATGGCTGCTCGTGCTCAGCCCTTACTTATCCTAAGACCCAGATATACTTGAAGGAGCCCTTTCCCATCTCACCACCTACTTCACATGCTTTCAGGTTTTTCTGAGATTTATTTTATGTGTCTGAGTGTTTTACTTACATATATGTGTAATATATCACATGTGTACCTGGTGCTTAAGGAAGTCAAAAGAGGGTGTTAGATGACCTACAACTAGAGTTGATAAGAAATGTCATTGAACAGATTTTAGCAATCTGTAAATTAGGTCATTAAAAAAAAGTCCCATTTTAGTGTAGATTTTACAGAATTGGCTGCAGATCCTGTAGGGATAAAATCAGTATTTTTGAATTAAATTTGGAAGAGAGACTACAAAGTACAAAGTTAATGTACCTAGAGTGAAAGTTCTTACTCATTGCCATGGCTATAATTTAAAAGTATTTGAAAATTTTATTACTTTCATAGATTCAAATGTATTTGCTATCTACTGAAATGTAACTTAGACTTGAAGTCGTTTTCCGTAAAGTACAAACTCTAGTAAGGAAGTGATGTCTGCTCATAGTTCATGAAGGGGACTGTGACTTGAGGCAGAGAATAGGTGTTTAAAAAGGTAGGGGCCAGTGTCTGATAGATAGGGGACTTGTTGTTCTAGACGCACCTCTAGTTGCATCTTAGTCTATAGATTTTAATTTAGTTTATAAGCTTTTGCTACTACAAGACCTGTTTAGCAGCCTGGGGCATTGCCAGAATGGGAATAAATAGGAATTAACTGTTAGCTGTGCCCTGCTAGGCAAAACTAATTTCTTCCTAGCATTTTTGACTCCCAAACATGAGAACAGGGCAGATTTGGTCATCTCACACTGTGTATTCTTAGCATCTAATATAATTGCTTATGGAATAGACTCTTAAGCACTGGCTGAATCTATTCTTATGAGATTGTCATAAATATGACAACATGGAAAGAGGCATCCTCTGTAGCTATCCAAGGGCTGATCTGTGTTGGAGTAAGTATGTGGCCAAGGACAGGGAAATTACTGCAAAGCAGAAACCAGAGAGATTTGAAAGTTCCATGTCGCACAGGGAACTGCTTATGAATTTCCATGATACCCTGGCCTTTATCTGAATTGCCCTTGTTTATTATTTAGCAGAAGTTGTGGGCATGCAAGTTGTGGGGTGCCAAGAGGTATGCATTTCTAAAAGGCTTTATGTAGATGGTTGTTTTGCCTTCATGTTTGTCTGTCTGCTACTTGTATGCTTGGTGCCCACAGATACCAGAAGAAGGCATCAGATTCCCTGGGACATGAGTTACAGACAACAGTGAGACACCATGTGGGATCTAAGAACTGAATTCAGATCCTCAAGATGATCAGCCAGTGCTCATAACCAATGAGCCATTTCTCTAGCCCCTATTTTTTTTAAATTGTTTTAAACGTGTGTGTGAGTGTGCAAGAGAGAGAGAGAGAGAGAGAGAGAGAGAGAGAGAGAGAGAGAGATAACTTGCATGAGTCAGTTTCTTCTTCCACCATGTATATCCCACGATTGAGTGTCAGAATTTGGTGACAAGGACCTTTACCTGCTGAATCATCTCCCTGCATCTCCCCCCACCACACACACCTTAAAGACAAGGTTTCTCTGTGTAGCCCTGGCTGTCCTGGAGCTCACTGTGTAGACCAGGCTAGTCTTGAAATTTCATTGAGTTCCTACTGCATGTGTCTGCTGGGTGCTGGGGTTGCAGGTGTGTGTCGTCACAAGAGTGTGTGGTATTTATGAAAGATGCAATGGGAGTAATCATCATACATGGTGGGAACTCTTTCCTGGGCGGCTGTAAGCACGTGTGTATCTCTTTATTAGAGGGTACCAACAACAGACAAAAGTACGATTCTACTGAGGTTAGACAGTCATTCTTGCAGAGCATGGTCAGGGATTTACTTTTTTAGGCGCTCAGCGGCCACACCACCCAAAGTCTCACCCTATGGAGAATGACGACTTTTGCATAGCTGCTTATATGGAGTCTTCTGCCAGTTAATCTTCCACAGAGACCACAAGACCACGTGCAATTCAGGATGGAGTCATACTCAGTGGGCAGGGAGAGGAAGCAGAGAGGGGGTGTTTAAGACATGAGGTTGAGGGCCTGATGATCCTCCCCTCCCCCTCCTATGAGGGAATGCCAACAGTTAACAGGCCCCGTCTTGAGGGTCTCTTGCAGGTGCTCACAGCTGCTTTGATGAAGATGATGGCTCTTCTGCTCCAAGGATAGTACTAGACAACAACATAGAAAGTAGTATTTTGGCTGAGTGAGAGACAGGGGAGAGTACTTCCTGCCAAACAGATGGTCTACGAGGAAAGGCTAAGAAAGCTATGGAGTTCAGGCAAAGGAGGAGATGGTCCTGAGTGTGAGGGGCCAGCCTTGCATGTGCTTTTGCCTCTCTGTTCCTTCTGTATGTGCAGCCCTCCACTTCTTACTGTACCGCAAACAATGGGAACCAGTAGAGGATTTTAAATAGCCAAGTGACATCAGAAATGTCTTTGTCAATTTTAAGGCCATTATAGGGCAGATTCTAGAGGGATGGATTTTGGAGGTGGTTGTAGTCCAAGCAAGAGATGGAGCTTTCCTGCTGTGACTCCATTTACATCAAATACTGGGATAACTGATTATTAGAGATTAGTGGTTGCCAGGAGTTAGTGGGGAGGTATAACAGGAAGGAATTATTCATGTATATGGGCTTTCTCTTTGAGGTTCTTGAGTTAAAAGTGATAGTTGTACTGTCTTTGAATGTACTAAAAAGCACCAAATTACATTCTTTATTAAGACTGTACAACTATCACTGTACTACCCTGAACACACCTGCTCTCCTTTAAAAATGGTGAATTATCTCTGACACTTAAATTATATCTCAATTTAAGAGGGAGACCCTGAAACAAGCATCGTTTGACACACTCAGGGAGTTTAAATATTAGCAGTATCGAAAACGAAACAGTAGCCATTTCTCAAGTTCTTAGTTGGTACAATTGAATTGACAAGCACAGAAATACAGGAATAGAACAAATTTTAAGGAAATAAGTAGTGAGCTGTGTATTAAGTGTGTATGCTGGCCCTGATTTGAAGAGAGATATTCGAGTCTAGGCAAAGCAGGGAATGTATGAAAATTGATTGAAGTCAGGCAAACTTGGAATATGTGTCCTATTGTGCCTTGTCACCAAGTCTGGCATATAAGTACTTTTGTCCTCATATAAAGCTGAGATTTATGTTACTTTTCAGGCAGAAGCAAGGCTAGCAGCAAAGCGGGCTGCCCGGGCAGAAGCAAGAGACATTCGCATGAGGGAACTGGAACGACAGCAAAGAGAGGTAACGGGAAGTGTGATCTTAGCCTGTGCGAGGGCCTGTGTGTGGTTTATTGGGGTGAGGGATAAAAAAATAGGATGCATGAAGGGGAGCTCTTACTGTCTCGAATCTCCATTTCCAGGGCTCAGGAGTACAGAGGACTTTTGTGAGACACAAGGCATTACAGTGAGATAGTGATAGGGAAATCCTCAGGTTGGACACCTTTCTCTTCAGGGTGCTGTCTCTTCCACCTGAATGTAGATCTAGGCATTGGCTCTCATAGGTCAGCAGCTGCGTTTTCTTTTTAGATAACCCAGGTGAGAGTGAACATAAAGAGAGGGGGGGCATTGCGGGCAGTATATAAAAAGGGTGGGCTGTTAAAAGCCCTGGGGAAGCCCTGGGTCCCAGGGTGGTAAAACGGAAGACCCCTTCATTCTTTACTGCACAATCCCAATCCTCTGCCTTAAAGGAACCAGCTCAGGAAGTCTGTATTTTCTTACTTAGAATGGTTTCTGCCCTCACTGTTACCATCCTTACTGCTGGCCCTTCTATTAGGATGTGGGGAGACACCTCTATAAATGAGGAGCGGCCTGGAAGTTTTAGAATGGAAGGTTTTGACATGCCATATGTGCCAGTCCACATGGGAACATCCCTGTGAGCCCTGATCTCCCTAGCTAGCTAGATGTATCCTCACACTTAAACATTCTGAAGCCTATTTAATAATGTAGGAAAATGTAAAATTGGCAGAACACCCCCAAACAAACCAAAACATCCAGTGCCAAAATATAGGGTCAGAAAGAACTGGTTTAGTCAGTACTTTAGTTTGACAGTGTGGAATTATAATTGGTCTTATGTTTTTCTGTAGTCTACAGATTTATATTATGCTTTTGTCATTAGAAAAGTAGAAAAAATTAGAATAGGTAAATGAAAATTGAGCTAAGATGACATACTGGTTAACTTTCTGATATCAACTTAAGTCTGAAAATTCTCACAAATATTTTGATGCTGTATTTATAAAGGGGAAACACCTGTGGACAAGTAGTAAACAATTTATTTTCATGTTATTGGAGGATTTTTCTATTGACAAATTTAAAAAGGATATTTAAATATTTGTGTTCTATGTTGATGTAGTTTTCTCCTGTTGGTTATATTTTCAAATATCGGATGCAGTTCTTGGTTTGAAATTTAATGTTCCAATGCATTGTCTTTTTTCTCCTAAGATTGTACTAAATTATGAATAGAAGAGATAGTTATTAACAGAAGTTCTGTCTATGCAGAGAACCATATGTCTTTTTGTTACTGAACATATTTAGCTTAGTAATTTCTTATATTTTCAAAGTGTAGCTTTGAGTTACCTACTGTTGTTGTCTTAGGCAACTGTATGCAATTAAGATTTTTTTGGAGAATGCGATATATTGAAAACCATTTAGTTTATAAAACTTTTGTATTTATAGCCCTCTCATCATTGCTCTGACCGGAAGTGGGGACAGATTCAGAAGTGGCTGGTAGGCCAGGATTGCCTGTCCTGCATGCTCTGATAAACTGTTGAACTAATGCAACATTGAAGCAAAACATTGACTAATGGTTTGCAAAGTAGGCCTTGGTTTGTGTGTCCTAAAGGTCACAGAGCAGCTGTTCTGTGTGTAGTAGACCAGATGGGTACTCAGAGTCCAACCATTTTCTTTGTGGCCGGTGGCCTCACTTTCAACTCATGAAAGTCGAAGATCAAGAAAGAATGAGTAAATGAATGTATGCTTTAGTAGTTTAGGCCAGACTAGAAAGTACTAAATACAAACAAAAGCATATATTGAAAGTCTAATATTTCATTTTTCTGTTCAGGAGTTGTGAAGATAACCATTTAAAAGAATCATTGATATGTGTGTGTCAGTGAGAGTATTAGACTTAGGAGGTTTTTGGTTTGAGGTTTAAAATGTAGTTGCTTAACGTGAGTCTTGACTGATATGTCGCCAGGATTGGACATACGCACAAGGTGGGAGTTTACTTCAGAGGAGTAATTACTCCTCCTCTCTCCTTCTGTCCCTGTTCTTTACTCCTTTCAAATTGATTCTTCCTCTCCCTCCCTTCCTTTGTCTTTGGCTCCCTTGCTTGTGAGCCCACAGGTGTGATGTTCTAGAAGTGGCTAATAAGTTTTTGGTGAAGTCTATGGTGAATAACCACACATTGGACTCTCTATTGCTAGATGATTCCTTTCATGCCAAATATTTCCCTTGACTCTGTCTGTCTGTCTGTCTGTCTGTCTCTCTCTCTCTCTCTCTCTCTCTCTCTCTTTCTCTCTCTCTCTCTCTGTGTGTGTGTGTGTGTGTGTGTGTCACACTTGGCTTGCTGGGATGTAAGTAGGAAGTACTAGGAACATGAAGCTCAGCTCAGGAATGAAGGAAGCTACTGTGTGTCAGCACCATGCTGGAACTCTTTACCTTGCTTTACCATAGGGGACACTTGCCATTTTGTAGATGGGCTCTTTAGGTTTTTTTTTTGTTAACTTAAAACAAATATAGACATACCTGGGGAGAGGGAATCATAACTAAGGGATTTTGTCCATCAGATTAGTCTATGGCCATGTCTGTGAGGCATTTTCTTAATTACTAATTGATATAGCAAGGCCCAGCCCACTGTGGGTGGCACCATCCCTAGGAAGGTTGACCTACCTGTATAAGAGAGGTAGCTGAGCAAGCCAGAGGAAGCAGTGTAATAAGCAGTGTTCCTCCATGGTCTCTACTTCAGTTCTTGCCTCTGGGTTTCTACCCAGATTTCTCTCACTGATGAACTGTGACCAGTAAGCCATACAAATCTTTCCTTCCCTAACTTGGTTTTGGTCAGTGTTTCATCACAGCAGCACAAAGCAGACTAGGACGAGACAAAAAGGAGAGGTATAGTGACATAAGTAGCCTGTTTAATCATTGGCAGAGTCAGATAAGGTAGGAAGGAGAGCCACAACTGCTGACAGAGGTGGAGCAAGCAGGGGGAGGGCTGGAACCTCCCTGGGTTTCTGTACGGCCCTGCGTAGCCAGCTTTCCCTGTTTCTCATGACCCTGATTTTAAGTTGTAGGCCTTAGTCAGCATCATGTTGGTATGTGGCTGGAAGAGTAAATGCTGTTTCTAGTGTTTTCTAATCTGAAACTGAAGGAGCAACTCCAGCCCCATTTTAAAAATAATGTCTATAGATGGAGAAGATGGCTGGGCATGTTCTTCGGGCTGTGATTTTCTTTTATTCAAACCACTTCACCTCACTTTAAGTGAACTTTTAAAAAGAATGTGCTTCATTTTCATTAACCTAATTTGAATATAACAAGATAATTTCCCAGAAAGTTTTGTTTTGAACTTTTTGTGCTTTATTGATTCTTATGAGAAACTCAGTCATCATAGATAACTTCATTGCAGAATCTTTGCTCCATCTGTATTTTGCCATTGTTGACACTGGCTGTTTATCCAGGACTTAAAAATTTGAGAATACTGAGGCCTCACTTAGACCAGGCAGAAGCTCTGCCACTGAACTTTATCTCCAACCTGCTTTTCACTTTTTGAGACAAAGTCTAAGTTGTCCTGGCAGAAATAGTCTGCTGATCATGAACTTCCTGGTCTGGGTACTGAGGCTATCATCCATGATAGTGGCCAATCCTTAGACAGCCAGGGAGGAAAAGACTCCCAGAAGTTTGGGCTAAATATGTCCCTGTCATTTAAGGCATTGTCATGCTTGGGCTGTTCAGTCCTAATAAGGTCACCAGGATTATGAGAGTGGTTGTTTTCCATGACTGTGTATTTAGTACCCAAGAACACAGTTTGCTGCCATCTGTTTTATTAGCTGCTGGTGCTACTGCTTAAGGAAGAGCCACTGACTGTTCTGTGTAGTATTGTAGTTCCTACCTGGACAATGAAGAGGGCTGTTCTTCCGTGGAAGAAAGCCCTGTGTTGTTGTTTCTGTGTAACTGAGCCAAGCAAGGTGGACTCTATGGTGGATGTTGTATTCATGGTTCTGTTTGGCTGAGTCTGAGGATCTGAATACCGGCCCCAGCTTTATGCTCTGGGAGATTCCCCCTTTACCTTTCTTGTGATAACTTTCTACCCTCAAGATGAGGGATCAGATAAGACCCTCTCCAAGGATTCCAGAGCCTAACGTGGTGGTGCCCACCTGTAATCCTGGCAGTTGGGAGGCAGAGACAGGATGGTTGCCATGATTTTGAGGCTATCCTGGTTTACTGAGTGAGATCTGTCTCAAAAAACAGAATCCTGGAGTAGTAACCAAGGTCTTTCAGACAGTATTTCCTTCTGATTTCCTCACATTTGCCACTTAGCTGCTTTTCACAGTGAGGAGATAATTAAAAACAGCCTTGGTGCTACTGAGAAAAGATGCTTTTCAGCTCTTAAGGCATGATAAAAATTTGCTTTGTGTTTTCCTTACTATTTTACCTGAACGTGCGTTTTTTTAAGTTGGATTAGAGAAGTGCTCTGCATTTTGGTAGCCTTAGTCACGCACAGGTAATTAGATTTAAATTGATTAGAATTAAATTTGATCTGGAATTTAGTTTTTCAGTTGTGCATTGTATTAGGGTTTTCTAGAGGAACAGATTCCATGGGATGAATAAATGTAAAAGAATTTATTAAATTAACTTAAAATAGTAACAGCAGCTGTCTCACACTTGAGAGGCTGAGAACCAGGTAGTTAGTTGCTTAGTCAGTTTCACTCAGTGCTTCAGCAGTTGGAATCATTGCACAGGAGCTGTTTTCTAGCTGTTGTGAGGTCAACAACTTGGTGTGTGACCCGTCTAACAGACGGGGTGCCTTGCCAATCTGGATGTGGTGCCAAAAACCTGGAAGGTTCCCAGAGAACCTTAATCCTTGCTTGGAAGTCTGGAGAGACTGGTTCTGCTGTCAGTGGCCCAGCAGGGACAGGAGGGTCAAATCAACCCTGCAGTAGAAGGAAAGGCCAAGTTACCAAAGGCAATGGTTTCCCTTTGCCACACCCCTTTTTATCTGAGCTTCTTCTAGAAGGATCTGCTGGCACTCTGGGTGGGTCTCCCATATCTGTTAAGGCGGGACAGTTCTTCAGTTGAGGCTCCCTACTTGGGTAATACTGATTGATTCTGGCAAGTTGGACCTTCACACAGTTCCAGCATGTCAAGTAGTCAGCCACATGTGGCTAGTGGGCTACCATAAATATCACACATATAACCGTTTCTGTCATCACTATTGGACAGTGCTGGTTTAAAGTATGGCTTTTGACTATGAAATAAATGAGTCATATTCTTTGTGCAAATGACTGGACAGTATGAAACATGAATCTCTGTAGCCTCTTTAGGTCCAATTTTCTTTCTTTCTTTCTTTCTTTCTTTCTTTCTTTCTTTCTTTCTTTCTTTCTGTCTGCTCACCCACACGCCCACCCACCCGTCTGCCTGCCCGTCCATCTATCTCTCTCTCTCTTGCCAGGTGGTGTGGTGGCACACGCCTTTAATCCGGCACTCAGGAGGCAGAGTCAGACGGATTTCTGTGCATTCAGGGCCAGTCTGGTCTACAAAGCGAATTCCAGGACAGCCAGGACTGTTACACAGAGAAACCCTGCATCAAAAAAAAAATTACCTGATTTATTCATGTTTTATTTTATAAGCATCTTCCCTGCATTTATGTAGGAGGATCACTTGCATGAAAAGCGCCTGGAGTGACCAGAAGAGGACCTTGGATTCCCTGGAGTTACAGATGGTTCTGAGGCTCCATCTGGGTGCTGGGAACCAAACCCAGGTCTTTTGGAAGATCAACAAGTACTGTTAACCACGAGCCATCTCTCTAGTCCCTGTGTCAGATTTTCACTGGAATTAAAAAGAAACGCTTTGGGTTGGGGAGATGGCTCAGTGGTTGAAAGCACTGACTGCTATCCAGAGGACCGGAGTTCAATTCCCAGCATCCACATGGCAGTTCTGGGGATCCAACACATACATAGACACAGACATACATGTAGATAAAACACAAATGTATATAAAATAAATAAATGATTAAAATAAAAAGAAAAGCTGATTAAATATAGAAGTATACCAATATTTAACAAGATTTTATTATAATTATTTTGATAATATAATTGCAAATAAATAGGGATTCATCTTTCCTTGTATCATTGATGGGGATGTGTTCTTCAGATGGACTTTTGTTTATTTGCTTTAAATACAAGGTTTTAATTATGCAGCACTGACTGGCCAGGAAATGACTTGTAGACCAGGTTCATCTCAAACTTAGAGATCTTCCTGCCTCTTAAACGC
Source organism: Cricetulus griseus (assembly GCF_003668045.3). Classification (NCBI taxonomy): domain Eukaryota; kingdom Metazoa; phylum Chordata; class Mammalia; order Rodentia; family Cricetidae; genus Cricetulus; species Cricetulus griseus. The sequence goes on from NC_048597.1 coordinate 218,650,433, forward strand.
TGGGATTAAGGGAATGCACCATCATATCTGGCTAGATGAGTTGTTTAGAAGTATTCTATGGTTGGTGGAATGGAAAGGAAGGACAGAGTAAAAGGGTTAGATAGATATTCAACCTTGGATATCAGCTTAGTACCCCAAATGACACTGAGGGGTGTGTAAAATTAATTTGACTGTGTGAGCCAAGGCTTTCTGGTTAGTTTGGAATCAGTTACCACTTAACACTGTATGCTCTGCTCTGCTAACTCACATGTCTCCAAGACTTTTGTGGTATCACTTACAAAAAGTGTAAATTGGTGACTAATGCCTAGAGATCACAATACCCTGTTGGAAATCAAGTCACCGAATCATCATGGTATCTTTGAATAGACTTAGGGACATGTTTTTATCAAGTGTAGCAGTGTATACAGTGGATGTCAAAAGATTATATTTTTTTTAATTACAAAGATTGAGACCAAAATGGAGCAGTAAACTGTGGCACTTTGGCTGAATTATGATTTCTGTTTAGAGATGAATGGCCAGAGATAGCCCTATCTTTTTTGCAGCTGCATAGTGGTCTAGCTGGATTGCTGTGAAGTGTTGTAGCATTATTTCATTTTGGAAGATAGATGTTGATATGTGAGCTGACCTAGACTAGTTAAATGTAGTTTTTTAGTCACAATGGAAATTACTTTAGCAATTTGGACATTAGAATTCTAAAAACTCATAAATTCCTCATGGTGCCAGCTGACCAAATTCTGGGAACTAGCTCTTTGCTACCTGTGGCTCAGGCTTTACGGCCTCACTGTTGGTGAGCAAATGTGGGAACATTTAGAATTGCACACAATTATGTGTACTGTTAGGTGTAGTCAGTCTCTTTATATGCTGCTGAAGGCATGACTTAGCTATTAACTGTGAAATATTTGTTATTTCTTAGTAGTTTATCACATTATTTCTTTTACTTTTTCAGTTAGAATAGTGAGAGGAAGGAAAAAAAAACAAACAAAAAAACAAACCAAAAAAGCTTCCTTACAGTGAGCACCAGATTACAACCTAAGTATTTTTAAAGCAATGTGTATTCTTCTTTGTACATTTATGACAAAGTAAACATTTCTTCTCGCCTGCATAAGCTAGCACTTACAATAAAAAATAAACATCCGCTTTCAATGCTCAACTCAGCATCTGTTTGCTGAGTGCTGTGAGGTGTTTTAATCTCTGTATGCTGAGCTCTCCGGGCCACATGGAAATAATGAGTGCTAGGACGTATCCACACCTACTGAAATACAAACCCTGCCACGAGTGTGTCTGCCTCTCCACCCAAAGCATGTGATGCCACCGAACTCTGCTTTGGAACTGAAGTGTCAAAACCCGCTTATTGTAAGAAGATGTTGCTGTGCTTTTGACTGTATTTTACTCCTTTGCTCTGACAGTTACTTGTTCAGTGATTAATTATCCATGTACTTTCTTCTTTCCCAGGAAGATTCAGAGAGGGCCAGGTATTCTCACCGCTCTGGCCATCACCGACCTTATCTGGTTTGTAGTTGCATATAAACTTGCCTGTGGTGCTGTTCCTCATTGGCTTCATGTAGTCACAAACTTTTAATATGTTTGCTTTTATTTTTATCAGGGAGTTGAGGATACACTGTCTCTTCCAAGCCTTGGCAGTCACAGGGTTGGTATTCTAACTTGTTTACACCGAATGGCAAAGCTTTTAACAATGAGCTTCGCTCAGCATCAGTGATTCTGAGCAGTCTGACAGTGTCCACTTATGCCTCTGCATAGCATAAGTGAGCAACGCAAATAAACTCTTTAATAGAAAGAGATGCTTTCTCTCAAATCATTGCTAGAAGTGAATTAATTCTAAAATCTTGAATATTTTTATATTAACAGAGGCCTGTTTTTTGCTTTTTGTAGAAATACCTTTGATTTCAAAAAAGTATCACAAAATGATAAGATTAAGTTTTATAGAATAACATCAGCTTTGTTCTAATTTTTAGATTTTTTCCTACTTTCATATTTTAAACAGACAATCTATTGAATGAGAATAGCTTTGGGTCTTGTCTGGCTAATTACAATTATGATTACATGGAGCTATTGACTTGAAAATTTATCTTGCCATATGTATAAGAATTATGCTTTGACATTTAATTAATACTTTGTAATGTGCCAGCCTTTTAGCGTAGATCATTATAAGTAGAGTGAGGATTTGCTGCCTGAAGTCCTGCGTGTTGTGCTGAAGCATGACTTCTCTTCTTCTAGAATTGTGCCTGAAAACAGTGTTTTGCATTTGTGTTATTTATGTTTTTCACCAGTAAAATCATTTTTTCTATTAAGAGATGTATTTGTTCCAACTCTGATTTCCTTCTTACATTCTATAAAAATGTACTGCTTAAGCTGTTCTGACATTTTTATATTTAGTAATACTCCATTACACTCCAAAGCATTGTTTTCTTTTGGTGTATGCAGTCTCTAGCATAACTTTATAAACTGGTTTTAAGTCATAAATGCTCTATTTAGTTACAAATTTTAGACTACTTACAACCTTTTGAAGAAATCTAAGATAACCAGTGACTTAAAGTGGCTTTATAGGGACAGGAAGACTGGCTGTGCAGTTAAAAAGCACTTGTTGCTGTTGCAGAAGACCTGGTTCAATTCTTAGCAGCCACGTGGCAGCAGTTCACAGACTTCTATTAACTCAAGGTCTAGGGTGTCTGATGCCCTCTTCTGGTCTCTACAGGCACCAGGGATACACCCTGGACACATACATACAAAAACACTCCTTTTAAAAAAAAAAAAAAAAAAAATATATAATATATATTATATATATATATATATATTTTTTTTACACGTTTAAATGTTCTTTTAGGAGGAAAACGTATGCATTTGTCTTTTTCTTTCCCCTTTAAATAACTTTTTAAAAAAATATATAACGAGTCTACCAAATTTCAAAGTTGAGAGTCAAGGACTATAAAATATTCCCCTCTTCCTTATCTGACCAGTTTCTTTGTTTTCAGTTATAGTACTCAAAGTATGAGTTTTCACGAATTTGTTATTGAGTTGAGTATTTGTAAATTTACATATTGCCTTGGAGGAGCTGTGTTATATTAGTTGATCTTCAAGTTTGACCTAAATTAGGGGACTTTAAGTCAACTTCTGAATAAAAGAAATCTGTCGTTAAGCTGATAAGGAACTATTGGAGTGAGTATAAAGCTACCAGGTAGATATCCCTTTAATGGAAGTTATATCAGTAAACATTGGAGATAAAATTGTAATTCTTTTCTTTTTTAAAATTATGGTAGCTGTAAAAAATGTGTTCCCATGGGTAGAAGAAAACTCTGTATTTTTTGAGGTTTATTTTAGGTGTATTGGTTCTGGAATATATATCTGCAACATGTGTGTATAGTGCCCTCAGAGGCCAGAAGAGGTTGTCAGATCCTCTAGAACTGGAGTTACAGATGATGTGAGTGAGCCCCTGTGTGGGTCCTGGGAATTGAACCCAGGTCCTCTGGAAGAGCAGCCAGTGTTCTTAAATGCTGAGTCATCTTTTAGTCCAGACTCTTAGTGTGTGTGTGTGTGTGTGTGTGTGTGTGTGTGTGTGTGTGTGTGTGTGTGTGTTTAAAGTGTGTGTGTGTGTGTGTCTGTGTGTATGTATGCATGCATGCATGCAGTGTTCTGCCTGCAAGTATGCCTGCAGGCTAGAAGAGGGCACCAGGTCTCATTACAGATGACTGTGAGCCACCATGTGGTTGCTGGGAATTGAACTCAGGATCTCTGGAAGAGCAGCCAGTGCTCTTAACCGCTGAGCCATCTCTCCAGCCCAACTCTCTGTATTTTTAAAAGTTAGTGTATGAGTGCCAAGGATGTAGCTAAGTGATAGATTTCTTGACTAGCATGTGCAAGGAAGGACCTGGGTTTGATCTCCATCACTAGGAGAAAAACCTCGTGTGAACCTGAAAAGTAACAAAGGAGGCTGTACTGTCCTTATGTGTATGCATTCAGCATATTTTACATGCATAGACCTTTGCAAAATTAAGTCTGAAAGCTCACTGATAAATTGTATTTTTTTTAAACAGTGTTCTTTGTTTTTTGGTCACTCTGGGAATGGTCCTTGTTCCCAGTGTTCCTTCGCTGAGGCCGGTCAACATCCCTCAGCCTTTGAGATAATTTTGTTTTGTTTTAATTAGATGACATTAGGAATTCCAGCCATTTGGAGTTTTTGTTTGTTGGTTTGTTTTGGGGGTTGGGCCCAGGGTATGTGGTGGACCACTTAGCTATTACTAGCTCTGTATTACTGACTTTTAAATGATTTTACCATTTCCAGTAATATGAATATGTCAGATAGTTTTCGCCCTCTGTAAAAGTAAATATGATGGTCTAAAATGGTGTCCTAAATATTCTTATTGGTTTACCATATAATTTAGAGGCTTCAGTGTTTTTTTTACCCGTGTTTTTAAACTTAAGAGTTGTGTATTTAAAGGGCTTTGCACATTTATTTGGTTTTGAAACATTAGTAGTGTGTGGATGTGGGTCACTTAGGTTTTATGCTGCTTTTTTAGGACTTTGAACTTTCCTTTTGTCCAGTTAGTTACCTTTTAGAGACTACTCTGTTGAAAGGTGCCTGCCAGAAGCTATGTGGGTTGAAAATGCTATAGACATTAAGACTAAAAATAAAAAGGACAAAGGAAGCCTGAGCCTGAAACCAGGCTGGGGGTGGGGTGGGGTGGGGGATGGGGAGGGACTAGTAAGTCAAAGTCTCGGACTGAGGAATGAACCCGAACCCTTGTGTGATTGTTACACACGAATAGACTGCTAATAATACGGGTGCCAATAGCTGCCTTAAAAAATACTACAAGTGCTTAATTATTGCTTTGTGTACGGAATACAAGAAGACCACAGTAGAAACCTCAAACAAATAATGTGACTTTGAATCATAGGATAATCACTGTTCTTCATTAGTGGAGATTTTTACTGTTTAGTTACTGTTTATTTAGTTCCTCGCTGTAAATTAGTGGTTTTAAAATGATTGTAGTGAATCCGGTTTTTAAATTATTCTTTAAACTTGCCTTTTGTTTAATTTCACTGAAGAGTTCATCGAAGGGCGTTACTGGGACACATGGTGGCCGAGCCAGCATTACCAAAAGGAGAGACACGATGGTGTGTAATTCTGAATGTGTGCGCTTAGGTTTTGATGAGTTTATTGTTGATTTTCAGGGTTTTGCACATAGGAGCAATGGGAATAGTCTAGTAACATATGAGAGTTTCTGCTTTGTTTTCCTGTGAAAAATTTTAAAGCAAGTTTCTCTGAGAATCAAAACACCCCCCACCCCTAAAATACTGTCTTAGTTTTCATTTCTGTTACTGTGATAAAATACTCTTACCAAAGCAGCTTAGGGGAGGAAGGGGTTTATTTGGCTCACACTTGTAGGTCACTCGTCCATCATTGAGAGAAGTCAGGGCAGGAACTCAAACAAGAGCTTAGAGCAGAAACTATGGAGTAATACTGCTTGCTGGCTTGCTCACAGACACAGGCTTAGCCAGCTAGGATGGTGCTGTCCATGTTGGGTTGGGCCCTCCCACATCAATTAATAAGACAACACTCTCCCCACCCCCCATGCCCATGGGCCATTGCACTAGCAGTTTTCAGTCAAGGCTTTACTTACTCTCAGATAACTATGAGCTTCCTCAAGTTGACAAAACTCTCTAGGAGAAATAGGTTATAAGAGCATACTTGGAAGTGTTTTAGCCTCAGTCCTTAATGCTCTTGATTTTCCTTCTTTTGATAAATCCTTTGTTTTTAAGTGACATTGCTACCAGCTGCCATTTATTAGAAAGTTTCTTTTTGTGTGCCCAGTTGTTAATGTATCCACTTCATGGATTTCCCTACCATATATATTCTGGAATATTTAAAACTAGCTGGATCTTGCATTATATTTTGAAAAAAAATTGGAATAAGTTTTTTTGATTCCACTTATTAAAAATCAGTGCCTTTGCAAAGGCTCTGACAGCTATAGAGAGGGTGAGAAGGCTGGCCTACCTTGTTGGGGTAGGATAATTTATATGCAAGAATGTGCAACTTATATACTGTATGTCTTGGTCATGGATTTTTTTTAATAAAAGAAATACTTTGATTGGGAAGGGAAATAAATTAAACTTGTCTAGAGAAGGGACTTGATTTTTAGAGAACAGTCACATACAGTGTTTTCAGTGAATTTTACCGGTGGTAGAGTTGTACCACAGCCCTATACTAACTGTAATACATTTTTGAGGTTTCTCAGTATGTGTTCTAATGACTGTCTAAATTAATAAAAACAGAAAAGCTTTGTTTCATTTAACTATTATTTTAAAGGCTTACTGAAATTAGATTGTATATTTTTTATCTTCTAAGATATTTTAAGCTTTATAAATGTGAAATATATTTATTCCATTACCTAGTCTATATATACAGATTTCTAGTTCTCTGTGTATATATGTATATATGTATGTGTATATTCAATACATACATATGTAGATATATAAAGTGTATTATTGAAACAAATTTCAAAAAATTATATATAAAAGTATGTATCCATATGTATGTATAAAATATATTTGTTTTTATCATTTTGAGATAAGGTCTCACTGAATGGCTCAGGCTAGCCTTGAATTCAGTTTCCTACTACCTCAGCCTACTGAGTGCTGGGGTTAGAGGTGTGTACCACTGTGCCTAGTCTCAAGAAATGATGACAACTCTTCTGTTCACAACACACTGATACTTTTTTCCTGTGTATCATTTTCCTAACTGCCAGTTAAACTCACTGGATTGACTTCAAGAGAGGATCAATTTAAATTTAGGGAAAGGTTACTTTGGGTCAAGTTTTTGAATAATATTACCTGAAGCCCTAAGTCGGTATAACAATGTAAAAGATATTTTTATAAAATAGTATTTTTAAATGCTTTGTGATATACACAAAGTATTGTTAAGTATTGGAGTAAGATTGTTTATAAACTTGTAAGCTCAATGCTGAAAAAGCATCGTTAGGAGACTAAATCCATTCATTTTCTTGGGTTTAAAACATGATTTGCATATTGAAGGAACCCACATGGAAATGAGCATTCTCTGGTCCTATTCATTTTGCATAGTTTTTTTTATTTGAATTTAATGTCATTTGCTTAACTGTTGTGCATTCCACGTTTTGTTTTGGCTAAGTTTCTCATTTTGTTGAGCATTTTCTTGATGTTCAGCTTTTTAGGTTATGCCTCTAAGTTTCAAAGAAGTACCCTTGCTGTGATTTGAAGATTATTCTTTTTTGGGGGGTGGGGCGTGGGGGTTCGAGGCAGGGTCTCTCTGTGGCTTTGGAGGTTGTCCTGAAACTTGTTCTTGTAGACCAGGCTGGTCTCGGACTCACAGAGGTCCGTCTGCCTCTACCTCTCGAGTGCTAGGATCAAAGGCGTGCATCACCACTGCTCAGCACAAGATTATTCTTTTGTAAGCCAGACTAGCTATGTGCTCTTCCTTGCTTTTGCTAGTTTTCAAACAATGGCAAGCAGTGGTAGCAGTCACAGAGATGAGAAGGAAAGCGTCTTTGACCTTAGAATGGTTTTTAACTTAACATTTAAAGCCTTCCTTAGGCTGTATTGTTCTGAAATATCCTAAGGTTGAATCATCTTAACATTACTGATTCTGAAGTTTGTTATTTGAAAGGAAAATAGAGGCTGAGGTGTATCTCAGTGGTGAAATGCTTGCACAACATGCCCAAAGGCTCCAAGTGCAGCCAAAAGTCAGGGTTGGGGAGAATACAGCCTTCTGTATGTTTAGGATAGGGTTCTGTCTCTAACCCCAAGGTAGCTAGGACTATGGGTGCATATCACTGTGCCTGGCATAAAACAAAATTTAATTACATATGCAGTTTAGCAATAATTTCTACTAAAAAAGTAAAGATTATATCTAGATAGAATAACTTTTGCATTTAAAAATATTTTGCTTTTGAAGTAGCACTGTTTTAATTTTAATAATGTCCAAATGTTGCTTTTTCCCCTATGTTCCTCACTTTGGCAATGCAACCAACTTTCCCACTTTTCTGAACTTCAGTATTATGATACCTACAAGGACAGATCATCAAGGGTTCCGTCATTAGTATGTAATGCATGACTTTTGTTACGTGTGAGATTTTTCTTTCTAAACACTAGTTGTTGCTAATCATAGACTATGACTAACTTTCATGGTTTTGTTACCTTCTTTTGGGGAGAAATGTATAACAAAACAAAAACCATTGTTTTTGCAATTGTGGCATAATCTGTTACTGAAATAATAGCTTTTCCCATAGACTTCAGGATCAGGCTGAGAGCACACACAGTTCAGTAGTAAAGCTCTTCCTTAGCATTGCAAGGCTGTAGGTTTGTTCCCCAATACCACAAAAAACAAAAACACCTCAAATGGACAAACATTTACTGTAAGAGCCGAGATTTCTCACTTAGTAGTTCAGTAGTAGTTCTGTCTTCCACAGAGGAGCACACGTGGAGGTCAGAGGACAACTTGTTGGAGCTGGTTCTCTCCTGCTACCATGTGGGTCCCAAGGGTATCAGGCTTGGCAGCAAGCATCTTCATCCTTTGAGCCTTCTCTCTCTCCAGCCTCTGACAGTGTTCTGATACAGTCTAAGCTACAGAAGCACAGACATGTGCTTCATATCTTGTGCCATAAGCTGGCAGATTACTAAATAAAACATCCAGCAGTGATGGGTGGCAGCTGAAGATGACCAAGAATTTTGACTTGACATACTGAATTAGCTAAGGAAGTCAAACTGGCTTGTTTTCTTTGGGTTATGATTATATTGGTAGATTGCCCACGTTTTTAGGCTGCATAGTTTTTACTTAGATGTTACAGTAAAGTATAAAAGAATATTCACAATGAGAAAATGAGCTTATCCTTACTGTTGAGGATCTGACTATGTGAAGTGGTTTTCCTAGGGAAGCCTGTTGCCCTTGTTTGTTCTGGGGTACTTGCAGCTGCTCTCATTACCTAGATTTGAGTTTATTATCTGCTGGTTGTTGCTGAGTGATAGTCCTGACCTTTGTCCCCCTAAGGGAAGTGATGTTTCTATATAATTATCTTTTCAAAGTACATTGTGTAAGCTTAAGTACATACATGATAGGCATGTCTCTTCTGAATGGCATATGCCATGATCTACTAACTTGGTCTGAGTGCTGGAAAGATGGCTCAAGGGTTAAGAGCACTTACTGCTCTTCCAGAGGACCTGAATTCAGGTCTCAACATCCATGTTGGCTGATTCTCAACACCGCTAACCAGTTGTGGGGAATCCACACCCTCTTTGGCATTTATACACATAGAACATATACACATAAATACATACACATAAATTAAATCACCCTAAAGTATAGCCGGGCGTTGGTGGCACACGCCTTTAATCCCAGCATTGGGAAGGCAGAGGCAGGCTAAAAAAAAAAAAAAAAAAAAAAAAAAAAGAAAAAAAGAAAAAGAAAAAATCACCCCAAAGTGTATTGTTTTCAGCAATGAAATGTCCTTTTGGTAAACAATTTACAGCATTGTTTTTGCTTTTAGATAAGATGACTAAATTAGGAGGAGGAATAGACTATTGCAACCTATAGCTTCCTAGAGAAAAAGAAATGGGGGATGAGACTCAAGTGAGGTGTGTAATGAGGTCCCTTGTAGTTGGATTTTTCTTTGGGCCACCCAGCTCACAATTTTGACACAGATACCTATTATTAATTATGAGAGCTTGACTTTAGCTTAGGCTTGTCCCACTAGCTCTTATAACTTAGATTAATGAATTTATTTTCATCTACGTTCTGTCACATAGCTCATTACCCCATTTCTTCATACTGCCCATGCTGTTTTCCTCCATGTCTGACAGGCAACTTCATCTTCTTCCTAGAGTTCTTTCTCTGCCTGGTAACCCTGCCTATACTTCCTTCCTAGCTATTGGCTGTTCAGCTTTTTATTACACCAATTACAGCAATACACCTCACACAGTGTACAAATATCCCACACTAATCCTATAGACATCCTTCTGACTTTGTGTCCTTACTAGGTTCCTTTTAGCTGGCCAGACATGAGGTTAGTGTAGTAGTCATAAGGAGAGGAAAGCGAGGGTGATGTGTCTCCAGATTGCATATCTCAGCCTTCCAAGTTCAGTCAGTCTCTAATGGCAGGAAGTGGGTTGCATGCGTACGCCTTTGCTACTATTTTATAATGAATTTCATTCTTAAAATGTCAGTTCAAGACCATTAAGGGCAACTTACAATTTTTACTTACAGAACTATTCTTACAGTCACACCTATGGGACGAAGAAGCGGTCTTCTGGTTCTCATAAAGACCCCCTGGTTAGTTCTCTTTTGGAAGTTTGATCTAGTTGTGATATGGGCAGCACCAAATAACAAGTGGGTTTCAGTCTCAAAGTTTGGTTTTAGAAACTTGGAATGACTTTCCTGTAGAAACAATAAAGTATGTAATAGAGAGTTCCCATGTGAGAATTTTCAAGCCCTTTCACCTCTGTGAACACACTGCAGAACTAATAGACTTTCCATTCCAGCCACTTGACCAAATGTTTCCGTAGAGAACAAATGCTACAGAATGCTCACTTGGGGTGCTCTGAATACCCCTTTTTCCTTATTGTGCTGTTGGCAGAAATGTAGTCCCTAGCTTGATGCCAATTTTGGGTTCCCATGGGAGCACGGGAGGATTCCGGTAGAAGGGAGGAGGGAGAAGGAAGGTTACTAGAGGCCTTGGTGTATAGGACCTGGGGTTTATGAGCAGGTGAGGTGTGAGTGATGGCGAAGGCAGGGCCAGGAGTGGTGTGGGTGGGTAGAGACACAGCCTGCAGAGGTGTGGGTGGGTAGAGACACAGCCTGCAGAGGTGTGGGTGGGTAGAGACACAGCCTGCAGAGGTGTCAGCAGTAGGAAGGGAGACCCTAAGCCAGGGGTTATACACTTTCTTAACCTCTAGCAGAGGGAGACTTGAAAGATGATTTCTGTGACCTAGTAAACTATTCAGTGGTCCTAGGTTTTTCAGGGGACATTCTTAACTGTAGGATGAGAGTAACTCAGTTATTTGCATTTTATTTTTATCTTGTTTTTAAAATAGTAGTAAGTAGTAATGACCTTGTTTGAAGTAGCTGACCTTTAATGCCTATTCCTTACAAGAGATTTTAAACCATTACTACTTTGTCCCTTTCTTTGCTGTGATCCAGTGCTTTAAAGGCACTGCCCTGGGGAAGAAGGTGCCTTGACAGTATCAGATTTTGTCTGTGTATTCAAATTTTGCCTTGGTGTGTCATTGCATCAAACACATTTAACCTGAGAAAAGTGTGTTAAATTTTGCTTTTTGCAGAGTGGCCTCTATTTTGACCAGAGAAACTATAGCAGTCTTAGACATAGCAAACCTGCTTCTTCTACCTACTACTTTCGGGTTTGTCTAAAGTCTTTTGGTCTCATGTATCTTACCTACCCTTAACACATCTCTAATCTCCCATTTTGCATTTTGACTATTTGTAACTAATCTATGAATGGTTTGGATGTGCCAGTTTTGGTAACTGATTCATATAGTCCTTGAGTGTGTCTTCAGTGAGAACTGTTAAGTCACCACATTTGTAATGAAAGTTTCAAACACAAAAAGAATCTGTACAGTGAATGTCACATACACTTAGATTATACACTTAGATTATACAGTTTATTTTGTTAGTCACATACTTATTTGTCTATTACGGAATCATTCCATTTTTTGTTTGTTTGTTTGTTTGTTTTTAAGACAGTTTCCCTATGTAAGTAGCCCAGGCTCAAACTCAAGATTCTTCTGCCTCAGACTCCTAGTTGCTGGCATCAAGGTGGGGACCACAATGCCCAACTTCTATCTAGTTTTTTTTTTTAAGAATTTAAAATTTATTATATATACAATATTCTACCTGCATGTATGCCTGCAGGCTGGAAGAGGGCACCAAATCTTATTATAGATGGTTGTTAGCCACCATGTGGTTGCTGGGAATTGAACTCAGGACTTCTGGAAGAGCAGTCAGTGCTCTTAACCTCTGAGCCATCTCTCCTGCCCCCCTATCTAGTTTTTTGATTCATTTCAAAATAACCTATAGGCATCAATACACTCCCTGATAGATACGTTTTTAAAAAGTTGGCATGTGAAAATATAAGCTACATATAGGATGAGAGGGATGTTATTATTTGTTGGAATATTAATGCAATGTTAGAATCTCCTTTTTCTTTTTTGTCTGTTTTGGGGCATTTGCTTATTTTGTTTGTTTTTGAAACATGATGTGTCTCTGTAGCCAAGGCCTGGTCATCCTGCCTCAGCCACTCGTATGCCCAGATTGCAGGCTAGTATCACCACAGTCAGCTAGAATCTTATCCTCCCCCCCTCCAAGACATTTAACATTTAAAGCATACTGTAATGCGTGGTACCCTGTACATTTAAAAGTATTCAGGAATGGGAGCTAATCTACGTGATAGAATAATTCATTAGCACTTGCAAGGCTCTGGACTCAATTCCTTGTACTGGAAAACACAGTCCACTTAAAAACCTGTCTGCACACACCATTTCACTATTCTTGTTTGTGTGCGGTTAGTGAAAACTGAAAGTTGTATCTTATGTGACCCCAGGGAAAGAAATGTAATTTCCTTATAAAAAGTACTTTTAGTGCATGGACTCAGGTGGCTGGTGCAGCTTATGTGGTTAACCGCATGCTTTGTCCGTGGCTTGTTTTCAAAGATAGGCTTTCAAATCTATTTGGAAAAAAAGTAGTGATAGCAGTAACTAAGAGCTCACCACCTCGAGTCACCTGTAACATGGCTAAGCCCACTGGGAATCTGTCACAAAATAATTGACGGTGCCCAGAGACTCCTGGTGACTTGCCTGACGCACTCCCTCCCAGTGCTGTAATCCTCTTCAGTGCTTTCCTAGGTCCCCATCTCACACCCTGCCAATCATTTTTAATACCAGAAGGTTGTACATAATGATAGAAGGCTGCTCCAGGTGATTTTCTTTCTCACCATTAACAGTTTGCATTCTAAAGTTTCTAGTCCCTTTTTCTCACTTCATGTCATTTTACACTTCGTTAAGCACTTGGGGCTTGCTAATGAGTTATATGGAGTCTAAAACCATAAACGTAAAACTTCTGTTTGCATGAAGGTGAGGTACATTCTCCTGTGTCTCCACTTTTGCTCACTTGTATTGTTCTGCCTCTTTTTGCAGTCTTCTTCCCTGTGCAGTGACCCACTGGGGACATCTCCGATTAAGAATAGGGTTAGTACTTTCGAGGAGTATGTGGCCATCCCAGCTGCCCTTGCCTTTCTTTAGGTTTAATTAATGCACTTATTCCATAGGCCTCCTCTACTGAAAATTCTGGTCTGCTGAGAAGTGCCAGCCTGGTTTGTATTTCCTTCTTCAAATGTGTGCTCTCTGACGGGGTGCTGATTGAGCTGTGTAGCTTTCCTGCCATGTGTACCGCAGAGTACGCTGCCTGGGCTTAGCCTACAAAATGAAGGACGTGAAAAATAATCCTGTTCTCTTTGCCAACGGAGAAAATGGCTGACTTATGTTAGGAAACTGTTTCCCACAAGGAGATAAACTCACCTGGGTCCTAACCACATTCATTTAGTTTTATTTGGTATAGTTATAACCCTAAGGCTGTGGCAATAAAAGTCTACCAAGCAAACTGAATTAAAAACATAACCAGTAGCTTTATGTGATGTGCCAGTTGTTTGAGCTTCTAGCTGTTGGATGTTGTGTGGCCAGTTTCAGAAGACTAGAGCCCAGAGTGCTTATACCTGTTTACTTCTCCACTCTTGGTTCTTTTATGAGACTACATTAATTAATGTTAGCTTCCTCGTGTTATAGTATGAGGGTAAAAAATACTGTAGTTTTTTTAAAAAGTGAATTGTTTATGTAAGTGAATATAACATGCCATCCTCAAACATTTTTTGAATTATGAACTGCTAAAATAATAAATATATTTTCAAAATAACACCAGTGCTAAATAAATAAGCAATATTCTTTTGTTCTTCAGGCATCATTGTATGATGGTGGATTATATAACCCTTATGGTTCTCGAACTGTAAGTCTAAATGGGAAGAGGGTGGGCAAAGGAGGGGACAGGGAGTCATTTAGTCTGGCCTATTCACTCAGCCAGCTGTGAGAAGGTGACCACTGCAGAGTATGAGTTAACAGATGAGGGGAGTATCTCCTCCCTTTTGAGGGTGGGTGTGAGATGGAGTGCCAGACAAGGAAAGCAGCTATTTCACCTTGGGCACCAGACTCAAGTTAAGAGTAGGGTCACTGTATTCCCAGCAGAAAATCCGAGCTGGCCGTTGTTATAAAGCCTTTCTTGTTTTGAACTTTATAGCCATCTGAGTACAGTTACTACTCATCGAGAGCAAGTTCCTCCCGAAGCAGCCCCGTGGTGAGCTGTTCTGCTTCTCTGCACACTTAAGAGGGTTTAGTTATTCTGTAGTCACGCTTTAAATAGAGTGGTGTGTTTCACTGTCTTGTGCATGGATAATGTACTCCCACGTCCATAAAATTAAATACTAATATGTGCTAATTGTTTGTGTTTGTGTGGACCCAAGTAATTTCTTAACCGAGTCTAGAACCAAGGGCATTGGACAGGCTTAAAGTTTTTGCATTGTCATCTATGTGAAACACTTTGCCTTTCAAGTACTGATAGTTCCTGTCAGGTGTGCTGCTCAGGGCTTTCCCTGCATATGTTCCTGTATTGCCATTCCCCTTGCTCACCAGCCCTTCTGTCTGTGGAGCTGTAAGAGAAGTCAAACAGACCAACTCATAAAGCCTGTTATATATGACTGTTACATATGACTGCATACTCTCTCTGGAACATTAAAATTTATTTTGCAATTTATATAAGTAAGTAATGTCAGTAAAGGACAAGTCCAGAGTTAAGTTCCAGACAAGTCCTTGCATGTAGCCTGTTCACATGCATGCTTTCAGAGATGTTTCGGACATGTGTGAGTGCTTTTCATTTTGGCTTCCTTTCTAGTATGTGTTATTCCTCATGTTCTCTTAAAGTATCTTTCTGTGTCAATGCATACAGATTCATAGCATCCTTTTTTTTGCCATTATTACTATTATTATCATTATTTTAAACAATTAAAGCTATGCCCCCTTTTCAATTATTTTTCTCTTTGGGATAGTTTCATATCATCAAATCTTTTAAATGCCAATGTACTATCCCA
Source organism: Cricetulus griseus (assembly GCF_003668045.3). Classification (NCBI taxonomy): domain Eukaryota; kingdom Metazoa; phylum Chordata; class Mammalia; order Rodentia; family Cricetidae; genus Cricetulus; species Cricetulus griseus. The sequence goes on from NC_048597.1 coordinate 218,665,621, forward strand.
TGAATGCATAGATACTCATTTTAAAAATCATTTTCCTATTGATGGTCATTTACATGGTCAGACATTTTCTATGTGTACACATGAGCTGTGCATGCACATATGGAGGTCAGAGGTCAAAGTCAGGTGTCTACGCTGTTACTCCTCTCTACCTTATTTGTTTAGACAAAGTCTCACTGAACCTAGAGATCACTGTTTTGGCTAGACTGACTGGCCAATAAGCCTCTGAGAGCCACTTTCCCTCAGTGCACACACTCCCATGCCTGGCTTTTACATGGGTGCTGGGAGTCCAAGTTAAGGCCCTCATGCTTGCACAACAGACACTACCCATTGAGCCATCTTCCCAGCCCTGCGATGAACATTCTTACTCAATTCTTTCTCTGCTTCTGTTTCTGTCTTTTTCTTCCTTACACACCCATACATGTGCACGGATAGTATACTTACGTGAGTATATCTGTAAGATATCAGGAAATGTTATAAATATTAAAGCATATGCATTTAAAAAAAGATTATTTTTGTTTTTCAAGTGTATAAATGTTTTGCCTACATATGCATGTGTGTACCATGTGCATGCCTGTGTCCACAGAGGCTAGAAGAGGATATTGTGTCCTAGAATTGCACTTACAGGATATTGTGAGCTACCATGTGACTGCTGGGAACCAAACCCAGGTCCTTTGCAAGAACAGCAAGTGATACTAACTGCTGAGCCATCTCTCCAACCTTTCCTATTTTTCGAGGCAGGGTTTCTATATAGCTCTGGATAGTCTGGAACTTATTCTGTAGACCAGACTGGCCTTGAACTCAGAGATTCACCTGCCTCTGCCTCTGCCTCCCAAGTGCTGGGATTACAGGTGTGCACCACCACGACCCAGCAGGTGTTTACTCTTAGCCCACTGTATACTCAAAATTCTACGTGACAGTTGTCAGACCTGGTGACATTTTTAATATGCCAAATGTAGTGTCCCCCTGCAAAAATTTTGGTAATTTATTTTTTTATAAAAAAACAGCAGTGCAGGTCCGTTTCCTTGTGAGGTAAGTTCTGTTTCATCTGTAATTTGGGTTCAGAATTACTACCTTAGTGATGCCAAAATGGTGTTTTAGTGACATCAGAATGGGGATAAACTATATGCCAAAGATGAGTTGTGGCTGTGGAGTGGGAAGAGCAGTCCTGTGATGGGATTATAGTGCCAGTCTCCGCCAGCTACGGAGGAATGAGTACCAGGAAGTGAGTCACTGCCTCAGGGCTTTGCTGGTATGTTATTTTGACACATGTTATTTCATTTCTTTCCCAAATTGAAATCTTAAGTGTATTTATTGACCTCTCAAGGGACTTTACAGATCTGCAAGTCTAAATAACCATTACTTCCCTAGCTGTTTTTGTCTAGTTTACTTATACCCTCACCAGTGTCTAACTTAAAGAGTTTTGCTTTATTCTTTGTACTTTTGGGAAGTATCTTGATTTTTAGTGCTATTTCATTATACGTTATAGCAGCTTATCTCTTTAATGGTGCACAGTGGCTCATGCCAGTTATAATGCTTGTGTAGAGTGGTCTCCTGAAACTCTCCCAGTGTGTTTATAGTCTGTGAGACCAACAGAGAAACTGAATCTTTTTCACTTTCTGTAGTCCATCGATGGTGACACCGCAAGCATTGTGTCTTCTGGTCCTGCCAGTCATGGGCAAAGGGACAGTGTGGTGAGCATGGTGTGTATGCAAACAAATACAGCTTTTACAGTGGCAACACTGTATGATTATGTGAAATTTACTGCAAAGTGAAATTTGCATTTTCCTTAAATACAGGTTATATGAACAATTTGCTTTGTAATGTGGTCTTGAGAATGAGTCATAGACTCACATGTCTTATGTACAAATCATTTATTGAAAACTTTCTCTTGGGACTGGAGAAATGGTTCAGTGGTTAAGAGCACTTGGCTGTTCTTCCGGAGGACCTGGGTTCAAGTCCCAGCACCCACATGGCAGCTCACACCTGTCTGTAACTCCTGTTCCTGGGGGCTCTGACACCAATGCATATAAAATAAAGTTAAATAAAAAACTTTCTCTTTATTTTTTTAAACATACATTTTATCTGCTTATTTTCCAAAACGAACCTCTCAAGCAAGAGTCACACCTACACCATCACATAGAGCTTGTGTGTAAGACTATGACCTTTGTCAGCTGTTGGTGGCAGGGTTTATAATCAGTCCAGACACTTTACCCAGTTCATCATTGTGGGCGTGGTAATAATTTCATGTCATTCTTTAATGGTACTGGGTATTTTTCGGAGTGACATTTTTGTTCTCTAAAAGGAACCGATGTGGAAATGAGAGCAGAGGACCATGTGTCATCTTGGAGCTAGAATAGAGAGGCCTGTGTAACTGCAATTCCTTCCAGAAAAGGTGCAAGCTCAATTAATGTGGCGGATTGTATACCTAGAGTTCTCATGAAGGGAGCACCACATGTTTGTGTGAGATAACTTGATCTAATTAAAGCCTTTGTGTCCCTCAGCCATCCAGGTAATGCTCATACTCATGGCTGAAGGAGAGGTAAAAGTCATAACCCCGAAGGCAGCGGAAGTGGGCTTTACAGAGATGGCACTGGGCTTGCCTTAACCTCAACTGCCTGTTTGTTGTTCCTGTTCAGTGGAGATGCCAATGGCAGTCTGCTGTGTTGTTAGGCTTAATACCTGTATTCAGTGAGTAACTCTCGAAGACACCTTTCAAACTTCGAAGGGAGTAGGTACTGATACACATTAGCTATAAATGAAGTTCTAAAGAATAAAAATATCATTGGTTGGTCTTGTTAGCCTTTGACAGACTTCATACTTTTAAAACTATTTTGTTCCTATGGATGGGTTTCTGAATCCACTTCTTGGGGTGAGGAATTTTATTTATTTTGGATTTTTCCAGATAGGGTTTCTTTGTGTAGCTCTTGTAGACCAGGCTGGCCTCGAACTCACAGAGATCTGCTTGCCTCTGCCTTCCAAGTTCTGGAATTAAAGGCTTGTGCCACCACCACCACCTGGCTGGGGTGAGGAATTTTAAAGCAAGGCTACCAAATAGCTTAAGTTCAGAATGACTGATGCGTAGGATATAGTCATTTCACAGTTGTTTTATCTGTGGCATGGTGTTAAGTGCCAGTAAAGATGTGTTAAACCAAGGATACATTGCTGACATTATGGAGCTTATGTCCTAGTAAAAGACATAGAACTAAACTAGTAAAGGGAGGAACACAAAAAGAAGGCAGCTTAGGGTATAAGGAAAAGAGCAGGTGCCAGTGATAGGGGACTGGGAGGTGGCTATGTGAGAGTGGCCCTTGGAAGAGTTCTCCGAGACAGTGACTTCTGAGAAGACAGGCTCAGCTGTTTGAAGAGCAAGAGAAGGGATTTCCCAGGCTGGTCTTCCTCATTATTTTGTCCAATTCCTGATATGAAAAGGAAGAAATTATTGTGGAAATTGAGTATTGCCAGAGTTGATAGCTATAAGGAATTATAATATTGTAAAATACAGTAGAGATTTGATAGTGGCCTGAACACTGCCCTCACCAGTCAAAGGCTCCCAGTCAAAGGCTTCCGTGTGGAATGCTTGCCTGTCATGAGCTCAGGCTGAAAATGGTCTGTAGCATAGAATTGCACTTGATAATGATGGAAGAGTTGATTTTAGGGAGTGGTGACTTCACTCAGGTACCTCTTTTCTTTTTTACTTTTTGTAAAAGGTTAGTTGTAAAAGTTTCCTCATTTCATGATACTTTATCAAACATCAAATTAAGACAGGCACCCAATTTCCCAGTTAGCTAGTGTTCTTTTTCCTCTTTCTGACTTTTAAAGTGTCTCATTTTCTCTGACTGAAAGGTCTCTGCTGCTGATTATTTTAGTCGCCCCAGTCGTAGGGAGAGTGTTGTCTCTGAGGTGGATGACGCCAGCCTCTCAGACTTAACCAGCGTGAGTGTTTTGCATGGGGTCCTTGTGTTGTCCCATGTGGGTGTGTGACTAACAGCTTATATAGTAGCTTTTAAAATTAGGAATTTAATAACTCCTTAGACATTTTACTTGCGCATATTAACATGAAACATAATAATATTGGAATATATTTGTTAATATGTACTTAAAAATCCCTCTTTCTCTTACCCCATGGAACCCCTTGTAGAACTCAGTAGCATCATCAGGGATTCCTTGCTAATTTTGTTTGGTATGTTTCTTCACTATTCTTTTTTTCTGAATTATCGTAGAGCCCATCCGTTTACATCATGCCATTTCCTAATAGGTAGTTGATATGCATACCTAGCCTACTATTCCTAAGACCAGCTCACACTTGGCCATATTCAGGTACTTCTGGTTTACTTTTTACCCCTTCTTGGTTTTGATAAATCTATGAAGTGTTAGACTTTAAAAGCTGAATAATAAAGTAGCCAGAAAGAAGCTGAAGAGATTTTAAAGTAGACTCTGGCGTTGATCTGAGGCACCCTTCCAGTGGAAGTAGTGTGTCCATGGAGGCACCTGTGGGTACCCCCAGTTCATGTTCATTGTGACCTGCCTGCTGAGCTCATCTTTCCAGCCCCTCCCCCACCTGGCCTGGCACCACACAGACAAGCCCTATTCTGATTGTCCAGCACTTTGGAGGGGATGAGAGGTTCTTCCTGGAAATGCAGAGATCATTTTTATTAGCATTTTACTTACGGTAGGAAGTAGCTATTTCTGAACTATTTTAATCCTAGAAAATAATCTTAATTATTTTATTTGCAGTCCTAATTATTCCACATTACTAGCTTAATTTTGGCCATATAGCAATCTCATCTTGCTGTGGATTGAACCAAGGACTTTGTCTATTATGAAATTAGAATCTGGTTTCCCAGTTATTCTGAGATTTTATTAACCTGCTTAGTAACCACTTTTTAATTTTTAAAACATTTTCCTTTATTTTGTGTATGTATGTTCATGTGAGCATACGGAGTTGGAGCACAGGTGTAGGCCAGAGAAGAGCTTGCAGGGGTTGGCTCTCTCCTTTTATGTGGTTCTGGGGATTGGGCTCGTGTCATGGGGCTCAGTGGCAAGTGCCTCTTACCTGCTGAGCCATCTCACTGGCCCATTGGTACCCACTTCCCCCCCCCCATAGATATAACTGCATTTACTGTGTATACCTGTTTTCTCTATAGCTTGTTTTCTGTCAGTCTCACAATTCATGATGCCTGAATTAGAGCTTACATTCTTTGTACATTTAGTTCTTGGCAGTTTGCTTTAGTAATTATGTAGCAATAAAGAATGTTACAATTTGTGTTGTCCTACCTCTGTAAATTAAATACCTCTCTAATGTAAGCAAAAAGATTACTTAGAACAGGACTTTTAAAGTTTTCCGTTATAGCCTGAGAGCCATTGCCTTTTGTATTTTTAAGTACCTATAAAATACCATTAATTTTGCCTTTTGATAATGCTCTCTAAACAGTCGACTTTGTGTAACGTAAAAGCCATATGCATTAGCTCACCACACTGAAGCAGGTGAAAGGGCATTTATATTGGTCAGTCTCCCGTCCCCAGCTCTGCTTTTGCAAGATGCTGTCTCGCTGCCACTGTGGGCCCATCGTCTGTTCACAGGGTGACAGATCATCCTGGATGCAGGAGGTGCTGGAAAAGATACCAGCCAGGTCCACAAGACTACAGGATTCATGTGCTATAGCCTCTTGTCTTGTTCTGTAGGTCAGGCTAGAATAAAAGAAAAGAGTGTAAGAGTGTGCTGACTCACTGTTCATTGTGTCCGGTTTTTGAAAGAAATCCTTAGCCAGATTCACTTCAGGAAATCATTAAACCCATTGTTCTTTTCCCTTTATGGTATCAAACTTTCCATGTTTTGTCTGTTTTTCATTAAATAAGTTTTAGATAACCTTGTCATTATTAGGTTGAGCATTCTTAATACAGAAATCCAAAATTCATAATGTTCTCAAATCTTAAAGTTTTTGAGTATCTTCATTATGCTATATAAGTTGGGTTGTAGTCAAACTTCAGTTACACTAAAAATAATATGTAAAATTAACTTATGTGTATAAAGTATGAAATGTAGATGCAATTTTATGTTTAGACTTGGGTACCAGGATATCTCAGTGTGTATCTATGATTATTTCCACAACTGGAAAGAAATCCTAAATTTGAAACACTTCATTTCCCAAGTATGTCAAATGAAGGGTATTTATTAGAAGTAAATGGATAATTGTGATCTAATGAGTACATTAACAAACCACACTGTGAACACTTTATTTAGAGCATGCTTTTGTGCCTTAAGCATGATTAAATTTTATTGCATTTAAAAAGCCTCTTCAGGATCTGGCAGGCACTTCCAGTCATGATTATAAACATTAGCTTGTCATTGCAGTCCACCTGTATAGGCTCAGCCTCAGATGTGAGGCTGAAGGAGTTGCTGGTCTAATCACTGCTGTCACCGTAATTGGGCTGCAGCAGTAAGGATGCTTTCTGCTGGCGTAACATCCTGACCTTTGGCGCATGATCAGTTTGAATTGCGACAGCTGGGATCTGTTAGGAGACAGTGATCATGATAGAGTCAACATTTTGGTGGCTTCAGTGATGCAGCCTCTGAAATGTAAGATTATCCCAAGGTGAAGTCAAGTAAAATGGGTGAGTTTGAGGGTCGTTTTTATAAGAAAGGTGATATGAAGAAGGGTTTCAGATGGACTTAATATTTTAATTTTGAGTACTTCTTTTCTCATTAACTTATTAGCCGAAAAAGAATCAGAAAATACTTATAAAAATAGGCAGTTTATGAAGATATACTTCTTTACTCTTATTTTGAGTGAGGGTAACTAATGGGCAATGCTTGTCACCAGTGCAGCTTGGGGGGGACTCTTCCTAATTTAGAGCAGACAGTGACAGTGTTAAGCCCCAGCTGTCATTGCTTGTTGTTGTAATACATTTTATGATATTTTTAAGTAGATCCAAATAAATTAAAATGATTTCCTTTTGAAAGTATTACAGCAAGAAGTGAAACATCAAAACCCAGCCTTTGTATTACTGAGAAAAGGTCTTTGTTAAACAAGGTAACTGAGTAATAAAAAATACACTAGAAACTTTAACATCTGAACAAAGAAGAAATGCTTCCTGTTTTAGTGACTAACTGAAAAAGGTTTTCAAACCTCTTTCTGGCTGGACTTGGAAGGTTGATCTCAGAGTTCAGGACTGGGGAATACTTTATTTTCATTTAGTTTTAAGTTCCTGTGTCACTTTCCCCAGGATGGCTAATAGAATATGCAAATACATATGAATGCTGGAAGTTCATGGAACACATTCAGATCCAGCTGGGACGGTTAGTAATGGCTTAGCTCTAGTTAGAATTTTGGAATAGATCTTTAAGGAACCTTCCTTCCTGAAGCAAGTCTGGGAAGCCAGGAAAACCTGAGTTAGCAGCAGAAGACAAGTTAGTCTGACTGTAGCATGCTGAGATAACATGCCACTGTGGATGTAACCAAAATAAGTGAAGCCTGTGAGTAGAGATGGGTGGAGTGGATTCTGAGCCCTTATGCACTAGGTGTGGTGCTGTTCCTTGCTCGAGTACAGAGAAGGGTATGCAGATACAAGGCTTGCATGCTAGAGATGAGACAACAGACAAAAAGAAGAGAAAAAAGCAGGTGAAGGGTGTGTCTGTCTATGACACTGCTAAGACTTTGAGAGAAGGGTGTGTCTGTCTGTGACACTGCTAAGACTTTGAGAGAGAGATTTGGGGTTGATTGTCCTTGGCAGCGCAGGGCCTGGTGGGGAGGAAGTCAGATTTTTTTTAAAAATTAATTTTTATTTAAATTAAAAACCAGTCTTATTTTACATATCAATCCCAGTTCCCTCCCCCCCCCACTACTCCCCATCCACTCCTCAGGGAGGGGAAGGGCAAGGCAGATTTCTGACACCCTTTTGTACTGCTTGAGTTTGCTATGTGTGTAAGAAAACATGTTTATATAACCTGCTTTTGGCATTAAATAGTTTTATGCATGCATTCTGTGTCTTAATAATGTTTAAAACATTTTTGTATTGACAGCTGCAGTGCTCACATTGGGGTTTGTATGGTTTTTCTTAATGTATTTATTAAATACCATGAAAAGAAAATCTGTCTAAACAATCTAAAATTTTGAGTCTATGCAGCTTGCTTCCAGCAACGAACTAAAAATTCTTGATATTATAACTTTTCTTTCAGTTTTTATGTGTTTACTTTTGCTTCACACACCACTCAACTTAGAAAACCCTACTGAGATTGCTCGACTCCCCGTAAAGCAAGAGGCAGCATGCTCGCCATCTTCTTCATCTTCTTTCTCTTTTTTTTCTAGTTGGATGAAAAGTCGGACAAACAGTATGCTGAAATTTACACAAGAGTGAGTATGAGATCCCTGATGGGGTGGAGCTCTCAGAGTAGCCCCTGTGCTCCCTATAACTCATCCATCCTGTTCAGCACAACTGGCCAATGGAGCTGCTCTTCCCATTATCCGTTTCCTGTCCTTGACCCCTCAGAATTCCTCCAGCCTTAGATCATGTGAAAATCCTGGGAAGAGAGAAGCCTGCGTTTTATTTCATGGGACGTCATCCCTAAAACTCTTGGCTACTCCATTGATTCCCACTCTCTAAAAACTGATATTGAAAAGCCATTAAACATGAAAATGAAATATCTAGGAACGAACTAACAAACCCATAGCTATGATTTTTTTTCTTATAGATAAGTCCCTTCTATAAGAAAAGTAGGATAACTCCCTTGTAGAGCAGTACCTTTGTAGTAAAGTTTCTGTTTTCTAAATATATTTTTAAGAAACCAGGGAAATGATCTACTGTGTTAAATTTCTTTTTTTGTGCATGCAGAGAGGGTGGGTTGGAACTAGGTTTCTCTTTGTAACCTCCTAGAACTCACTTTGTAGACCAGGCTGGCCTCAAACTCAGAGATACACCTGCCTCTGCCTCCTGAGAGCTGGGATTAAAGGTGTTTGCCACCTTCGTCCGGTTTTACTGTATTAAATTTTGTAATGCAAAGCAAAACTATAAGCCTATGCAGTTTTATTTTTTTAGCCACACTCTAGAAAAAGCAAAATAATATTCAACAAAAAGCAAAAATAATATTCAACCCAAATAACCAATATATTTCATTGTAGATCAACGCAGATGTTTTGTTTTGTGCTGTTTTGAGTCAGGGTCCTCAGATGTAGCCTAGGCTGATCTTCATCCTATTGCTGGAATTACAGTATTGCAAGATGCCACTACCCCATACTCCACTTGAAAGTGGTTGTGATGTATTTTGTTCACTCTTTTTTTCTGTAATAAACCCTCAAAATTTGAGGGTTTATTACAATTATATTACAATTATATATTACAATTATAAAATATTGTGAGCATATTTTATACTCACATCTCATTTGGATTAGCAACATTTCAGGTGGTTTCATATGGCTCTTGCCATATTCCAGCTAGCAAAGATCTCTGCTATTTGTTAAGAGTGTGGTTTTGGAGAGAGCAGTCTAACTTTGTAGCGGCCTGCGATGTTCTTGCTCTTAGTTACAAATAGGTTTATTTTCTCAGCAGAGATGAGCTGCTTAAGCAATGTTAGGAACTGCAGTAGGGTAGTGCTAATTAGACATTAGTTCTAAAGGTCTGAAACAGCTCCTGACAGCTCACCTGAGTAGTTTTGGAGTGTAACAAAGATAAGCCTAGAATACAAAAGCTTCTGTAGAAATTATTTTCACCTTTGGATTTTGAATTTCAGATTCTGATAAAGTGTTTGAGATAATGAAGTGATGCTTGTATGGCTGGCCCCTTTTCTCTCTCCAAACCAGTCTAAACTGCCAATGTGAATTGCACTTGGTAACCTCTAGACTGTATTGTTAGAATGTTTATCTGACGCTCTCACCTTCTCCCACCACTGTGTCCCATGTTTAATCTTCACAGCAGCTCAAAGTGTCATTTTCTTTCTTTTCCAGCCTTCATCTCGAAATTCTGCCTCAGCAACCACGCCTCTAAGCGGAAACTCATCTAGACGGGGCAGTGGAGACACCAGCAGTTTAGTAGACCCAGACACCTCGTTAAGTGAACTTCGGGTAAACCACAGTTTGTCTGCCTTTGCAAAGCAGCTTTGGTTTTTTTTTTTTTTTTTTTTTTTTGTAGTTCAGGGAACTTTTAATAATGTGACTTATGAGGAACCTAATAGGGTTTCTGTAAAGACATGGTTATGATAGCTCAAAATCCCACTTGAATGTTTCAGAGCTGATAGGAAGAGAATCAGGTCATTCTTTTTTCAGTTATCTTTTCTGAAGATTTGATGGCATTGTAATGGATTCTGCCAATGACAAACTGTTATGTGATATATTTGAAAGTAATTCTTTAAGAATGACCTTGCCATGTTTTAATTGGAAAATATTTGCATTTACAAAGAACAAGCAGACAATGGAAATTATTAGCCTTTTGAGCCATTATCTTATTACAGTATTGTAGCATTTCATAGTAAAGTATAATATTTGGACAACAGTAATACCTCAGGTAGTAGAAAGTTTACTTGATCCATTAGTTGTGTCTCCACCCTTTTATTTGGAAGATGAGAACATAACCAAAAGCTATGTTGATGTCTTATTTGCTGAATGAATCTGTTATCTGAGTAATGGATCAAGACTTGCGGTGGGGGGGTGGCTGCATTCACTCACTCACTCACTCACTCATTCACTCATTCACTCACTCACTCACTCACTCACTCACTCACTCACTCACTCACTCACTCACTCACTCACTCACTCACTACCTTTGGCCGTGGACATGTAGAGAGACAATCATAGTCTGGCCTTCAGGAGATCACTATTCACTGCAAGGACAAACTGATTTGAGCCAGTTACACTAGTTAATAGTGTACAGTGATACCAAGAACAGGATAAGTTAGTTCAGAAAGGCATCATGTAAATTGGACTAGTAACAGGGAGAGCAAAAGGCTTTTCAGAGAAACAAGCTCAGAGCTAAGTCTTGAAGGAAGAATAAAAATAGAGCAAGGAATCTGAAGGGGAGTCTCTCTTGAATGAATTCAGAGAACTTGAAGGTTATTGCCCGAGCTTAGGATGACAAGGAAGGGGGAGTTGCTGGTGAAAGAAAGCAGGGGGTGGGGTGAGGCAGGTGCAGGTGGGGTGGGGATATGGGGTGCAAATGACAACTGTGCTTACTGGATAGGATAGGAGAGCAGTATGATTGGATTTGCATTCTTAAAAGGAACTCAAGCCACAGTCCTGAGGGAGCAGTAGATGGCAGGAGCCAGGTAACCCAGGCTTGACCAGTGAGGGGGCAGTGGGCAAGAGGGAACTTCCGGGGAAGAAGATGTGACTAGGGTGGGCATTACTCAAGAGAGGGAAGATCAAGGAGGTGTCTTCCTCCCCTCCTTCCCTTTTGTAAAAGTGAGGTTGCTTATGTTAACATGGGTTGGCTTGAGCAGGTGGCAAGGGAGGCTGGGAGCTGAGGGAGAGGAGAGGACAGCTGGCAGCAATGTCTGAGGTGAGAGGAGAGAGCTTCCCTGGGGCATGCCCGTGGCCATGCCTTCCCACTGTCACACGGTAGAGGAGCTTCACTGTGGACTGGGGCAGGTGCCTGTCTGTGACGTGCAGGACAATGGAAAATGAGGAGTTGTAGGACAGTGGCAGGGAGGAGAGTTGGTGGGGTAGTGCAGCTATGCCTTGGAAGATGTCAGTGTTCTTTGAACTCTATTGACTGGGCATAAAAGCTGGGGACCCAGAGTTTGGATAAGGAAAAGTCCGGCCTTTAGGGGCTGCATTCTCATGGAACACAAGGACTCTTCCAGTTGTCTGTTCCAGTACCTGTCATGGTACTTAGCATTTGTTTAGTTTTTTTTTTTTCCTTTGAAAGAATAACCTCTGAGGTGAGATGAGCTTTTGGGTTCTAGTGCCTGACACCTGATGGCCCTCTTGGAAAATGTCTGTTGAATGAATCAGTGAGCACAAGGCTGGCTAACCTATCACAGAGGAAGGAATAGGCATGGAAAGCACAGAGCAAGATGGTCTCCAAAAGTCCATTTTGTTGCCATTGCTGCACTCAGAGTCCTGTTGCAGTTATAGCCCACCTTGACTTTACATGACATGATTGGACACAAGAAATAATATTTTCCACTTAAAAGTTGCACCCCCCCCCCGCCTCTTTTAAAAGAATTTATGGAAATATTTGGAGCAAATGCTCTTCTTATCACTTAAAGATGTCCACTAAATAGAATCTATCATTGGAAATTGTTTTCATTGTGTTTAATTTCCTTCTCTTCCTCCCAAACTAATGTGCCCAGTAACTGATTTAAAAGTAACTTAGTTTTATACTGTATTATGTTTTTTGAAACTTATGCATGAAGAATAAAATTTGCTTCCAGTTATTTTGTATTTTACTAGTTGCATTATACTAAGAAATATTTGTGAAATTAAGCTTACATTTTTAAATGTTATAATTTATATACATTTCACACACACACTCTGTGTGTGTGTATATATATATATATATATATATATATATATATATATATATATATATTCCTGCTCCCATTTTCTAATGATGTTTTCAAAGAATTCAGTGCCACGAAGGTATTGATACTAGATTGATTTCTCTGGTTCACTGTTAGCTGAAGGCTTGCTTCTTGCAGTGGTTTGGGAGTGGAGGGTATTTGAATTTTTATATTTACATTTCTTTAGTTTTAGTTGAACTAAATTGTGTTTTCATCTGATTCCTTTGAGTTTTGAGATATATTTTTGCGATGGTTCCTTCCTATGTCCTGCAGGACATCTATGACCTGAAGGACCAGATACATGATGTAGAAGGGAGATACATGCAGGGGCTTAAGGAACTGAAGGTACAGGGCTCCTCATAGCCCATGCATGCTCTGTATGCACAAGTGTTGGTAATGGCCCCAGAGTCCATTAATGTGCTGCTCATAGCTTTACTAACAGCGTTTGTCTTTCACGCATGTGCTTAACCTGCGGTGTAAAGGACAGGGAAGCTTGCAGTCTGGGCTCATTTATGTGCAGTGTTTAGTGTGGGTTTGGGGGAAATCTGAGCAGAAGGTAATATAACTTGTGTTTCTATTATTCTGAGATAGGGACTCTCTGTAGTTCAGGCTGGTCTTAAGCTTGTCCATTGCCTTGGCCTCAATGCTGGGATTCTAAGTGTGTGCCGCCACAGCCAGCTCCTTACAATTTTTAACACTTGTTAAATATTTAGTTGTCTCTCCTGTTTTAACCATAGGACATTAGAATAACACCTAAAAATATTCTAAGGATATATTTTTATTGAGAACTAGGCCTTGAAATTCTTCCTAGTTCAATGAAAACATCGCCTGATTCTGTCACAAAGGCCAGCCAGTCTTAGAAGTGGAAAGAGGAAGTCATGCTATGTCCCTTTGGGAAGAGGGGACCTGAAGCATGCATGCCGATTCTTTTTTTCACTTATGTTTAGTGTCTTAAAGACTTCAGAGCTGACAGTGACTCAGTGAGTAAAGTAGCTCAGCACCAAGTCTGATGTCCTGAGTGGGATTCCCTGGAACCCACAGGTAGAAGGAGAAAACTGGCACCTGCAAGTTATCCTCTGACCTCTACATGTGTGTCCTGGCATTTGTGTGTGTGCACATGCGCATGCGTGCGCAAACACACACACACACACACACACACACACACACACACACACACGTACAATAATAAATGAAACTTAAAAATTTTTATAAAAAAAATAATTTGGAGGTCACTTTGAATGACCTTTATTTATTCCCAGCAAGGATGTCTGTACTTGCCAGCGGAAGTGTGTCAGGCAGACATGTGATTGTGAATGGCATTTGATTGTGCCCCCTTCCCATGTTTCAGTATAAAGTTCAAGCTGGATATTGTGAAGAAACTAATGTTTCTTTAAACTAATGTTTCTTTAAACATGAAACTAATGTTTCTTTAAACATGACTGGCTAAAGATGCAAACACCAGCAAGTCTCTAGAAGAGTGAATGCAGAAGGTGGCTCAGCATATGCCACATAGCAAACAGACTCCTTCCTGTCACGATCTGAAATAATTCTTCTGCTAGTCAAACCTTTTATGTAGGTAGCATGGTCCAAAAGGAATTCACAGTGAGGACATGGCACCAAAAAGGATGTGAGTCCATCTGTGACGAGTGCCCCAGGGGGCTGAGGTGAGGCTGTCAGTGAATGTCAGAGCTCAGTCAGTTGATGGACATTTATTTTTACTGATCTAAATCTTAAGGTTAATCCCCCTTTTAGGGCTTAGTGGTATAACTTACACCTTGCATCAAGTGAACAAATCCTGTATGTTAGATCCATCTATACTTTTTTAATGTCTTACACAACAGCACATCCAGACAGCAGTCAAGTGAGTCAGAGGGATTCCTAACTGCTTTTTGTTGTCATTTCATTTAAAATGTTTTCTTCATCTTTTACATCTATCATTTATTAAATTCATTGAATAAAAATATGAAAAAATTTGATTTGCAATTTCAACAGGTAAGATGCCCTCTCCTAATTATTTTATTTTAGTTTTTCGAGACAAGGTTTCTCTATGTAGCTTTGGAGCCTGTCTTGGAACTCACTCTGTAGACCAAGGCTGGCTTTGAACTCACAGAGATCTGCCTGCCTTTGCCTCTCGAGTGCTGGGATTAAAGGCGTGCGCCACCACTGCCTGGTGCCCTCTCTTAGTTCTTATCAGTGTATTATTAAACTTGACTTTAGATTTCTATTTATCCTTGAAATGGTCCATTTAATTGGAAAAAAATTGCAACACAAATGTTCTGGTTGGTGATTGACCATGGTGTTGTGGCATGTCTATCTTATTAAGAAGGGATGCTGCCTCACTACTTACAACTTTGCTCATGGTTGTTATGTTTACTTCTGGAATGTTTTCCCTTCCACCTTTCCTTTAATAAGGAGTGTTCAATGTTTTTCTCATGCCATAGAGTATCCTCATAGCATGTACTTACTGCTCAGAAAATATAGTAAAAGTATTAAAAAGCATAAATGATATAAAAGATTCATGAACTTTCTCTTAGTGTATCTGGTCTACTTACCTCAACTAGGGCACCAGTAACAGTCTGGAGTAATGTTTCTCCTCCAGCCTAGCTTGGTGAGCTGGTAAGCTTCTGGGGCTTACTTAATGGGGCATGGGTGACCCCCAGTCCCCAGACAGTTATATCACTGAAATTCACCCCATCAGGCATTTAGGCTTCTCCAAAGCAGGGAGGTGCAGAGGGGAGGGCGTGGGTGGGAATTTTAGTGAGGATCTAATGATCCCTCCACCTTTTCTTATGAGAGAATGTCAAAGGTATTAGAGTTACTGTGAGTTGCCTTACCTGGGTGCTGGGAACTAAACTCAGAGCAGTATTTCCTCTTAACCACTGAACCATCTCTCCAGCCACAACAGGCCCAATCTGTTGTGGTTAATTCCAACTGCTCAGATTAAATGCTAATGGCAGTTACGCTGGAGGATCGTGTTCCACAACAATTACTGTCTGACCAATCTGCAGTCCTGCAGCCCCTATGTGGTTCTCATCTGTAAGATGAAGAGGGTTGGAAATAGTCCCTGCCCTGATGGAGTTACCTACTGAGGGCATTGTCTGTAGTAAGGCAATGTGAAGAACTTGACAATGTTCAACAAATGCTGTTATTGTCAGGTATTAGCTCTGACATTATTCAAGAACCTTAAAACCTAATACATCTTGTGGCTGACACTGGTGTTTCATATCTGATTACTGAACTTTAGAGAAGTGTTGGTTCGTTAGACAGCTGATTGGGCCCTGTAGGTGGCTTTTACTGTGTGACTTGTTCCAGCCTTGTTAGCACTGATTATTTGATTTTTTTTTTCTTCACAAATTATTATTGTGCATTAAATTCTTCGGGCTTGGTGTGTTATTAGTCAGGGTTCTCTAGAGAAACATAACTGATAGAATGAATGTATGTGTATGTATGTGTATGTATGCATACACCCATATATAATTATATATATAATTTATATAAATGGGATTTACTAGAGTTACTTCAAAGGCTGTGGTCTGACTATTCCAACAATGGCTGTTTTCCTCTGGAGAGTCCAAGAAACCAATAGTTGGTAAGTCCATGAGGCTGGCTATCCCAGGTGGTCATCAGTATATTCTGGAATTCCAAAGAAGTAGGCTGTAATCCCAGGGAAGGAATGAACTTGTTAGCAGGCAAGAGCAAAGCCTCCATTTTCATGTCCTTTACATAGGCTACCACCAGAAGGTGTGGCCTCGACTTAAGGTGGGTCTTCCAACCATAAAAGATCCAATCAAGGAAAAAACCTCACAGGTGTGCCCAGCCGCTTGGGTTTTAGTTAGTTCTAGATGTCGTCAAGCTGACAAGCAAGAATGCCATCACAGCATGTGTATGCCCCATATGCGTATGATCCTAGCACTTGGAAAGTGGAGGCAGGAGGATTGCCAATTTAAGGCTAGCCTTGGCTGTAGCAGCCCTTGTCTCAAAAAACAAACAAAAAACAAACTGAAGTCAAGGGAGTTGGGGGAGAACAGGAAAGAAAAGTGGGGAGAGAGAAAAACACCTTTGGGTGAACCAGGCTCAGTGGTACACACCGGAAGCCCCAGGTACTTGGGAGGCTAAAGCAGGAAGCTGACTTGAACCTGTGAGTTTAATATCAGTATGAACAACATAGCAAGAACCCCTATATTGAAAACAAAACAACTAAAAAAAAAAAAAAACCTTGGGGGGGGGGCTGGAGAGATGGCTCAGCAGTTAAGAGCACTGAGTGTTCTTCTAGAGGACCCTGGTTCAATTCCGAGCACCCACATGGCAGCTCACAACTATCTGTAATTCCAGTTCCGAGGACCTGACACCCATGGCAAAACACCAATGTACATAAACTAAAAATTAATTTAAAAAGATACAACAAACCTTTGGGTATGCAAAAACACAAACTACACGATTTCAAATGCCAGGATCAACCCTATTATAAAAGTGTAGAATTCAGAAAAGCCTCTTGAAAGTTGAGAGGCACAGCTGGGTACTTCCCTTAGGCAACTAGAATCTTTGCATCCTTACCTGTTGCTAGCTTTAGCAAGCAACCACTTGTGTCCAACATAATCTTGATCTAACCAGAACAAACCCAGCTCTGAGAGATGAGGACACAGTTCTTACTTTATGTCTCCGAGGGCCCTAGCCCAAATTTACATCTTTCATTCTTCTAATCTCTGGATGTATATATGCCTTTACAAGGACTTGACATTTTGGTGGCAAGCAGTTACAGTTAATCCATTCCTTGGAATGTGCTGGTCACTATCTCAGCCTTTTCATCAGTTTGTTGTATTCATTTAAGTAGGATTTGAGAGTAGAGCAAGAGCAGTGGTTTGTCTTTGTATAAATTGTCTGACATAAGTACTGGTTCATTTTTATTGATTAATTTTGTTTATGGCCTTCCAGACAATGTTCTTTTGTTCATACCTTTTATTTGTAGGAGAGTAAGAATGGGTCATCTCTTTAAGTTCAGAAAGAACTGTTCAATGAAGAGTTAATGGACTAGGAGAAGGAGTCTTATCAGCTATAAGTTGGTCAGTATATGAAGTGTTCACTTTATGCAATGAACTAAGAATAAAATGATGAAGATACTGAATTCAAGTACTTGCCAAGCTAATAGAGTGTTTCACAGAATCACCTGGAGCTACTTACAATAGAAATCTGTGGTCTCTACCTCCAACTTTGGTATTTAGTGGATCTGAGATGGGTTGAAAAATTTGTATTTTCATGAAACTGACTCAAAATGTAAGATTAGAATATTTTTCCCCCTTGGCTTTTGAAAAGTCTCTCTTAAAAATATTTATTTTTAATTTGTTTGTGTATATGGGTGGTTGCCCACAGAAGCCAGAAGAGAGCATCATCTCTTAGAGCTGAAGACATTGGTAGTTGTGAGCTGTCTGTAGTAGGTGCCAGGAATCAAACTTGGGTTCTCTGTAAGAACAGCAAGTGTTCTTCACCACTCTCCAGCTCCACTTTACGAGTCTGTGATGGCTGGGCAGTGGTGGCACAGGCCTTTAATCCTAGCACTTGGGAGGCAAAGGCAGGGGATCTCTGTGAGTTCAAGGACGAACCTTGTCTACAAAGCAAGTTCCAGGACAAGCTGCAAAGCTACAGAGAAACCCTGTCTCAAAAAACTAAAAGATAAAAAAGTGTTAATTGCTTTTTACAGGAAAATCATGTTGCACAAATTTTACATGGACCTATCTGTATCATGTATTTTGTCCATGTGTCTAGCTTTTGAGATTTCTTGGATTCTGTTATTCACAAGTCACATCCCATTTTATATGTTACTGAACTATAATAAGGATTTTTTTCCGACTGTTAGTTTCTTGGATGAAATTTGGCAATACATGAGTAGATAGATACCACTGAATTTGCAACTTCCTATAGTTGACATTTTAAAGTATGCTTTTAGTTAGATGTTTCCAATACTATTTTTAATAATATCTGTATTCAGTTCTGGTTTGTGAAGCATAGAATTACTGGATCATGTGCTTAGAGTGTTGGCCATCTGAGCAACTGCCAAACTGTTTCCTGAGTAGCCACTTACACTTGCAGCAGTGGCATAAAGAATCCAGCTTCACCGTTCCCTTCCTAATAATCATCCTCTCTTTCAGGGGAAAGGGGCTTGCTAGGGATTGAGGTGGCTCTTGTACTGAGCATTTGTCCTCAGCTCTGTGCCTAAAGATTTGGTTATGGATTCGAGCCATTTTAGTAGATGAGACATAGGATCACACTGGTTTTAGTGTACATTCCCTGATAAGTAACACTGCTGACATGCATCCATGTACTCCTTGGACATCCATGTGTAGGTTCTCTTTGGGGATTTGCCTATTTAAGGTGTCATCGCCCTGAGTTTTGGACCTTTTGTTGTTGAGTCTGAGTCTGTAGTCAGATGAATGGAAGTCAGTTATCAGAACACTAAGAAATGCTTTCTCCTGTTCTGTGGGCTTCCATTCGCAGTGTAAAGTTTTAAATTTTAATAAGGTCTCCTTTTTCTCTTTAGCTGATAGTGCTTTTCATAAAATTTTTATTTAAGACTATTACCTAGCTAGAGTCTTGAAGACTTTCTTCTGTATTTCCTTTAGAGTTTTATGGTTTTAACTTCGCATTTAGGTCTTTGGTTCATTTTGAGCTAATTTTTGTGAGTAGTGTTGGATAGTCATTCATCAGAAGAGTGACGGTGTCCCGGCATCATTCAGTCTTTTCTCTTTGTATTATGTGGACACCGTTGTCAAATAATTGATTATATGTAAGGTTCTGGAGTCCTAAGTCTATTAAATGATTTGGGTTTGTTAAACATTTGTACTAGTTAAAAAAAAAATCTCTAAAAGTGATTACTTTTCTAAATGAGTTTTTGTCTTTTAATAAGCCAATAGGCAATTACAGTTACCAAGTTATTTGTTTTTAAAAATGTATATTCGATTTTAGGTAAAGCTTTTGAATTATATAAAATTCCAGGCACTGTGAAATAGCTCTTAAGTAATTTAAAATGTTCATTCCATTTACATTAGCATTTGCACACTGTGGAAATACTGAAAATATAAACCCCAAAGTGGCAAAATTCAGAAGTGTGTGGTTGTGCTGAGAGAGGCTGTGCGCTCTCAAACGGCTGCGCTCCAACCCCAGTCATCTCCTTGTTAAGAACTAAAAGAGAAACTCTCCTGGCAATGTTAATGATTACATTCTCCACTTCTTAAAAACACGTTTTCTGCACACCTTTTCACTGCTGCTGTTGTGTTCTTGGCATGCACAGAGAACACTTCCCAGAAAGGCATCAGTGTCTTTCTCTCGTCTTTCTGCTACATGTGCATGCTACTAAACTCGAGTCCCTGGCCTGCTTGTACTGTGTGGAGGCGCTTCTTCATGTGTGCGACGCTGCTCTTGGCTGCGCGTCACTCAGGTGCAGCGCCATGTTGTAGATGTCAAGTTGACGGTTTTTGTCATTTAGGAGTCTTTGTCTGAAGTAGAAGAGAAATACAAGAAGGCCATGGTGTCCAACGCACAGCTAGACAACGAGAAGAACAACCTCATCTACCAGGTAGACACCCTCAAGGATGTCATTGAAGAGCAGGAGGAGCAGATGGCAGAGTTTTACAGAGAAAATGAAGAGAAATCAAAGGTAGCTGTTCATCTGTCTACCACGTTCTTCTTGGTTCAGAAAATCAAAGCTTGACATTTAAAGAAGATGGGGTTGGCGGGAGACTGCAGAACTGAGTGGTCTAAGAAATCAGTCACTGCTCTATAAATTAAAGTTGATCCTTTTTTAGCTTTTTAAAAACTAGATTACAACTCAGGTATTATTCTTTTAACTATGACAATGACCTTGAGTTGCTTCTTTCTTTCCATTGTAAGTAGAGTGATACAGAGCTGAGCAACATAAGTACCTTTTTTTTTTTTTTTTCTGTGCGCTTCTAAGTTCTTCAAGAGAGTCCACTTTCCAAATAACCAGTTAATTAGAAGCAGCAGTTTAAATACATGAGTCAGAAATTGACAGATGTTTTCTTAAGAAGTTACATACAGTTGGGGTTGCTGTCTAAGTGCCAGATTTGCCCTTGGGCAGCTGTAGCAAAGAAACTGGGTTGTATTAAGAGTTTATTGGACCTGGACATTTTAAAGTGTTGGTTTCTAAGCAGAAAATAAATGGATATTATTGCCAGAGTTTGGTTACTGCTATATTGCCAGTACAGAAAAATGTAAGGAGACAGTTTAGGAAATATGTATTGATTGAGTTGTAAACAGTCATCTAAATTGTACATAGTAAAGGGAACGACAAGTTGAATAGTGCTTGATGAACTTCCATGGTAATGGTGCCCAGTGTAGGCTCACTGATTGAACTGAATTTACTGTTCAGGTGTGGACATTAGTTACATATAGGAGAGACTGCAGTTATGGGGATGGGAGAAATATGGAAACTCTAGTTTCCTCTCAGTTTTTCTGTGAAACTACAGTTACTCTTTTTTTTTTTGGGGGGGGGGTCGAGACAGGGCTTATCTGTGGCTTTTGGAGGATGTCCTGGAACTAGCTCTTGTAGACCAGGCTGGTCTCTAACTCACAGAGATCTGCCTGCCTCTGCCTCCCGAGTGCTGGGATTAAAGGCGAGTGTCACCAACGATCTGCTATAGTTACTCTTTAAAGGCCTATTTGAAAATGTTGCTAGGGTCTAGATGTGTGAAAATAAGTATCTTTTTTTGTTTGTTTTGTTTTGTTTTTCAAGACAGAGTTTCTCTATGTAGCTTTGGAGCCTATCCTGGCACTCTGGAGATCAGGCTGGCCTCAAACTCAGAGATCTACCTGCTTCTGCCTCCCGAGTACTGTGATTAAAGGCGTGGGCCCCCAACGCCTGGCTGAAAATAAGTATCTTTTATGTTAGCTCAGTGATGGTCCTTGAAGAGGATGCTTTGGAGACACTAGTGCTTTTACTCTTTGGTATTCTATCCCAGAAACCAGTTTTAAGGATTCTGAGTCATCATACTTGCTTGTTCTAAACTGATGTTGGCTCTTGCAATACATAGGATGCTCACCCGCACAGATACACAGATACAGAGGCCAGATTCTCTGATGTACTTCACTATGGCAGCAGATGCTGAGAGCTCTGGACATCTGCATTGTTAAAGTTGTCACCAGCCCTGCAGTCCTGAGTTCTACAAGTTATGCTCTGACCTCCATGTTTGTTTGGCTTTTTTTTTTTTTTTTAATATACAAATAGTAAATGTATTTTTTAAATTTCAAAATGTTTTTACTTTTTCTTGTTGGTATCATGATAAATTCATCTTTTGTTTTGTTTTGTTTTTGTTTTTTGTTTTTCGAGACAGGGTTTCTCTATGTAGATTTGGAGCCTATCCTGTAAATTCATCTTTTATTTATTCATTTTCTTTAGGTTTTTGTTTTGTTATTTTGGAGACAGGGCCTCCTGTACCTGGGCTAGCTTCAGACTTGCTAAGTAGCCAAAGATGATCTTGAGCTCCTGTGCCTCTGGCCACACAGGTGCTAGAGATCAGGTCTGCACCACCATACCCAGCTCAGTAGCTGTCTTTAAACATGTCTCCATGCCTGTGTCAGCAGCAGGGTACCCGAGTGTGTGGCTATATTCTCAGGGCTGGGGACATAGCTCAGCTGATAATTGCTTGATACCTAGCTCCTGTGGAGGCATGGCAGCACAGATCTGTGAGCACAGTGCTGGGAGCCACACATGAGTGGATCCCTGCAGCCCACTGGCTCACCAGCCTGATGTGATCCATGTTCATTAAGAGACTTGTCTCAACAATTAGGTGGACACCAACTGAGAAAGAGCCTGACATTAACCCGAGGTCCTCCACACACACGCGCACTTACATGCAGGTACATGTAAGTACACACCACACCACACCACACCACACCACACCACAAACATGCAAAGTATTATTTTCTTAATACTTACTTTAATAAGGAACTAACCTACTGATATTTAAAAACATGTTATTACTCAGTGGTTAATTATACTCGTCGTTCTCCAAGGGGATCCAAATTTAGTTCCCAGCACCCACAGGAGGTAGCTGACAACCACTCGAAACTCCAGTCCCAGGGGATCTGACGCACATTTCTGGCCCCAGTAAGTAGTGGCATGTGCTACACATGCATACATGCAGGCAGATATTCACACGTACATATAAAATAAAAACAAGTCTTTAAATCTTTATTGCTTTTGAACATGGGAGAAGTATGTAGACACTCTAAGGAGTCCATCAGCTTCCTGTTGCTACTGTCAACCCATAGTTAGCCCGCCCTGTCCTTTCCATGTTACATTCTAGGCATCTAATTTTAGTAATTAATCTTGACAGACTACATGTTTTCCCCTTTAAAAAATGCAATAAAAAGCATTTCAGGGGCTTGAGGTAGCTGAGCAGAGAAAACACTTGTCATATAGACTTGAGGACAGGAGTTTGGGTCTCCAGCAACCATGTAAATACTAGGTGAACACGGCAGCCCTCCTGAAATTCTGGGAGGCAGAGACAGGAGAACTGGAGTAAGCTGACTAGGGAGAGCAGATGAATTAGTGAGTTCTGGGTTTAACAAGAGACTCTGTCTTAATATAAAAGGGGAGAGAATGAATACCTGACATCCACCTCAGCCTCCACACACACACATCTGACACCCAGGGACATGCGTTTGCACACACACACACACACACACACACACACACACACACACACACACACACACCAGCTCATACTTGAAAAATTAATATCAATTCCTTTATGTTACATACCTAGACACTGTTAAAATTTTAGTAGTTTTAAAATACCATACACAATTTTCCCTTTTTTATACTTTGAAAGAAATCAGAAGCTAGCCATGGTTGTGCACCCTTGTAATCCTAGCACTTCAGAGTCTGAGGCAGGGGGGATCATGACTTTATGGCTAGCCTGGGTTACACTGAGAACCTTTCTCAAAACAAAACAGAAACAGAAACTGCGTGTGGTGGCACACATCTTTAACCCAGTATGGGGGAAGCTGACTCACGGGGGTATTTGTGAGTTTGAGGCCAGCCTGGTCTAATAAGTTCCGGGCCAGCCAGAGCTGTACCATGAGACCCTGAGTCCTTGTATCATACCCATCCCACCCACCCAAACCCCTCCCAGTCACACCCTCCCAGCATCCAGATAAGTTCCACATTTTGGAATTAGTTGCTTCCCTCCCTTCCCCCATACAGTTTAGATACTGAGGGATTTTGATTGCCTGTCCCAAGAGCTTGCTGTTCTGAAAGTCTTTGCCTTCTCATTCCCACGGAATCTTTCCTGCCCCCCCCCCCAATACCCTCTTTAGTTCCTGGGAGCAGGCTGTCAGGTGTAGAGATGTTACCAAATGTAACCGGCGCCTTTTTGGCAAGCCAGCTCTAGGAGAAGCTTCCTATAGAGCCCAGATAGCTGGCTGTCTTCTTATACTGTAGCTGGATGCTTAGATCCAGTTCCAGGGGATCTGATGCCCTCTTCTGGCTTCCACAGTCACCAAGCAACTGATGCACAGACATAAATGCCAGCAAAAACACCCATACATGTACAAAACATTAAAAATGATTCAGTTCATATATAACTTCCCATTGAAAGTCGTATATTCACATAAATGTACATCCATCACACCCACACAGAGTAGTTTCATTCTCTCAAGTAGGAGCTGAACACTGTACCCGTCATTTTCCTGTGCTGATTCCAAAGTAACCACTGGCCTTCTTTGTATCTATATAGATTTCTCCATTCTGGACTTTGATATCAACAAAACCATAAAAGGAACTCTTTGATGACTGTCATCTTACACCTAGTGTAGTAATCCCGAGTCACCCATGCTGTAGCACACAGATAAGTGCTTCCTTTCTTTTTATGGCCTGGTAATATTCTATCATTAGGGTAGCCACATGTGTTGGGAAGTCCAGCAGCATTAACTGATGTGTAGGTTGGTTTTCCCTTTGGCCCTTTATGAAAAATGCTGACATGAACATTGTGTAGTTTTTGTGTGGACACCGTTTTACTTTGTCTAAGTACTTAGGAGTGGGGTTGTTGGGTGCTCTGGCAGTCACACCAGCCGAGTGAGGTGTAGCAGACTTTCCAAAATAGTGCCAGCCCATTTCACTGTTTACATTCTTTGTCTGTATCCTCTCCGGTATTTATTAGTGTCTGGCCTAGTGGCCTAGCCGTCCTAGTGGATGTGGCTTTGATTTGCATTTCTCTGATAAGACTACTGGTCTTGAGTATCTTTTCATGGGCTTATGGTTTATCTTTTGAAATCACCTGTTTTTCAATTTTTATTACTGTTAGAAGATGGTATCTCAGATATTGGTCACTTACTTTACTAGATAAATGATTTGTAGATATCTTCTGCCATTTTTTTTTCTTTTAACTTCCTGTTCTTTATTAGCTTGCAGCCATCCTTTTTTCTTTTTATCATGTTCACTTTTTATTACCTAGACAGACAATTGGCATAGTTTTGGAAGTCAAGATAAAGACTTTGTTGCCTGTATAGTTTCAAAATAAGGAGCTGTTATGGCTTCACAGTGACCAGTCATCTTCTTAAAACTTCTCTTTATGAAGTTCAGTGTTGGGTTGCAGCTTTTGTTTCTTTTGATGCTCAGATTTCATCACTGTGGCTATTGTGAGCCTCTTTGGGCTGATTCTCAAGTTCTCTGGAAGGCTTGCTGACAGACAAATAGCCTCCCTGCTTTCTGACAGAAGAACATGCTTCAGCTTTACCTTGGGATCCATCCTTTGTGCAAGCAGTCTTCCGTCTTTTCCCACAGGCCTGGGGCTGCTCTTGCTGCTCAGGCGATCCCGTCACAGTCCCCTTAGTGGAAATCTGTGTGTGGGCTTTTGCTTGTTTATCTGACAAAGCACTTTATGCTGTGGTGGGTCACATACTCAGCCCCTCTGTTCTCCATCTTTGTGCCACACTGCAGCTCCTAACTCTTGCTGTTCATTCCATGTCACTCAGCAGAGAAAGGCCAGGTCACACCAGTGTCGATACTGCAAGTAGTCACAGTGTTTGGCTTGGCCTATACTCTGGGACAGAGGCTATGTATGCATAGCCAAAATACTATTTTTTAAAAAGTTACTTGAAATAGTTTAAATTTTTTATTTTTTATTATGGTAAAAAACACACCACAATAAATTTACTATTTTATTCATTTTTAAAGGATGTAGCTCACAGTAGGATGTTTATACTGTTGTATGTAGAATCTGTATATTTTATCTTGCAAAAGTAAACTCTAAACAGTTAAGTAAATAGGGACATTTGGCCCTTTCCCAAGCCCTTGGCAGCCACCTTCTTCAGTACGTGACTGCCTTATAATACTTAGCTTGTAGTCCCCAGTGCTCATGATAAGAGTTCCTTCTTTCAGAGGGCTGAACCCTGAAAGATTTCTCTGCTACATTTTACCCATCCATCCTCATTTGCCATGTGTCTGGGTTGTTTCCACTAGAAACTGCTTTAAATGAACTCTTTCGTGCCTTATGTAAACGTAGGTCGATGTGAAGTCAAAGGAAATGAGTTCAAAGTTCATCTTCTCATTCTCATTTTCCTCTTTCTTTGAAGGAATTCTTTTTATTTCTTTTTTCTTTTCTTTTCTTTTCTTTTTTTTTTTTTTTTTTTTTTTTTTTGGTTTTTCAAGACAGGGTTTCTCTGTGTAGCTTTGGAGCCTATCCTGGCACTCGCTCTGGAAACCAGGCTGGTCTCGAGCTCACAAGAGATCCACCTGCCTCTGCCTCCCAAGTGCTGGGATTAAAGGTGTGTGCCACCAATGCTCGGCTTTATTTCTATTTTTTTTTAAGGTTCATTCCTTTTATTTTGTGTATGTATGTGTACCACATGCATGCCTGGTGCTTGTGTATAGGTCAGAAGAAGGAATTGGATCTCCAGGAACTAGACTTAGAGATGGCTGTGAGCCACCATGTTGGTGCTAGGAACCAAACTCAGGTCCTCTGCATGAGCAGCTAGTGCTCTTACCCGCCGAGTGATCTCTCCAGCCTCGATTCGTCTTTCCTTTTTATAAGCCAAGAAGATATGTTAGCCATCTGATTACAAAAAATATACATACAGCATTTGAAATACATGTAAACACACGCATCTGTGGCCCTCCTTTCTGAGAAAATGGCAGCCCACTGTAAGTGCCGTTGTGCTTGGAGCACACAGGTCTGCACTCCTTTCCATGCTCTGGCTATTACATTGTGCAGACATTCTGCCTCAACAGCTCTCAATTCATAGACGTCCAGAAGTCATCCTGCAAAACATCCTGCAAAAAATAATGGCTTGGGTCTTGCTGAGGTTTTACTAGTGTATCTGCAAAGGAGCGCCATGGCGGGGGGGGGGGGGGTCCACGGAACCCTCTTTTGTAAGCCCCATGCGATGACCCTCAGAGCTGCTATGTGTTCCTGTCCCACAGCATGTTCTATATCGGAGCTGTTCCCTTCTCGTTTCCTGGGCTTTAGCCTGGCTTTCCACGTTGTCAGTAGTTCTTCTTCGTTGTTGTTATTTTATTTATTTAGGAGTTCTCCAAATGGAAAAATAGTAATAAATTTTGTCTCTGAACATAAATTATAATTTCTTATCTAGCTTTTCATTCCTATCTTTGTGGTAGCTTTTGCTATTATAAAAATTTTAATTTTTATGCAGTCTCTTGCCCCACTTACCCTTTATTATTTTTGGATATTGGAGTCATTTAAAATTGTTTCATCTGCAGTTACTCATTTTTAAAAAGTACCTACATTTTGCGGTCCCTTTAGTTGTGTTTCTTACTTTCATCATACAGGATGGAGATGGAAAGTTTGACTCCTCTCACCAAATCACCAAATTCAAGTCATCTATCTAGGCAGGGTCTGGATGTCAGACTTGGCCTCTGTGTTAAATTAAGTATGTTCAGCTTTGTATCCCATGACTTCTGTAACAATATCATTTGCTTAATAACAGGAGTTAGAAAGGCAGAAACATATGTGCAGTGTGCTGCAACATAAAATGGATGAACTCAAAGAAGGCCTTCGGCAGAGAGATGAACTCATTGAGGTATGTACTTGAACTCTGGAAATATTTGGACTTGAAAACTAAATGAGTTGGATAGGATGGTGGTGTGCTTGTTGGGAGAATGTTACAAAGCTATAAAGCAGTGGTTCTCAACATTCCTAATGCTGCGACCCTTTAATACAGTTTCTCACGTTGTGGTGTCCCCAACCATAAAATTATTTCTTTGCTTCTTCATAACTGTAATTTGCTCCTGTTATGAATCATAACATAAATATCTGTGCTTTCTGATGGTCTTTGGCGACCCCTGTGAAAGGATTGCTTAGCGCCCCCCAAAGGGGTTGCAACTCACAGCTTAAGAATTGCTGCTATAGAGTTTACTTGTGTAAACATTTCTCTTCTCTCAAAGATTTTCCAACATGAAAACATAAAGGCAAGCTTACAAAGTGAATGCTTACAAATTCTACAACCACCACCCATCTTTTAATAGCAGGATTTTTGGTCAGTGTCTTTTATTCTTACACACTTTTCCCTGAAGATGTCACAGGAAGTTAGAAAAGGAAGCATTATAGAGTATATTCTTTGGGTACAAGTGCATGGCATGCTAGAGGACATGACTTTTGAGGAGTAAGAGTTTTGATCTTCACTCAAGTTGATGCATTTGATGTAGCCAAAGAAAAGGAAGGAAGTTGTCAAGATCTTCACCTTACCCTGCAGGCATCAGCTCTCTTTGGTGGAGGAGCTTTGTGCCACCCTCACGCAGCATTGCAATGCCAACGAGGGTGAGCTACAGCAGACCAGAGTGTCCATGCACGGCTCCACTGTGATTAGCTGTCTCAGTTTTTATTAGGAATTACATGTGAGAGGGATAGTAAGGCTGGATTTCTGTAATTTATCATCGTTTTCTTGAAAAACAAGCCCAGGGTGCTTGATACAAACTTCTAAAGTCATAGTCTTTGTATGCTTACAATTTCTGTCTTTTGGATGTCAGTAGGTATTGATCACACACTACTGAAAATTGAGTATCGGTCACACGTAATGCCTTTGGGTCTGCAGAATTAACATTTGCACAATCAAGTAGAGTGTGTGAGTAGGAAAGTGTTGCTGGTAATTTATCAGTGAGAAATGGGGAAAACATGGTGGGACGTCTAGGATAAGCACTTGCTTTGGTTGCCTTCCTCTTGATGTAATAACACCCATGGCCAAAAGCAACTTAGGTGGGGAATGGATTTATTTCACCTTCTGTTTTCAGGTCACTGTCTATCATTGAGGGAAGTCAGGGCAGGAACCTCAAGGCAGGAATGTTTGCTATTTCACACAGCTTTATTTCCAACTTGGGAACTCACTCACAACCAAGGAAGACACTAGAAACCCTGGAAGGTGCTATATGCTAGTTGGCTAGCTCACTGGTTGGCGGATACAGTCCAGAATAATCTACCCAGCCAATGCCTCTCACATCAATTAGCAATCAAGACAAGTATTCACCTGAGATGTTACCCCCAGGGGATTCTAGACTCTGTCTGTGTGTGTGTGTGTGTGTGTGTGTGTTGGGGGGGTGGTGACTAACTAGGACATAATGATATTTCAGTTTTTGCCAACAGAAAATTAGAGTGATGAAGCTGAAGATAAGTCTGTCCTTTTTTAGTTCTACTTTACCAACATCCACACCTTCAGGTTGCTGTCTGTGGTAAAGGATCATTGTTCATAAGCAAACACAAGTTTGCTTCGGCAAATAGAAGTGGTTCCATGTTTGAGTAGAAAGGCAGTTATCACAAGATGGATACGCAGGAGTGCTATGTGTACACAGGAATGCAGGCTGGCCAGCTGCCTCAGAGCTGCTGTTAGAACAGTTAGTTTTTCCCAGTACCCTTTTTGACATTTGCCCTGCCCCTTTCTTTGTGCGGGAGATTGAACCCAGGACCTGTGCACACTCAGCACATAACCCTTAGCTGTGTCCCATTGTCCTCCTTTGCTTACTGTTGGGCAAGCTAGTAACACAATGGTCATCTTTCCTTGTTCTGTTGACCTAGACTTCCCTCCTCCCCCTTTATAATTCATCTGCCTCCGTTTTGTTCTGTTTTCCTTGCTTTTCTTTCTGCTTTTATTATTTCCTTCTCCTTCCTCTTCAGGAGAATCAGCGCCTCCAGCAGAAAATAGACACCATGACAAAAGAGGTGTTTGACCTCCAAGAGACCCTGCTTTGGAAAGATAAAACAATTGGGGTATGAGAGGAGATGGGGCTTTAAGGAGAAGTTCATTCCTGAGGAATAGACCAAGAAAATTTAGATAATATGAATAAACAGAAACAGTGTGCTTAGAGAGAACTTCTCTTTCCAGACTCCATGCTTGTGAAGCCCATAAAAAGAAACCTTTAAAAGAAGTGTTCTTTATTCCCCAAGGATTCCTATCCCAGAACAACCACAGGCATCTAATTCAAATTCTGTGGGTAACTGGCTATGTTTACATTCCAGAAGTATGGATTAAAAAAGAAGTTGGAGGTGGAGATAGGGAAAATGCTATCTCATAAACTGTTGGTGAATACAGTAGGCAGACATTACAAATCACTTTAGTTATGGAAATGAATAGGAATGTAAGATGCAGGGCTGCCAAACTGTGACAGCATCTCTAATTATAGCCCACCCTCTCCAGCAACGCCCTCACTGCTGCTTTGTTTAGCACTGCAGGTGCACTCCAAGCATGCGAAGGGTAGCAAAACTAGTCACATCCCTAGGCCATAGAGCAGAAATTTAAAGAACAAAAGGTACTTTTAGCTAATTTTCTGAAGCTTAAGTCATCAAATTTCCAAAATTCCATCAAAAACTAGAAAATCTTCCCAGGGCACATTTCGATTGTGAATTACTTAGTTTATACACCCTTTTCCTTGGGAAGTGGGTGCACAGAGGAGGTTGAGTTGCCATCTTGAGTCAGGAGGCCTGGGGCTTCTCATTGGTATGGCTTTCTTAGCATGTTAAAGTGATTATCTTGGACTAGCTGACTACCTAGAGTAAAACTACATACCCATGAAGTAGCTCATTAAAACAGACCTTGGCTTTCCTACTAAAAAGACATAAGCAGTGCTGGCTGTAGTGGCCCATGCTTTTGATCCCAGAACTTGGAGGAAGAGGCAGGTAGGTGCATCTTGTGAGTTCTAGGCTAGCCTGGTCTATGTATTGAGTTCTAGGCCAACCAGGGTTACACAGTGTAACCTGTCAAAAAGAAAGAAAAGAAGGAAATGTACAAATGTACATGTTGATGGCTAAGATATAACTTATTTGGCTTTTAGTTGCCTGAGGATTTATTGAATTTTTCTGTAAGATGTACTTAACTTTTCTAGAGTAAACTTTTACAAACTGCCAAGATAGCTCACTGGGATAGAATGCTTGCCTTGTACTTGATCTCCAAAGTGGTCCTCTACCTCTACTGTGAGTGAGCCCATGCATACATCATACACATAATAATAGATACTTCTTTTTATCATTTTTTAATTTGAATTAGAAACAAGATTGTTTTACATGACAATCTCAGTTCCCTTCTCCCACCTGTCCTCCCCTACCACTCCCCCCAACTAAAACCCTACCTATCACATATCCTTTCTGCTCCCTGGATGGTGAGGTCTTCCATAGGGGTGTCATCAGAGTCTGTCGCATCCTTTGGGATAGGGCCTAGGCCCACCCCCGTGTGTCTTGGCTCAGGGAGTATTCCTCTATGTGGAATGGGCTCCCAAAGTCCACACCTATGCTAGGGATAAGTACTGAACTACTACAGGAGGTCCCGTAGATTTCCAAGGTTTCCTCACTGAAACCCATGTTCCTGGGGTCTGGATCAGTTCCATGCTGGTATCCCAGCTATCAGTCTGGGGAGCAAGAGTTCCCCGATGTTCAGGTCAGCTGTTACATAATAATAGATACTTCTTGTTGAAAAATATGTTCATTTTGAAGACAGTTAAGATTCACATACAAGTGTAAGAAATGATGCCAATATATCTCCACACACCCTTTACTTAAATATCCTATCTTGCAATGCTGTAGTACAGGGTTACAGCCAGGGCATGTCCATGGTACAGTGAAGATAAAGGCACTTCCATCCCTCCTTTTTATAGACACCCTTCTACCCCTTGCTTCTTGCTGTTCTCTATAGGTATTCAGTGCAGAGTAAAGCAGTGCACAGAAAAGGACCTGGGCTCTGGGCCAGCTCAGCATCAGTTAATTCTCATTTTCAATAACTACAGTTATTTAACCTGTTGCCTAGCATTTTAGCCTGTTCCACATCTCTGTTTGGCTTTTTGATGCTAAAATTAGATGTTAGATCTTGGACAAAGAATTACTTAGATCTCCGCAAAGATATACTTTTTACTCTTTAAAAATCTGCTGCAGAGGCAACTGCTGCCTGTAGCACAGGGCAGTGGTGATGTAGCAGGCAATACAGAGGATTTCAGATCTAAAACAAATACGTCTGACCCAATTAGAAGGTATTTCAGTAGCTTTCAAGCTTTGTGGTAGAATGAACAAATACAAAGGATACATTTTATTTTCCTATGTGTAATTATAGGAAGATGACAATTTAAAATCTAACAGTAAAACAAGATCCCAGTACTGTAATTGTGGAAGAAGGCACAAGAGCCATGCACTAGTGTTTGCTGGAATTCTTATTTTGAGATTGGTCTATTCCTGAGAGGTGTTTTGTATTCAGTGGGGTTACTGACACAGCGTATTGTTGAGGACCACCTCCTCAGCTTCATGTCATGATTACAGCACAACTGCATGCCATCTTTTGTAACGCACATCTAACCTGTGGTGTGGGTAACTGCCGTGTCTCTAACACACACATCTAACCCACATGGTTCGGGTGACCGCCTGCAGACAGGAAATGAATGCTCCTGTCCTAGGGTTGCATTGTTGTTAAGGTGGCTTACACCAGACACAAATGTTAGAAGCTTCGGAATCTAGACTCTCCGGTCACTGGCTCTCCAGGTAATTGGAGCTACATTAGATGTATGGATTCTCAGCACTTAGGGAAGGAAGGGTTAGTGTAAAAACGAGGAGAGGGCTTGCTAAGGGATACTTACCCAGCATTATGTGGGACGGCCATGAAGGAGCAGAACGCAGCCTCTGTAGGCTGTGATGCCAGACTATATGAAAGGGCCTCAGGAATAAAGTAAACTGCTCTCATTTTCTTCCATGGGTAGGTACTTACTGTAACTTTGGACAGGGAGATGGAAGTGCATTACAGAGGGCGGAAGTGCGAGTGCTTCACCACCAGATCAGTGTCTGTGGTTAGTCAGTGCTGCACAGTGGTGGTGGTGTCAGTTCTTACTTGTTCCCTTTGCTCACAGAATAGCGTTATAATGGCTTTCATAAAAATTAATCAGTTCCAGTAATCCTACCGTAGGTGGACACTGGAGAACCAGGAGTTCAAGGTCAACCTTGACTACACAGCAAGGTAAAGGCCAGCCTAGGCAATTTGAGACCCTTCTGTTCAGTAACAAGGATAGCCTCTAAACACTTTCTAATCATCGGTAACTAAGCAGTTGACCTACTTTTTGACCTGGGAACGAATTACAGCTTAACTCATTGGGCTAATGCTGGATAAAACATTAACTGCGAGAGACATACACAGTGGACGGTTTTGGTACAAAGAGTGCTGCCGCCAGGTTGCTGTGCGCCTGCTTCCATCTTGGTGTTTGAGTGTGATTGCAGATTCACCACTGATGACCAGAGTAGGTTCTTCCTTCTGCCTGTGCTGCTGTCCTGAAAGCTCTGATGCAGGATACAGGGACCTCCCTAGGGAAGCCTGCTGCCTTTCCCAGATACTCAGTGTAACTTGCCAAGCCCAATGTGCCGCCTGAGTGGGTGCCGCTGTCAGATGGGTGGCTTCTGATGTGTCAAGTCCCCAAAGCTAGATTTGAAACTCCTAACCCATTACCCAGCTGGGCTAGTGTTCAGTTTGTGCTTTATTTTTGTTTTTCTCATTTTATTAACTAAGTTGTATCAGAAAACGATTTAACATAGTAGGTTGTGGGGAGTCCCTTTGGAGCTGGGCTGTCTTGGGCCAACTGGTAGCTGAGTGCCTTGCTAACACTGGAGAACAAGCAGACAGCCAGTATTTAAATAACTTATCCAGACTTGCTCTTCTTCCCAAAAATCTTCATTTTTAAATCAAGCACATTCTTAATAAACTACTTTTGTTAAAGGTGAAACGAAACATATTGGTTTTTTGTTTTGTTGCTGTTCACCAAATGAAAATGTCCTGAGGAAGTCAGGCAGGAAAGTTTTGTGTGTAAAGATGATTTTCACATGATGAGCATGTCTTACAAGTTCATGCATGAGTGCCCTTCTCTGGTAAACCCTTGTGCAGCTGTGCACACAGGCTGCTCCTCCCTGCCCTGCCTGGCTGCCGTTTCTACACTGCTAACATTCTGCTTGCAGGCCTTACCTGCTTATGGGATTTGTCACCTTTCTCTTGCTCTTTTTCTATGCTGCTCTTTCCCTTGCTACCTGCCTAAAACCAGGCCCTAGAGAAACAGAAAGAACACATTACCTGCCTCAGGAATGAGCGAGATGCGCTCAGAGAGGAGCTGGCTGATCTGCAGGAGACAGTGAAGACAGCAGAGGTATGTCAGCCTGGCCTTCTTCCCCTGCTCCGGCAGGATTTCTTTCCTGGCCATAAACAACAGCCTTGATAGGTGGACTGAGCTCTTTCCTCCATAGAGGTATATCACATAACTAATTCTGATGTCTTTACCCATGACAAACAAACACTGTTGCAGAGATGCCTCAACACAACTTACAGTTTCTGAGTGGGTCCTGCTTGTAACAGTAAGTTTTTCCTTCCTCATAGAAACATGGCTTAGTTATAATCCCAGACAGCACTCCCAATGGTGATGTCAATCATGAACCTGTGGTTGGAGCCATTACTGCTGTGTCTCAGGAAGCTGCTCAGGTCTTGGAGTCGGCAGGAGAAGGGCCACTAGGTGAGACACTGCTTGTTATTTCATTCTGGATTGATGTTGGGCTTCTAGCCTGGGGTAGGGATGGGGGCCAGTATACGGGCTATTTAAACAAGAATCCAGCCACACTGTCCTTCGACATTCTTGACCTTGGGAAACCAGAAATGCGGGTTAGCACTGATGGAAGCATTGCAGGTGTGTACACATTGCCTTTCACTTAAAACAGACTTGGTGCAGAGTCCAGTGTGCTTATCCCAGGGGAGCTCAGGGCTGGTGGGGGCTTGCTAGCATGTGTTTAGCCTCTCCTGGCCTGCCTGGATTTAGATTCCAAGCTTATCCCAGGGCTCTACAGTTCTTTGACAGCATTTTTCTTAAGGCAAGAAATGGATGATGGAGAAGACACATATTAGATTGTGACTTCTAGGGCAGGGCATCCAGTCCTGTTAAAAGTGACCCTTAGAGAAACTAATGACACATCTCCAGAAAGTCACAAAGGGGCCCAGCAATTGGCCCCACAACAAATCTTACACTAGGCAAAGAAAAATAGCACAGATAGATACTATGTCATCAGCTTATATTAATTTTTTTAATTAATTAAAAAAATTTAATTTTTTTCTTTGTGTGTGTGTGTGTAGTTTTCTTAAGGGAGTGTGAGGCACTGTAACAACAGCACAAGCTAAAATATGTTAAAATTAGTAGGCATGGTATCTTATGTAGAATTCTAGAAATACAATTAATTGTTGAGCACTTTAACAGAGGATGCAGGTAAGCTAGAGGGAGGTCCTGCCGGCATGCTCATGTTTGGCATTTGACACGATGTCATTTACAAGACCCACTCTCAAAAACCATACAATCAAGTGATAAAACAAAAAACCAAAGATCTTTTAAGTAAGTTTACTGTTTTGTTGGTTCTCATCCATAGCTGTTATAGCCTGATAGTGTATAGAACTGAAGATAGCAATGGACAGCTCTGGGGTTCCTCCACCTTTTGGGGATGCTAAGGGAACTGGAACTCATATGGCCGACCCTCATTTATTGTGGGGTCATTGGCCAACTGTGAGTGGCTGCTTTAGCTGAACTAACAGTGTTTCCTCAGCCCAGGGGGGGCTGTTCCTGCCTAGGAAGAAGCAGCCCTGAGCATCTGCCCCAGGTTGGAGCCCAGATTGCCTATGTCTGGTTTTCTTGTGTTCATCACTAACTTAGCCACAGGTTTAAGTAGTTTAAGCGCACTCCAGGTTTTCTGATCCACTAGGCTCTTGGTTTCACCATGAGTCTTAGAGTGCGCGCCTCACTTACCTGCTCCCCCATTAGCCATCGCGGGCCCACTGCTGCCAACAGTACGCAGCACCTTGCTCCGAACTCTTGGGTCCCACTCATGATCCATATCCTGCTCCCACCAAGGTTGAGAACTTCTGAAGACAACTGGGAAAGCTTGCACAGTTTTGCAACAACAAAAGAATGGCTTCCTCGGGACTCCAGTTTGTCTCTAGGCAGAAAGTCACTGCTCTGGGAGCAGACATTTTATTTGGTGTCATAAGTGTCACTGGCTGGGAGTTTGGAGAATATTCTTTTGATTGCAATTAAAGCCTTTGCTTCTTTTCATGTTGAGAATGTAAACAATGTAATTGAGTAGATGCTGGCTA
This sequence comes from Cricetulus griseus, assembly GCF_003668045.3. NCBI lineage: Eukaryota > Metazoa > Chordata > Mammalia > Rodentia > Cricetidae > Cricetulus > Cricetulus griseus. Next base: position 218,701,706 of record NC_048597.1, read on the forward strand.
TTTGTAAGCACCTTTACAAGTCCAGTTGACAGCTTCCCCACCTGTTCCAGATGTGAGGCTACGGAAACTCGCTGGAGAAAAGGAGGAGCTCATGTCACAGGTAAGATGTCTGCTCTTCTGAAACCATTAGTTCATCTAAGACAGGCAGAAAAATGCTAATAGATTAAATGTTCATTAGAAACATCGGTGGGTGTATGACTGGAAGTGAGTGTGGCTGAAGGTTGCTAGGGTGGAGAGAGAATGAACCGGGTGACCAGCAGTCATGCTTAGAGCGCGTGCGACTAAAGAATCTAGGGAGTGTGGCTATCTAACGTCGAAGTCTGTTATTCTATGTTACATGAAGGGCAAGGGCAAGAAGAGGTCGATGGCAGGATCCTTGAAGGGGAGGCCTTTCAGAAACTGTGGTGGATCATGGGAGCATGTCCCTACTTGAGATGTGTGCTGAAATGGCTAAGATGGGGGTAGATTTGGGAGTGCAAGTCAGGAGCTAACAGGACAGAAGCACAGCACCCCAGAGAAGATGTGAGGGAGTTAGATAGAAATCCCAACAGATAGATTAAGAAGGGGAACTTGTAGGGAGGATGAGTATAGACAGCTCAGCAACAGCAAAGAAAGCCTGAGAGCACTATTCCATTTCCAGGCTGAGGTAGGAGGCTGTGAAGACAAAAGCAGTAGTGCTAAGTGGGGCTACAGGAGTGCAGGGCTCTGTGAGAACTGAGGGGAAAAGTTGTCTCTTAGATGAGGCTGTGTGGGTGTGGGTATGGCGGTGTGGTGGTGGTGGTGGTGAGGTTAGGTATGGTCCAGGGCCTTTGGGTAAGAGTGCTGAAGAAGAGGGATGCCCCTTTTTGGGTGTGATAGGAATGGGATAATAACCAGATTCTCTCCCAGCAAAGCCATGTGTGTGCAAAGAGCACAAACATGCATTCACTTAGTCTGAAATCAGTGCCAAAGCTAGTGCCCAGCTTCCTTTTCATCTCTGGTAGCAGAGTTAAAGATAGTGGGAAAGCTAGCCACTTGTGCCTCCAATAATTTGACTATTTAAAGTTCTCTAAATATTTAATTAGACAAAAGGAGCCCTGTATACCCATGAAAATTTTCATTGTAATAAGACTAAGGAAAAAATATTTTTAAAAATGTACTATTGTATAAACACACACAAGTCTTCATTGGGACACATGGTCTCTGAGGCTCATTCCTTTCTGATTCTATCAGTTTATATCATTGCTTGGAGCCATTTTTCTCATAGGAAAAACAGGGTGTGGACTATTTGTATGACTTGCTAAGAAGGAGCTGCTTTGTCATATGTTATGGCCCCTGGATCAGTTACAGCCTTTAGTGTAGAGTATTGGGGTTGGGAGCTGGTCAAAAGTTGCTGTAGCACACTCACTGTGCAATTGTGTCCTGGATTTGAATTGCCAGTAGCAAGCACTGTAGTGTGCATCTGTAATCCCAGCATTGGAGAGGTAGACACCTGAGGTTCACTGCAGCTTGTTGGCCAGCCAGACCAAGTTGATCAGCTTCAGGGTTGGTAAGATCCTTGCCTCAGAAATAACATGAAGAGCAATCAAGGAAGGCATGTAATGTAGACCTCTGGTCTCCAAATATGCATAGACACATACAAACTCAAGACACTTACCTTCCAACCAGGCCTGGTGACAGACAGGTCTGCAGTCACAACTTCTTGGGAGGCTGAGGAAAGAGAATCTCAAGTTCAAGGTCAGCCTGGGCTGCAGAATGAGTGCAAGGCCAGCTTGGGCAACACAGTGAGAACCTATTTCAAAGTAAAAAAGAGGGATATGGCTACAGCTCTGTTAGTGTTTGCTTAGCACACCTAAGTCCCTGGGCTTCACCTCCCGGAAACACCACAGAAAGAGATAAAAAGACTGAGACAGACCCTGATCTCACTTGTGACTTCTACTTCCATTTCAGATTAGAAAACTGAAGCTGCAGTTAGAGGAAGAACGGCAGAAGTGTTCCAGGAACGATGGCGTATCTGGGGACCTGGCAGGACTGCAGAATGGCTCAGATTTGCAGTTCATCGAGATGCAGAGTAGGTACCAGGCACAGGCCAGTCTGCACCGGTGTGTAATAGCATGTATCCTTGGAATAGAGTTGGATATGGACTCTGGAGTCCAGGAAAGTTGTCCTGGTCACTTAGGAGCTGCACAGGGAGTCACCTCACCTCCTGAGTTCCAGGGACGGCACGGGCCACTCGCTGATGGCATATGAAACCTGAGCCTATGTGGGTCCCTCTCCTCTCCCATTTATGCTTTTTCTTTGGAATTCTTGGAAAATTGAGGATTTTAAGATCAGCTCATTAATGTTGTTTCCGACACTTCCTAGATTTTAGCAAAAATTCATCTCTACATGAAATTAAAGGCAAGGCTACAAATTGTTTCTTTTCTCTTTTTACTTTAGACCCATATTGTTGGTTTGTTTGAGATAGGGTCTTTCTACATAGTCCTGGCTAGTCTGAAATCACTATGCAGGCTGGGCTGGCCTAGAACTCACAGAGATCCACCTGCCTCTACCTCCCAAATACTGGGATTAAAGGTGTGTGCTAACATACTGGTGTTTTTAAGTGTCTATCTACAGTATTCACCCTAAATACCAGAGTATAGTTGTCCCAGTATCCATTCTTACAGTTACCCTGTTGGTAGTGATTTATAACAAAGGGCTTTTATTTTTGTGAAGGGGCTTTACTGATAATGCACTTTAAAATCTTGGCTATTTGTGACTTTTCATATTAACAATTGGACTTATATTGAATGGAGGAATTTGGGGGTTGAAGTTTATTAGTAGTAACATGTGCTTTTGAACCTCAGGTTCCTCATATTCCTTGACAAGTGGTTCTAGAATATCACTTTGGTGTAGTGCGACAGGAAGGTGACAGACTATGAGAAGGCTAGTCAGGATGCTGATATGGTGAGCTTGATCAGTATAATGGATGCCTAGATTTAGAAAGATTGCAAAAGCAGCAGATTCTAAAGGAATCAAGTTGAAGAGAAACAGGCTAGACTTTGTGTGACTGTTTCCTAGAGTCAACTAGGTAATATAGGTGGGCTTTGCAGGTGGGATTAAATGACCTGAGTAGCCAAATGGAAGCCAGGACTGATTGCTGAGGACAAAATGAGCAGCTGCTGATTCTGAACAGCAACTTGACCTGTAGTGAGCACGGTTTCAAAACATACATTAAAGGAGTAAATAGACCTGTACATAGGAAGGAATCAGTGTTTGAAAGTGATAAAATAGCTGCACATTTTGTTAATCAATAGGTTATTGGAGATGTGGATGTAAAAACAGGACTATAACTTCTGTTGTAGAGTTCATGAATGGAATGTTCTCTCCACCACCAGAGGTGGCTTGGGAGAGCTGCTTTATCCATTTTTTGAAATAGTCTCATTGTGCAGCCCGGGCTAGCCTCAAACTCATGATCCTCTTGTCTTAGCCGCCCAATTTGGAATGTGGGGTCACAGGCAGGCATTACCTCCTGTGGTTCCTGTTACTTTAAGGTGATAGGGTCATGTGAAAAATAGAGGAAAGTTCTTGGGCAGAGTCATTTCCTTTGGTGGGTTAGATGGTCTACAGACTTTGCAAAGAGTGAAGTTTTTAACTTTAGGATCCAGGTGGGAATTTTATTTCTTGGGTATGATGTACATCTTATGATCTATAGCTATACCCATAACTTTACGAGGTTATTGAAAAGCATTTATCTCAGCTTTATGGAAGCACACAGTGCAGAACATCTGGCTGGGTCCATAAGTGGATTTAAGAAGACTGAGGCATGATCTTCCTCTTTATATACACGAATAGTATTATAGAGCATAATAGTCATAGAGAATGCAAATAAAAAGACCAAGGGACAAAGTTACAGTTCGCTGGAGTCATGGAGATGAGTGCATCTTATTGAGGCTGGTGAAGAGTTGAATCAGAGTGTGAGAACACAAACACTGCCTGGGAGTTGGGAGATTTCAGGGCTGGATTCAGAGAAGCAGGGGCCAGAGGCTGCAGGGGCCACTGCCACCCTGTGAGCTTCCTTTCTCAAGGCTGTGTTCACATGCATCCAGAACACTGGCTGACCTTCCTAATGCTGTGGTGACCCCAACCATAAAATTTATTACTTCATAACTGTAAATTTGTTACTGCTATAAATCAGAATAAATATCTGATCCATAACCTCCAAAGGGGTCTCGATCCACAGGTTGGGAACTACTGACCTAGAGGGAAAGGACTTTGTTTCTGGCTCTGAGTCCTAGGGACACTGTGGGGAGAGGTGTAGGAGCCTCTTGCAGTAGTACAGTAGAGTCCAGAATCTGAACTGCATGTCCTCTGTGTGCTACCTCTCAGCTCCATCTCTGGAGATGAGTGTAATTCATGATTATCTTCTGTTTTAGGAGATGCCAATAGACAAATTAGTGAATACAAATTCAAGCTTTCCAAAGCAGAACAAGACATAACCACCTTGGAACAAAGTGTGAGTACTTCTGTGAGGCACCAAATGGTTTAGATGCCATTACATGCTATCAAATGCCTCACTGACTTGCATCCAAGTGGCTAGACCTTTGAGTTTCTGTGGGTGGCCTTGGCAGCTGGGTCTCTTTCAAAGCTCTGTATTACAATAGAAAAGCTACCAGACCACACATGCTGGGGTATTCAACGTTGTGTTTGCTCTAAAGACAGGACTAGGCCAGCAAAATGGCACAGCTGCCAAGCCTAAAGATCTGCGTTTGATCCCCGGGATCCACATGGCAGTAGACAAATGGTTCCCACATGCTGTCTTCTTGTCTTGTCCAAGTTAGGGTTTCTATTGCTGCGCTAAAAGACTATGGCCAAAAGCAGCTCGGGGAGGAAAGGGTTAGCATGGGAAACTGATGCTATGGTGAATGACTCTGCAACTGTGATCCTTGGCTCCTCAGTGACACTGAGTTTCCATCTTGCCTGCCAAGCAATGGTGACAAACCCTAGAGGCCTGTGTGCTCATATTTACAGATCAGCCGGCTTGAGGGGCAGGTGCTGCGGTACAGAACTGCTGCTGAGAACGCTGAGAGAATAGAAGATGAGCTGAAAGCGGAAAAGAGGAAGCTTCAGCGAGAGGTAACACACTTCCTAATAGATTCTGTGGAGAAATCCACACTGTGGAAGAAATTTGACTCTAGTCAAGTGTGGTGTGCACACCTTTAATCCCAGCGCTCGGGACACAGAGGCAGGCAGATCTCTGTTGGTTTGGGGGCAGTCTGGTCTACACAGTGAGGGCTAGGCCAGCCATGGATACATAGTGAGACCCTGTCTCAAGTAACTAAAACCAAAAAGACCTGGCAAACAGACAGTGGAGCCACCTGCCTGCCATACAAACTTTGTACCTGCAGTGGCTGCCGTTGACTTTTTTGGTAAAGCGGCAAGTACAAATGTATTTCTGGGTTTTGCTTTAGATGACATTAGGGGTTCTTTTTTGCAGCAATGTGGTTTAAACAATCCTCAGCACCACTATTTAGGCCTGTAGCTGCTTGGAGAGAGGTGGCAGCTGTTTGGGGACCCCATACATGGCTGTCATACTAGCAGAGCTCCCTGTCTCCATCAAGAAGAAAGGAAAGGATGCTGGATTTTCCTCTGACCACACAAGTGATTGCACTCTTTGTCTGCAGCTACGGACATCACTGGACAAGATCGAGGAGATGGAGATGACCAACAGCCACCTGGCAAAGCGGCTAGAGAAGATGAAGGCCAACAGGACGGCCCTTCTAGCCCAGCAGTAGGAAGGCGGCCCTTCCATCTGGGCGCTCCTCTAAGGGCCTTGCCCAGAGATACTGACTCTTTTGTATATTGACACAAAGCCCTTCAAGTACTGTTTGAGTCTTGTCATTAAACAGCCACCTTTGTATTTTATAATTTATGAGAATGAAGCAGGTTTGATGGTCATGAATTTGGATTTTGTTTGTAGCTCACTTCTACAGTGAGGACTAGTCTGTGCTGTTTTTTTAGTTTTCAGCATTCTAGAATCACGTTTTCTCACCACCCTCCAAGCTGCCTCCCTAACTAGGCACTTGGGAGGCCTTGGTGTGGGTTCTGGAGGATGGCCATTCTGAGTGCTGAGACACTTGTTGGAGACCTCAAAACACAAGTGCCTTCTCCACGGTGTGATACGGGCTTCAGAGACCAGTGGCCAAGATTCCTACTCTTCTTACCAGAGCAATTATATTTCAGTGAGGAAGTATTCAGGGGCCAGGGGAGTCTGTGTTTCACGCAAATTTATGTTTGCAGGAAAAAACTTTTCTTAAAAAATTAAGATATTTAAATTTATGTAAAAATGTTAGGAAAAGATATGGGGAGTGTATATTAAACTTTATTGCACGGGGCAGAGAAGTCTTAAAAGAGTAGGTCCTTAGTCTCTGTATCCGCTGTGCGTTCCCTGTATTTTCATCTGCTGCTTATTTGTGAACTGAAACCCCAGACAGGCTTGAGGGCTGAGGGAGGGACAGTGCAGTTAGGTAGGGAATACTCCTGTAGAACTAGTAAGCCCACCTTTGTGCCAGCCAGGGTTGGTGGACACAGTCCTTGTTACAGAAGCTTTTTAAGGACAAATCATGGCAACCATGTACAGTCCTGTCTTGCCCTCTTATTTTCTCAAGATGAGATAAGCCAGAGTATAGAACTTTTTAAAAAAAAAAAAAATTTTTTTTTTTTTTTTGAGAGACAGGGTCTATGTAGCCCAGGTTGCCTCCACCTCTAGTCATCATTGTTGGGCCCCTTAAGTGCTGGGATTCCAGGCATTTACCACCCTACTTGGTTCTAGACTAAAAATGCTTAAGAACTTTAATTTCATCTTTAAAGAGCCCAGTACATGATCTCCCCCTCCCTCTACTGTAGCCACTTCATAGGGTTTGTGATTCTCTTTTGTCACAATCAAGGTGGTTTCATGGGAATGATTATTGTAGCTCAAAGTGTTTACAAAGAAACTACATTTAGGAAAAGTCTAATAAATCAAAGCCTCTTAATCTAGACTTGCAACTAGATAATAAAGTTAACTAAAAAGTGAATGATAGTTGTTCCCTTCTTTAGTCACTAGCCCTTCGGTTTTAGGCTGTGGAAGCTGTCCTGAGCTGAGTGCACCCTGTGCATTTCCTGACTGATAGGAACTACAGTTGTGTGGGTGGGGCAGGAATGCAGATTTAGCATATCACCTCAGCTGCAATCAGGTGATCCAGATCTTCACCTGGGGAAATTACCTCTTCCTTTCCACTCAGCCTGTATCCATCCTGGGCTCATGAGCCTCTCCTGGGAAGCCCTGGCCCTAGACCTTGTTGTTTCAGTCTTTCCCAGGTGAAATGACTTCATTGCTTCCTGTGGTCTGTGCTTTACTTTAAACCCTTAGGCATCTGTCCTTGGGCTGAGTGCTGTATTTCTGCTGAGGCAGGGCTTGCCATTAAGGTGCCTTATCTGGGCACTAAGGAGTTTATACTTTTATTGCTGGTTTTAGAGAAAGCCCTGGCTAATTTCCAGTGTATTAGATTTGACCACCCACCCCAACAAACCACCACAGTTGAGAAGTAAGTTGGAAAGAACAGATAAAAGGGTTCTGGAACCCCAAATTAATTTTCAAAGTGTTAACGATTTGAAAAAGGGATCAAAGTAGACAGGGTTATGCTGCACTGCTGATGAAGCACGTCATGTTGGCAGGCCAGTGGTCTGACTGGTAATTAAGTTCAGGTCCTATGAAAGGCTCTGGAGAAGTGGTTGCTGACATCTCTTAATGGTTTCCAAGACAATCATTTCCCACTCCAAGGTGCAGCCTCATCACCATTGTAGTTCATTAATTTGAAGGATAATCTGCCCTATGAGTGTTACTTAGGAGTCAGCAGTCCTCTTATCCCTCAATTCCAAAGTAACTCCACAACAAAATCACCCAGGAGGAAAAAAAAAAAAAAGAGGTAAAATCAAAGAAGAGCAAACTAGTTGCTGAGAGCTGTGTCTCTTTTTTGCTTCCCCAGGATCCTCCAAACAAGAATCCCTAGAAACATGTTCAGAACCACTAAGTGAGCTAGCTTAACTCTGACCAGTTAAAAGGCTGGGCAACAATGCTTTAAAATTTGTCCCTAATAATAAATTAGCCTTAACTACTGACAGTAAGAATGTCTCAGCTCAAGCTTTCTCCAGTCAATACCAACACTCTTACCTATTGCATTAGTAACTACCTTTTCTTACTGTTAACCAAATACCTGACAAATGGATGGACTTATTTTGGCTCACAGTTTGGTTCTCAAGCAGGGACCCTTTTACTTGGCATTCTGTTCACACTTTTCAAGAGAATTTGCACATCTACACGCTGGAGCTGCAGCGAGTGCACCCCAGGGTACGATGTGTAAGGTCTCTCTCTAGTTCAGTTCATCTCCTTAACAATTACAGAGACTTTGTCAGCACCCTCCCCTCCTTTTCTGCAACTTTGAACATGTTCATCCTTCATGTTCATGTTTTATCTCACTAGAGCACATATTTTCATCTTTCTGTTTTGAACTGTCATTATCAACCTCAATAAACTCAGTGATAACCATGCCACCACCTAAAGGTTAAGCTGTATTGAAATTGCCTCTGCCAAACAACTTAGTCCATTACTTTTGAATTTGGCCTTTCTCAAAGACATGAGAAAAGACAAAGCCAGGTCTCTGTCAGAATGTAACATGAATAGCCTAGATCCCATTACCGTCCTTGTTCTCCCTCTCAAAACCACACAGCCAAGCCCCCACTGGCTGCAGTTCTAAACTTGTACCAAAATCACCCATTAAGTTCTATTTACAGTATTCTAGAGCTCCCCAGCCTCCAACTCCAAACTTTTCTACATCCCTCTTGTATACCTGTTTCAAAGCTTATAAATCACATGGTTGTCCATGCCAATAACTTAGACAGGTTCTTACAGGAACAAAATCCACGGGATGCATAAAAGGGATTTACAAAGAAAGGACTAGGCAGTCCAAGGATGGCTGCCTACAAGCTGAGAGGTAGAAAACTTGGTAGCTCCTTGCTTCACAAGGCTAGATGCCTTAGTAGGCCCAATCTGGCATCAAAATCCCTGGAGAGGAGTCTTGGTATTGTGTCCACCTTGGGAGGCTGAAGAAGTTGAGTCTGAGGGCAGTATTAGTGATGGATACAGGCAGGTGTACACTTTTCCTGAGATCTTCTCATATTGTTAGTTGCTCCTGCTGCCCACGTTGAGGATACGTCTTCCCCGACCAGTTATCTGCTCTGGAAACTGTCATAGATGTGCCCAAATGTCTTCCCTAGGTACTCTAAATCCAACCAAGTTGACAAGACTACCTTATACATGCCTGGGACTTTTTTTAAAGTCAGGGTCTCACTCTGTCATCTGCATTTGCTAGGAACTTACTATGTAGATCAGGCTGGCCTGAAGCTCACAGATCCACATGCCTCTGCCTCCCTGTGCTGGGATCAAGACATGTACTGCCCATGTCCTCAGGACTTTTTTTTTTTTTTTTTAAAGCAAAGCTGGAGTTTATTAAGGAAGTTTTAAGTGGATTTAAGCCTGGGCACTGAGGGAAGAGATGTCTAGAAGACACTTCCAAGACATGGACTTCTCAAAAGTTGCTGTGCCAGGGCTGCTTTTAAAAGGAATTTGAATTGACACAGCTTATGGTATCCAATAACAAATTTCCAGAATAAAAACATTATAGCATGATCTGGGAAAACTTCAAGAGGTTTTTTTTAAACAGCATGTATAGAAATGCCTCCTCAGGTGCTCAGGGGGAGTCTTCAACACAACCCAGTATATACTAGGTGAAAATCATCTTACTTTTTCAATGTGAAGTTTTATATATATACCTAAAAAAAACACATCAAGACAGTTTATTTGCAGCCAATTCACAGGTGGAGGCAAATGTGAATTTCCACATTAAGTTGCAGCAACAACACTGGGATACAAAGCAGAAACTGTGAGCACTGGAAACCCTTGAGCACGGCCACTATCCAGTGGCTTCCTTGTCCGTCAAGCATGCTTCAACTTGGACGGTGAGTGCACAATCACTAAGGTGGCTATGACTGGACTTAACACCTCTCAAAGACTTTGTATAGGTCCGGCAGGTTGGCAAGCTGCAGGACGTTTCCATCCTCTGTGAAATGCTTCGGAGGCAGAAGGTGTGAGCGGAAGGCTTTATAGATAATGTGCTCCACAGTCCACTTCCAGGGCTTTGGAGTGGAGCCGGGCATGTCACTCTGGAAAATACAGGAAATGCCATTTATCTTCCCACGTACTGGCTTTCCCCCTGACATGACAGGCACTGGGCCTGGAAGGGTTTTAGTGGTGGGTAGTAGAGCTTCCGCAGGTCAGGCTTGAGGGTCCCACAGGTCTGAGCAGAAGCAAGGTTTGTGAAGAAGAAACCAGTATTTTGAGGGACCACCGCCTACATTTTTGTTTCCACTACAGTGGATCTAACATTTCCTGGATCATAACGCGACACAAACAGGGGGGATCTTAAAGTAGCGCTGTTCTGACACTCCATGGAGAGTCAATCTGCCTCACTGTTCCTTTCCATGTAAGCTTTGGCAGCCCCACATACATGTTCTTTCTCATCTGTCGTCTGTTTCCTATGTGTCACCCTCCCCACCAGGATGAGAGAGTCCCTGGCGTGCCAGCCAGGGGCCAGGGCTAATTTCTGTTGCACCACTGCAAAGCACCGGAAGCCCTGAACATGCCAGGCGTCCAGATCAGTGGACAGTGTGTTCAACGTCATTAAGTGGCCATGCACTACAGCAGCTAGTTTTGATTCTTAGATACTCTCAGCTCTCTCTGCCTTCTTGGGAAATGTGAGTGTGCATTATCATCTGATTGAAAAAGTCACAAAGAAGCAGTAGGAACACAGGCTCTTTTCATCAAGTTGGCCTATGAGGGATTATAGAGACACATCTTCCTGGTAAGGAAGACAGCTCAGATGCAAAGTAGGGAGAAACTGAGGCAGACAGAAGACTGGTCTAGGTGTTAGCAATAGTACGCACAAGGCTGCTGTTCTAAAACATTCTGATCTAAGCTCTCCCCTTTCACTCAGATGTCACAGGCACCACTCTGGATCTGACAGGCCAGCAGAATGAAATAGTTTACGAATAAAAGCTGGCATTGTAAAGAGTTGGGGGTGCTGCTGCATGCCTATAATCCCAGCACTTAGGAGGCTGAAGCAGGGACATCAAAAGTTCAAAGCCAAGGTGAGCCAAATGCAAATCCCTCCTGGATTTTAAAAAATAAGTTGAGGGCTGTTGTTTGAACTTTGCCCTATGAAGTGGAACTGTGGGATTTTAGAGATGATTGAAGGTCCATATCCTAAAGGTCCATGACACCTGCCCGGTCCTGGATGCCAATGTGCATTAGTTACAACAGTACCTGCTGGCCTGAGAGGGTTGACTCCTCCAGTATATACTGCTTCCGAACCGAGTAAAACACAGCACATTCTTTACTGAGGCTTTCAAAACATTCCTTCTCTTCATCCCAATTCACCTGATCCACAGAATTCAATACAAGAAAAGCATTCAGTGCAGTGCTTTAATATTTCATTTATAAACATCACAGACAAACAGACACACCAAAGCACACAGACATACATACATGCACGCATGCACACACGCACACACACAGGCACGCAGGCACCTACTGCTTAGCATCTGCTATTATATACCTCTGTGGCCAGTCGAAGGATGAAGAGAGGCAGTCCCTCCAAAGGGGGTACATAGTTGTCAATCAGAAGGGGTAATCCAATCAGGTTTCCTTCCTGTTGGGGGGGGGGCAAGAAAGGAGGAGAAGAAATAATGGCATTATGGCTGATAGGTTTCAATTCTTTTGTGTTTCTCTAAGCCTTTTACTGGATACATGTAGGATCAGCTCTGTGAACCAAAAGGTTAAGCATTTAAAAAGAGCCTTGGGTCAGGAACAACTTTTGCTTCTGGATCTGCTCAGAAACATCAGGACAGGTGGCCCCAAAGATCAAGGGTAAGAGGAAGAAATGGAGCAGGTGGTATAGTTTCATTCACCGTGTGGCCACGTGAATGGACTGGAATTACAAGGACTAGAATTCAGCTTTCCCTCACAGGAGAATACTTTACCCTGGGAATAGGAATAGCATGATGGATGGCAGTTTGGGTGTATCATCTCCAGTGCAAATTCGGAGTGGAGAAAATGTCTGATACATGCTGTTTCTGAGGGGAGGTAAGCCTTTTGGTTCCAACCTAGGAACTTGACTCTTATCTGACAGAAAGCTCAAAGGCTTGTGAGTAGCTGTCCCACCTCATCAATTTCCAAAGAGAAATAGTCTGCAAGCATCTCAGCTTTCTTCTTCAGAAACTCAACAATGTACTCTGCAAGTCCTTCCTTAGGGCCATCTTCCTCTGTCCAGCCACTTTCAGGACTGTCTAAGGCCAGCATGGCGAGGTCAAAGAGAGGCGCTGGTTCCTACAAATAAGCAAGAACATAGGGATTAGGTGGGAAGCTTGAGTGCAACAGAGCACATTCAGTTCCAATATAAAAGCACCGAGAGAGAGAGTGCCCACTCATCACTGCAGTTTTAATACCCTACTAACAGCAGAACAAGTAGACGGGAGATCACTATGGATATGATTGACAAGCACCACAGAGAGCACAATGCATGTGGGTGGTATCTATAGAACACCCTTATCAAGGTAAGAATGCAGACTCTGTTTCAGGTGCACAAAGAACATAAACTGACAAAACACATGCTTTGGGCCACGCAACAAGTCTCAGTGAGTGTGAACACACTCATGAATGTTTTTCACCCAAGCGAGAATGAAAGTAGAAAGAGGAACAGATTTCTGGAAAACCTCTAGGAGACTATAGATGCTAAATGATACAGACCTAAATACAGACAGCCTAGCCTATCAGAAAGCTCCAGGTCCTAGTGAGAGATACTGTCTCAAAAACAAAACAATGACAAAAAAACCAAGAAGAAGTTATAGGTACTGGGGAACAACACCAGACACCATCCCCTGGCCCTACACAAATGCACACAATCATACACCCACACCAAGCAGCCATGCAACAAGAGGGAAAAGACAACCTGAACAACTCTGTCTGACTAATAACCTGAACTCTAATCATTTCCTATCATGGAATCTTCAAGCCCAGACTGTTCTAAACAATGAGTAAATAATAACAATCGTACAAAACTCTGAAAACAGCAAAGGAGAGCTTACCAACTCATCTATGAGGTCAACATTATCCTCTACTAGAATCACACAAATATAATACAAAAAAACGACACAATGGTAACACACACACACACACAGACAAAAACACTTATAAAAACAACTTGAGGAATGAGATCTGGCAACACACAACCGACCAGGGTTCATCCCACAAGTGCAAGATTGGTTTGACATGGAAACTAGTCAATGTATTTCACTATATTAATAGTCTAAAAATTAAAAAAACAAAACAAAACATATCTTAGAGGGAAAAAAAAGCATCTGAAAATTTTCTATATCAGTAAATTTAAAAAAAAAACCAAAAAACAAAGAATTTCTCTAACTTCCTAAGGGCATCCACAAAAACTCTCTCCTAGCTACTAGTGAATTCAATAATCATATTCACCAACCAAAGTGTGACTACTTCCCCCAAGACTGGAACAAGAGAAGGGTTTCCATTCTTGCCACTTCTAGTTAGCCCAGACTGCAAGCCGTCAAGACAATGGGGAAGCAACCAAACTGGGTATAAGGAGGTAAAACTGCCTTCGTTCTCAATATTATGACCATTTATGGAGGAAAACAGACTCTATATAAGCACTAACCAAACTAGTTGAGTTTAGCAAAACTGCAAAATACAACATCTATGCACAAAATTCCTGTGCATTTCTATAGTCTGGCAATAAACATCAGAAATTCAAATTGTTAAGTTGCCATGTACAGCATCAAAGAAAAGTAAACATTAAGCCAATAAAATTTATCTTTTCTCAAAAGTTATTTACAGATACAATACAATCTTACTCAAATTTCCAAAGGTTAAGATTTGGCATCAAAACCTTGGAACAGACAAGCTAAAATTGTTACAAGTTTAAAGTTCAATGGCAGAGTGTGTGCCTACACAGCACCACAAAATAAAGAAAAAGCAAACACACACCCCATCCCTGTTCCAGCCATGGTTTTAGAGAATATTTCTACTTTTAAGTAAATATGCAGTAACTTGTATAACAGGAAGCATTTGTTTAAGATAGCTGTAAAAGTAACTATTCACCTGAAAAGATTCAACCAAAAACACTTCATTGCAAATCATATGGTACAGAAACTCTTAAACATACTTTAGAGAGTTTATGTTTGCTAAGTGGGAAATCACTGTATAGTTCATATTCTGAGAAATGACTAGCTGCTGTTTCAGAAGTGAGGAGGAAACTTACCGATAACCTCAGAACACCAAAATTGGCAAAATCATAAATGAGTATCTGGTAGAACAGTTCTTCACTGCAAATAAAAGTGAAAGACTTTAGGAAAAATAAATCTATGATGGGGGGCTGAGCAGCAAGGACGGAATGGGACAAATATGCTGTTGTCTGGCTGTGGATCTGGCTAAGGAGTAGGGCTTCTCTATATAAAGCACTGGGATTCCTAATGTGACTCCTGCCGAGACGCTGCAGCCACCCCCAACCCCGGACAAGTGCAAACACAGTCTGGTTCACCTCCTCCTCTCTAGGGCTGTAAAGGTTTCAGATGCCTGCAATGGAATCTAAAACCCTGTTTGTCTGCTTACCTTCCCCAGTTAACAAAGAACCTTACAGATTACTGTGTTAGAATATTATTTTAAGTGTGTGACTTTTGTTTATGCTGCATTTGTTAAACTCTGAAGCTGTGTTCTGTGCCTGCCTAAAACACCTGGTGGTTCTAATAAAAAGCTGAATGGCCAATAGCAAGGCAGGAGCAAGGATAGGTGGGCCTGGTAGGCAGAGTATAAATAGTAGGAAAAACAAGGAAGAAGAAGAGGACGTCAGGAGTCAGCCACCCACAAAATAAGAAGGTAAGTAAGATATATGGAAGTAAGAAAGATAAAAGCTTAGAGGGAAAAAATATATGGGTTAATTTAAGATAGAAAAGCTGACCAGAAACAAGCCAAGCTAAGGCCAGGCATTCATAACTAATAAGCCTGAGCTGGGTGATGCACCCCTCAAAAAAAGCAAAAAGAGCCACAATGTCACTCAACAGATTACCTTCTGACAGTCCACCCTTAAACACCACAGTGTGAAGTACTTGCCTAGCTCATGAAGGCCTGGGTTTCACCCCCAGCATCACAGAAACAGCTATATAGGAAAAAAGTATATGGAGCATACAGAAAGAGCAGCTTTCCCTGAATCATCAGAAATGGATGCTAAGGCAGAAATATATTGCACTGATTTTTGGGGGGGTGGAGGTGGGGGAAATGGGGTGGGATAAAAGATCCTGCTGTGTAGCCCAATCTGGAACTCACAAATATTCTTTACCTACACCTGCCAAGAGCTGGGATTGTAGAATTTGCCCCACATCTGGAAGTACACTGACATTTGAGTTAGTATGTTGCACAGGCTGACAATAATCCAAGAACAGCAATTAAGCATGTATACTGATTACTAATAAAAACCACGTTCTTCCTCACATGCAAATCCTAGCCTATAGTATGAATATGTAAACAAAGTACATGTGAGTTCAGTATACCATGTAGACAGGAGAACAAGGAAGGCTACGTATCAGGGGATGAAAGGACTGAACAAGAGATACGACACAAGTCACAAAAGAAGACAAAAGGGGATTGTTTTTCTAGTTTCCACACTGTCAGGGTATGGAATGTTCTACTTTATGAAATCACTGTGGATGGAATTTGGATTTCAGATGAAGGATATAAGAAGCTGCAATTCTGGTACTGGCCGTGAGTGCTACTAGGAGATGAAAAAAGGTGAACACAGGTACACAGGCTAGCTGGAAAGACATGCAAGTCACACTGCACATGTACTAGAGTGTAAACACCTCTTCACACCCCAAGCAGAAGCAGGGAGAAGAGTTCCCTGTAACCCAGCTCATGGCACACTGCTGTGATTTGAACGCCAACACTTCAACAAGGACTGCAGCTGGCAGACCAAGCCTGTGAGGGAGAAACAGAGCTGTGCCCTGAACTCTTGTGTCTGGACTGCTAAGGTCATGCACCCAGCTGTCTCACTGCAATACCTCCCCACCACGGCAGACTGCATCAAATGCAGCCCAGACAAACTTATCTTTCCCAACACTGCTTCTCGCCATGTATATGGTCACAGAAATGAGAAAAGGAACTAACACATTGAAGTGCAGTGAAACTTAGCACTAGGCCAAAAAGGCTCCCAACCCAAGAATGACCCTGTATGCGAGACAAAGTACTTGTGCCAGAAGGAGCTTTGGGACAGGGGCTTCTAGATTAAACATGGCAAATAGACTGCACTCATGTACCATGTCCATGCAGTGTACAGTGTTCCATTTGTATGGTCACGAAGCACTCTGGTCACAGAAAGGCTTACAATAGAAGTCACAGAGTAGGTAAGCAATACAGGCAGCATCATCCTCCCATATACATCATCTGTTTGAGAATACACTTATCACAAGCTAGATGCAACAGAGCCTCAAAGTCCTTGGAAACAATAAAAATGTCATCAGGTGTGAACAGGACGAATGGCACTGTTGGGATTTCATTTTCCATGTTGTACAATACCCTGACACCGGTAGCTAGAATATAAGCTTTTACGGCATTCCCAACGCCAACAGAGACACATGGGCTTCCTTCTTTTGCCTTCCTGTAACCCTGTTGCACATAAGAAACACCAGATCTCTAACACCTGGCTTTCAGCCCATGTTTACTGAATGCTGAGCCAAGGGCTGAGTGTCTCTAGTCATTTATCCCCACAAGATGCCAGTTACACTTAGTCTTACTACCCTAACTTATCGGGCAGATACATGAGATAGGTACAGAAAGGAAATACCAGTCACATTTAGTCTCACTGTCCTGATTCACAGGTCAGATGCGTGAGATGTGGTATGGAAAAGAGATGTCTTGTCCTGGAGAGGAGAAAGGTTGACCCTGGATCTGCACTCACATCTGTGACTCTCAAGGCTCCGACGATTCCTCCCAGCCACCTCACCTGCTCCTCCACCCCCACTAAGTACTGGCACTGTCCCCAGAGACCATTCTGCTGCTTTCACACAGATTTACCTAAGCTTGGTGGTGTTGAGGAGGTACAGCTTGGTCTGGTGCTGTGCCAAGGCCCACTGAGGATTCACACAGCCCACAAAAGAATGGTTCCGGAGCATCTCTCGGAGAGCTAGAAACAGCATAACAGAAACATGTAAGTGACGGAGTCCCAGGACACGCCTCTTCATGTCCCCAGTCCCACACAAGCTAAGAGGCCTCAACTAGGCCTCCTGCTGAAAGAAACCAAATATGGAACCACATACAGTTTGCCTCTTTTTTTTTTGTTTTTTTGAGACAGGGTTTCTCTGTGGCTTTGGAGGCTGTCCTGGAACTAGCTTTTGTAGACCAGGCTGGTCTCAGACTCACAGAGATCTGCCTGTCTCTGCCTCCCGAGTGCTGGGATTAAAGACGTGCGCCACCACTGCCTGGCTCAGTTTGCCTCTTAAGATATACAGAGAAGCTGCTAAAAGATTAAGGAATATATAAGAGTCAAAATGAAAGGCAAAATGGGAAGCCGGAGATGTGACAAGACTTCTGAAGTCAGCTTTACCCAGGAGTGAAAGGCTCCTCCAGAACTGCAAACCTCCAGCTTTCATGGGCTCTGGCAGTGTGAACAGGAGGACAGGTTAAGAATGGTTTGAAGGGGTTGGAGAGATGGCTCAGTGTACACGAGCACCAACTGCTCTTCCAGAGGACTCAGGTTCAATGCCCAACACCAACATGGCAGTTCACAACTGTCTGTAACTCCAAGATTTGACATCCTTACACAGACATACATACATACAGGAATGCAGGAGAAACAAACACAATGCACATAAAAATTAATAATTATATATAAGAAAAAAGAATGGTTTGAAATGGGGAGTCTGACAGACTAATATTAGCTCACAGCTGGAGTGAAATTCCAAGAATTGCACCCTTTGCATAAAGGGAAACAATACCTGTGTCCATTCTCCAACCACCTGATGCCTTTCTATTGGCAGTAAAGAAAAACAAAAACAAAAAAAAAACAAAACAGAAAAAACAAAAAAAAACCAACCAACTCCCCTTGCCCCCCCTTCCCTCCCCCTGCCCCCCGCCAAACCAAACCAAACCAAACCTCTGACATCCAGAGTGCACAGCCATAAACTCATCCTCACATGCTTTACAGGCAGAAACGATGACAGAAAGACTGCCTGGGAACCCTAATGGAGATACAGGTGTAGGGGAAGCTGTAGCCACGCCTTCTTAGGGGCTGGCTACAGGAGTACCTGGGCAGGCTTGTGAGGGCGTGGTGAGAGTGAGTAGGGGGATCTGCGTTTCGGTTTCGGTTTCTCTTTGCTTCTTGCTGTACAAACTACCACCGGCTGGCTGGTTCGCTCTGTAAGTAAGGCTTTTCCCTATTAAATACCCTTATATTTCTACCTGACTCCGTATTGGTAATTTCTTACTATATACAGGTTTGAACTAATATCAGGCTTCAAGTAATCCCCAAGAAAAGGTATCAGTAACTAGCAGCTCTTCGTGTGAGTGTGCAAGTGTAACAGAAATTATAAAAGTGAAATAGGGAACCACGTTTCAGAATCACAAAACAAGCACAGAAGACCTGCAATGACTCTGGAGACTGGAAATACTAGCAAAGAACTCGGATCCATTCAGAGTGCTTGAGAATTAAGCTACAGCCCAGAAGGACACAACTGCAAACATCAAGTGGAACTGAGAAGAGCCCAGTAGGACTTGCACACACTGAGAAATGGTTACCACTGCAAAGGCAGGCAAGTCAGACAACCTCAGTGAAATGAACGGGATTCTCACTGTACAGCCCACAAAGGCACAGGGAGACATGAGGACAGCTAAGCATCATGAAAAACAAAACTGACGTCCAAAGGAGGCTGTGGTAGGGTGGAGTTCATGTCTGAAAACACTCAAACCCCACCAAACAACATCACCCGGCAACACTGCCAGCTGTATGCAAGAGCTCCTGGGGAGTGGGGTTAAAGAGCACTGAAATGCACTGAGAAGAAAAGGGAGGTTACCATGAATATTAAATGTTGGATTCACAGCTGAATTTCCAACAGAAGTCAGAAAACAAGAGACCACTACACCAAGAAAAAACAAATATCAACCTGGAATTTTAAAAAACAAAAGTGAATTTGAGAAAACAAACTCAACTTGTCATGGCTGTTGTTGATTATTTGTGAGTTTTCATTGTTACACCTGAAATTATGCCCCATGAGGAAGCTCGCTTTCTTCCATATAGACTAAGCATAAGCACCCTGCCCCCCACACCTGGCCACTGGAAACTCCGTATCTTTATAGGCTGCTCTGTGAAGGTGGAAATGACTATTTTTAAAGTCAAGGAGCATCAAATAATCTAGAACAATGAGCCACTGGAGAAAGAGCAGCATAACCCTTTGAAAGGAGGCCAGAGAGCTCCTAAGAGGAGTATTCACAGCCTCTCTAACCATCTCCAGCCACTGGAGTGAGAGCCAGCCAGCAGGAAGGCAGAATCCAAGTCAGCTGGCCAGCAAGGGGCCTTCTCACAGGGCTTCAAGGGCCTGCATTTTACCCCATCCAAAATGCTCCTCCAGCACTAAAAGGTTTTTCCATGTGTTTTCCTCCATTCTGCAGAGACCAAAATAGACAAAATCCTTTGATTATCAAAGCTAAACCTTACACCCTATTTCAAAACTGAGACCATAGATCCGGACATGTTCTCAGCAGCAACAGATAAAGCTAAGATAAGAAGGGTCTCAGGCCTCAGGGAGGGGTGGGACACTGCTTATTTACCCTTCTCTCTGGCACTGGAGTTCTTTCATTCTGCTTGATGGAGCAGCAAGGGTCATTAAACAATCTGTGCAACCCCATTCATCCCGCTCTAAGCACTGCACAAAGTCATTAACTACATCATGTGACAGACAATGAACTGGTACTGTAGCACGCCAGCCCTGTGATCACTAGGTTAATGGTGTCAGCATCTGATCCGAGACGGAGTGTTTACCAAAGACCAATGCACTGACCCAACTTTGCACTTATCAGGTGAGCCTACCCACAAAGGACACTGCCCGAACCAACTCACTGTGCTGGGCTGTTTATTGTGTTTTGGTTTATTTTTTAATTTTGTTTTTGACACGAAGTCCTACTATCTTGTCTAGGCTAGCGTAGAATTCCCAGGCTGAAGTGATCCTCCTGCCTCAGTTTTTACAGTAGTGGGGACTAAAGACAAGGACCCCTATGCCAGGCCAGTTTTAGAATGTTCAGATATTTCATGTAACCTGTTTTTCCTCTCCTCATCTCTTTATCCTCAATAGGAGGAGGAAGCAGTGCTCTCTCCAAAAACTATTTGAGAATCAAGTTAGACAGCATACATGGGTATACATTTTTAGGTAACCTAGAGTCATCATTTTGGCCTCAGCAAGACTCTAAAAATAAATCTGACCACATTTAACGTAGGCAGATTTTACCCTGCACTGAACAGTTTATTAGTTAAAAATATCACTGAAACGATCTTTACTGACCCCCCAAGAATGAGAGAGATTATCTAAAACCACTATGAGGAGAGCTGCTGAATAAACCAAGCAGCAGCCCACCTTTCATATGCGATTTAAGATTGCTTTAAGAGCTCCCAGCTTGGAAAGGAACACCAGGGAAAGCGAAACCACAACACATTTCATGGAAATAAAAATCAGGAGCCAACTGGCAACACATACAGTGGGCAGAAGCCCAGTCATAGGAAGACACCTGCATCACTTGTCACAGGGACAGAACAAGAGAGGGGTAGGCTGGGGGAGACGATGACAGACAGACAGACAGACAGACAGACAGACAGACAGACAGACAGACAGACAGACAGACACAGAGCAATATATGAAAGGAAAGCTCAGGTCTTGTGTTGGCCCGGACAATGGTGACAGAGAGGATATGTAAGAGGCTAACTCAGAGCAGCTGTTTCAGGGTTCAGGGTTAGTGGGGATGGGGCCAACTTGTTTCTGAGCTATACAATCTTTTCAATAATTAATCTAGAAGCCCGATGTGGAGGCAGAGCCTGTAATCCCAGACTAAGGAGGCAGAAGCAGAACTGAGAACTCAAGGCTACAAACTGAGTTCGAGATGAGCCTGAACTATACAGTGAAACCCCATTTCAAAACAAAACACAGGGTAACAATGCAGATGACCATAATTTCTATTTTATAATAATACTGAGATTATTTTCACTTTTTACATTTATTTGTGTGTGTGTGTGTGTGTGTGTGTGTGTGTGTGTGTGTGTGTGTGTGTAGGGGGTGGTCATGCACACACCACAGCACACATATGGAGGTCAGAGGACAACTTTCTCTTTGTAACATGTGGGTCTCATGGATCAAAGTCAGATCATCAAGTCTGGTACTTTAACCCAGGGAGCCATCTTGCAGGTCTTTAGGATTTATTCATGACAGATGAAAATAGAAAGGTCATGGCTAGATGACAGACTCACACAGCACGATACTCACACTTGGAACAAAGTTCCTTGTAGGTGTGAAACATGGCTGAGGGCAGCACAGCTTTGAGGGCCAATCTCCTTATACATATAATCACTGCCTCTGTTCTCCACTCACTGCTAAAAGCTTTCGGCTAGTTTTCTATTAACAGGGACCAGGAGGAAGTGTGGTACCCAACTACTCTCAAAAGCTATTTCTGAGGATAAAGGGACTCATTGGCCTTCAGGATATAAAAATATCCAGTCTTCTTACCAAGTGTCTTACTGGTTACTTGTAATCAGTTGCTGATCTTCTAGGATAAACTAATCTCACACTCTGAGGCACAGAACAGCTAAGTCACAGTGTGAGGTCACATGGTGGAAGTCCAGTGACATGACCTGTCAAGAACTCTCAGCTAAGCACATCCCATCTGACTGACAGTCATGATACTGCTTTGAGCAAAAACAGAAACAAAGCAGAAATTACTGCAATGACCACTGTGGCCAACCCTTTCATGACTAGTAATAACAGTTCTGCTTAAAGCCCCTCTCTTGCCCTTGAGAACAGTCTTCTGTATAGGGGAAGAGCCTGTCCACGCAGCATGTGGCATGGACAACAGGAGCGCTTTCTGCACTTCCCAAGCCCCGAGTGCCATATGCCAGCACTTACGTACTCTCATGGCCGCGCTCATTAATTTCTTCCTGGAGACTCAACACACTGGTGAGGTTAATAATCCTCCTCCGAGGGTGACAAGCAGCTGTCATTTCCTTCCGGGAGTCATTTTCCATCATTTCCACATCAGAATCTTCCCGATGTCTCTTTCTGAAATCAAAGGAAAGAACTGACAGGTCATTATTTTTCCATTTTATTTATTTTTTAGTTTTCCAAGACTGGATTTCTCTGTGTAGTCCTGGCTGTCCTGGAACTCGCTCTGTAGACCAGGCTGGCCTCAAATTCAAGAGATCTTCCTGCCTCTGCCTCCTGAGTGCTGGGATTAAAGGAGTGCGCCACCACTGCCCAGCTCCATTTTATTTTTTAATTCAGCCAATATATGTGTTCAAGTTCAGAGAAAGGAGCAGCTTGTGTGTGCCACTGGCCACTTTCACACGCTGTGTTGGGGCAGGCCAGCAGCTGTCCTGTGCCACACTCCTTATCTGACAGCCCTCAGATTTCAAGGGCCTTGACCAAGTAAATTGACCATGTCAAGCCTCATTCACTCAAAAATCATCCCAAGATCTGTCTGTCCATCCTCCCAGCCATCTGATACTGATCTGAACCAACTACATAGAGCAGTGAACACATTAAAAAGGGAAAGCCCTCATGCTTACTTTCTAGTGGGAAAGTTAGCAACAGAAAAACTTTCCAAATCCAATTTTAAATGCTTAATTAAAAAGTTGTATTTTGTATATGGCTGTTTTGCCTGCATGTATGTCTACACACCACATGCATTCTTGATGCCTGTAGATGGCGGAGAGGGCACCGAATCTCCTGGGAGTGGAGTTATAGACAACTGTGATCCGCCATGTTCTGGGTCATCTTTAACCCGGGTCATCTGTAAGAACAGCCAGTGCTCCGCAGGGCGGTGGTGGCGCACAGTCTTTAGTCCCAGCACTTGGGAGGCAGAGGCAGGTGGATCTCTGTGAATTCGAGACCAGCCTGGTCTACAAGAGCTAGTTCTAGGACACCCTCCAAAGCCACAGAGAAACCCTGTCTTGTCTTGAAAAACACAAAACAAAACAAAACAAAACAAACAAAGCAAAAAAAAAAAAAAAAAAAACCAGCCAGTGCTCTTAACTGCTGAGCCATCTTTCTAGTCCTAGACAAGTTTTAATGGCAGATGCTAGGAAGAAAATACAAGGTTACATAATAGACTGGTAGGAATATAAGAGGGAAAGGATCTGTTTGAATGGACAATGTATGGGCTCATACATTTGAATACTTGGTTCCCAGTTGGGGGAAATTAGGAGATATGGTCTTGATGGAAGAGGTATCTCACTGGGGGTGGGTTTGAGGTTTCAAAAGTCCACAACAGGCCTCGTCTCTCTACAATCCACCTCCAACTTGTAGATCATATGGAAGCTCTCAGCTACCGCTCCAGCACCATGCCTGTCTGCCTGCTTACTCCCATGCTTCCTACTTTAACGATCATGGACTGACCCTCTGAACTATAAGCAAGCCCTGAATTAAATGCTTTCTTTTATAAGTTGCCTTGGTCATGGTATCTCATTATATCAATAGAAAAGTAACCAAGACAGAAAGCCTGTGGGAAAAGGTGACATTTGAGTTGAGACATGAGTGGCAAGAGTAGGGTCTTCTAGACTGAGGAACACCAAGGGCAGTAAAATGATCTAAGAAGGCCAGCCAGTCCAGGCCAGCCACAAGAGTCATGTGGTACAGTACTGCAGGTGAGAGCAGGCTGTCAGGGAGCCCTGGAAAGGCTTTCAGCGGGAGGAATATAACCCTGTTTTTGCTTTAAAGGTTTTGTGACTACCTGTCATGAATGTAGCAGAGTCCCCCAAATGGTGAGCAAATGGAATAACCCTTGGCAGGGCAAGAGCATTAAGTAGACACATATAAAGTACCCATGCTTGAAAAACACCTGCATCATTTTATTCTCTGGAGAAACTTCCTTAGAAGCTGTCGTTCTTGATGGCACTCTAAGAGAACATGCACCTCAGGCAAGTGATTTTAAATTGAGCAGTAGGTCATTACCAGCACCTCAGGAGCCTCAGGGGAACTAAGGATTTGGGAACTTGTTAGAGCATGCACTAGAAATGCTCAAGGTTAAATGGCATTTTTATTTCTAAAGCTCTTACACTAACTTTTCCCATGGGCTCATGAACTTCAGGGAATTCTGTAAAGTGGGCTTTTTGGGAAGGAGCAACAGCAGCTGTGATGAGGATGGAAGAGCCATTTTAGGCTTTTCTCTTCAGTCCTCTCCGGTGTCAAGGGTTTGTCAAAATGCTTTATTAAAACCAAAAGCTGCTTGGGGGCTGGAGAGATGGCTCAGAGGTTAAGAGCATTGTCTGCTCTTCCAGAGGTCCTGAGTTCAATTCCCTGCAACCACATGATGGCTCACAACCATCTGTAATGAGATCTGGTGCCCTCTTCTGGCCTGCAAGCATTCATGCACATAGAATACTGTATATAATAAATAAATAAACTCTTAAATCAAAACAAACCTCAAAAGCTGTAGAACACTGTATATAATAAATGAACTCTTAAAACGAAACAAACCCCAAAAGCTGCATCTGTGCTCCTTGTGTTAACTAAGACATAAGCTACTGCCGTTTAAGAGCTCTCACAGGGAACCATGTGAGCCACTGTTAAATGCAGACAGTATACAAGGCCAGAGAACTGTCCCAGTCTAGTCCAAGGCACAACTGATTTATGAGAACCTGCTAGAAGACAGTTTTAGTGAGGAACAGAGGAGGCCACACCTGGGGTTGCTTGGACTGGAAGGGGCTGCTGCTTTCTGTGCCGCTTCTGCAACCCCTTGTACCGTATCCTCCAAGTTCTGACTTGAGGCAGCTGCTTCAGAGGGGATTGGGAGCTCCAACATCTCCACGTCCTTTTGCATGTCAGTCCTGTCTTCTTGGACAGGCTCCTGGGGTGGGCTGGGCAGAACCTTGCTCACAGGCTGGAGAAAGGCGTCAAGCTTCTGGTCCCGGGAGTCTGTGCGGACCATCTGGTAAGCGTAGACCTTGTCACCACTTCCACTAGCAGATGAGGAAGCCACACCCACTGTGGATTTAACCACCTCCCCGGAGGGTCCAGCAAGTCCCGGAAGCAAGGTCTGTTTCAGAAGAGAAGACAGAAGAAAGGGCCAGACTTTAGCACATCAATGTTCAGATACCCCAAAAAGAACAGTACTGGATGAACACATCATAGCCAAACAGAGTTATCAGTACAGTTATCAGTACAGGAGCCAATTCCACTAAAGGGATTTAAAACGTTTAGGAGCGTAACATTCAAAAATTAAGCAAAGTTATTATAATCTTAAAATCAGGTTGAAATGAAGGTTCTATTTTATTTTTTATGATAAAACACACACAGCATAAAACATACCATTTTAACCTTTTTAAGCTAGAACACCATGGTGGTGAATACACTCACAGAGCTGTTCATCCATCCCCAGAACTTTTCACCCCTCCCAACTCACACTCAACTTCCATCTCTCCTCATCACAGGAGAGTCTACGGTTCTACTGTTTGTTTGCTCTTTTAATGTCAGGGAACTGACCCCAAGCTTCTCACATGCTAAACAAGTACTCTACCACCGAACTATAGCCTCAGAGTTCTACTTTTAAATGCACTTAATTCCTTTATTCTGTCCACTGGAGTCTTAAAAATATCAGTGACTACACAGCAGTGGAAACCCCAGGTCCCAGATTCTAGTTACCAAATACCAATCCCACTGTGAGAGTCCACTGAACTCCCCAAGACTCACTGTGATGGAGGGTGAGAAGTCTATGCCTTCTTCTAGAAGGCATATGCCCCCAACTATAATGAACAAAATTTACAAGTAAAAAGATTCTAGGCAAAAGAAAGTTTTTGAGGGACTGAGAGATGACTCAGCAATTAAGATCACTGGCTGCTCTTCCAGAGGCCTTGTGTTCAATTCCCAGCACGCACACGGCAGCTCACAGCTGTCTGTCTCTCCAGGAGATCCGACAGCATCTGACACACAAACATGCATACATACATCTTAAATTAATATTTAATTAAATAAATTAATTAAACAAAAAGAATGTTTTGTGTCTGAATATAGTTATACCTCTAGATTTCCAACTCAAAGGCAATACAGAGGACCAGTGAGAGTTAAATAACACCACAGAGAAACAATCAGCCAATCCAAATGTACATTATGCTATAGGAAACCTAGAGAAGTCAATGAGAACAGCAATTTAAAAAAGGAGAACCTGGGGCTGGCAAGATGGCTCAGTGGGCCACTGTGCTTGTTGCCAAGTTTCACAACCTTAGTTAATCCCTGTTAAGTCACATGCTAGAAGGAAAGAACTGACTTCTGAAAGTTACCTTCTAATCTCCACATGCTCACCATAGCACATGTGCAACCCCCCCCCCCCCCAGATAATGAAAGAGTGGCTTAATTCAAAGGGACTAGACTTAAGGGAAGGCAGGGCTGCTGGCACACACCTGTAATCCCAGTTCTTGGGAGGCAGAAGCAGGAGGATCAGAAGTTTAAAGGTCCTCAGCTACAAGGCCAGCCTAGGCTGTGAAACCCTGTTTTCCACCTATCTACCCCCTCCAATCTATATCTATCTATCTATGGATTGAGAGAAAGAGCCAACTTAAGAGATTCAAAAAATGTAACAACCAAACATTATGACTGGAACATAAGTAGATACAGATTTGAACACTGCTGGTATTAAACAGACTTCTTGATAATTAAAACATTTGAATATAGAATAGTAAATGCTGCTATTGCTATTAATTTTATTATGTATAGCATTTATATTATGATTATATAAAAAACTTTTTATATGTATAATGAAGTATTAAGGAAGAAATAAATGTCTAAAATGCACTT
Organism: Cricetulus griseus; assembly: GCF_003668045.3. NCBI lineage: Eukaryota > Metazoa > Chordata > Mammalia > Rodentia > Cricetidae > Cricetulus > Cricetulus griseus. The sequence goes on from NC_048597.1 coordinate 218,728,868, forward strand.
TCAGCTATACTTTTCCCTTCACTAAGCAAGATAGGAATAGCTAAACCAGTACGGCAAAAGGCTGATGTTGTTAAAGCTGGGTAATAGATACATGTACTATTTAATTTTATGTGTGCTTAGAAATATGCATAAAGATTCAAAGTAACAGCTCTATTCAAAAGGGAACAGCTTTCTTGGAAGACAACACAATGCAGAGGAGGGGCTGGGAGGATGGCTCAGTGGTAGGAGCATCTGCGGTGCAAGCACGAGGACCCGATTCAAATGCCCAACACCAGGTCTGACCTGGCTACAGCAGCTATTACCCAATCACTGGGGCAGAGATAGGCAGCTCCTCAGAGCCCACTTGCCACTCAGCCTTGCTCAAAGAGCATCAGTTCAGGGAAAGCCAATCTCAAGGCCATAAAGAGACAGAAAAAAATAATCAACATTCTGCTCTGGCTTCTGCATACAAGTGTGTAGATGCATGATCTGCACACATGTGCATGGTACACACACACACACACACACACACACCACATAAATCCCAGAGAAATGTTACTGAAAGAAAACTATCAAAGTAATACAAAGATAGTTTAAAATTACAACAAAAACTCTGAGTTTTCATCCATGGAACACATCTGAAAGCAGCAGAGGCCCAGAGAGACAGTGGAGGTAGGTGTCCTCACCTGGGTGAAATACATCCTGGACGAATTGGAGCCCAACAGCTTGCCCTCAACGTGCTGCTGCACCCGCTCCAGGATGCTCTCCTCATGCAGAAAGTGGACTTCATGCTTGGTGGGGTGCACATTGACATCTACATTCTGGGGACTGATTTCCAAACTGGCATGAAGAGAGAAAGACCACAAAAGATGGGAAAAACCTACATGTGATAACCAGACAATGTGGAGCCATGACCTCAAACCTTAAGATCAAGTCAGAGAGATTCGATGCCATCTCTGACACCGAGGAGCTGTGCGGCTTTCAGGGAACTGCATCACTTTCCTTGGCCTCAGTTTCATTTGCACAGATTACAGTGGGAATTTAGTCTGCACAGGGCACCCTACATGAGTATGGCAGTTATTCCACGTCAGCTGTCAGCACTCTGGAACTACGGGATTGTCATCTCAGTCCAGGACCTAACTTCTCTGGATGTTTTCTCAGCTTTAAAGACAGGGTAACTGTCAAACTGCCCCTCTTCATTTTTCAGGGGGAAAAAAAGACACAAAGGAAGTGATAGTGAATGCAGAGCTCTTACCCCTGCTCCAAGTCCATCTTTCATGGCTGGCTGATAATGGAGCTCTGTGATATAAAGCTCTGTCAGTAAAGACCACTATGGGGCGACAGGAAGGGTTCCCTAAGCCAGTTTTGGGAGCAAGTCTGTCAGACTTTTCACATACAAAGCAGCCGGCAAGTCATTTCTCCTTGGGCAGTACACCCCCACGACAGTTCCTTAGTGTGTAGATCTGCCTCATACACTTCTCCTCAGTACAAGCAAGCCACAGTCACACTCTTTCACCAGGGGCCTTATCTCGGCACAGGGGTGGTGAAGGATGGAAAGCAAGAGGCTCTATTAATACCCCAGCCCCGGAACGGCTGCTCTCTGCACCTGTTTTTCCTGTCACTCTTCTACTGTTTGTTCAACTCCCTGATTTGCATTCAGTATGCAATTGTTTCATTAAACTTTCCCTGTTCTGTTGCATGATTCCTATCTCCTGTTTAGATCCTGCCTCGTACTAAGACAGACCATGTTGATGACATTACAGATTCATTACCCAGCAAGGAAACACATGATGGAATGAACAACTGCACATTAAATCTAAAAACTACTTTAGTCTATGACCACAATACCCTGAACATACCTGATCTCATCTAAAAACCATTCTGAACCATGGTTTTTACTTCCACTCATTTTTCAGTGAGATCAGAACAAAGAAAATGTTTTTGGAGACAGGGTCTTGCTACACTGGCCTGGAACTTAAAATTCTCCAAAAAATGCTGGGTTTATAGGAGTATTGAGAATGAACTTTCCACCATAGTTTCTTCCAGAAGGATCTCAGTATGAACTGGGCCCTTGGGTAGCCTTGTTGCAAAGAGAATGAATGGTATTTTGCGTGCTGGTTTTTAAAAAGGCTTTTTCAGATAAGCAGAACAAGAAACAGAGAGACCCTGACTTTTTTCTTTTTTAAAGCACTATGGGGTTTGGTTTGAATAAGGCAAGCCCTAAACTATGTGTGATAACTGAAACATGACTGCCAAATCATTTAAGTGAGCCACTGGGATCTGACAAGGTAAGACAAGAACCCTACAGGAAGACAGGTAGGTAAGGGCGGTTACCAAGCAGGCCAACCAACCAGAATCCCCATAAAGATGAAAGGAGAAAATGGACCCCACGAATGTGCCTTCTGACTTCCACATGTGTTCTGTGCCCCAGGCTCACTTTTCCCTCTCTCTCCTCCAGTTAAATAAACAAATAAAAAATCCTTTAAAATGTTTAAAGACTCCCCACAGGGTAGGATGACCCCAGCAGGAAGGAACCACCACAGACTCCCTAAGTAGAACTGTGTCATTTTCCTGTGGGGAAGGACAGAGCATCTGGCACCAGCAGTGCCCAGGACCTGCCCTGGCTGAACACTGCTAGGCAATGTCTTTCACAGAGGGACACTGAGGAGTCTGTCTCAGAGCTGCTCCATTACCTGAGGTATAAGAATGGGTGTGTGTTTTTGGGCAAATATGCTGCATATACAGTTTCTATGGCTTTTCTCAAGGCAGTTGATTCCACCAGCCGGTCTGAAAAAGAAAAGGAGAGTAACCAGGTCAAAACTGTCCTTTAAGATGAGGTCACAGGTGCATAGTCACACATGGTAATGAAGTCACCTTGTGAAGAACTGGAGTAACATCTTTATCTGTCACAAATTTTCAGCATCTTGCCTCAGGTTTGGGGCTCTTCCTCTCATCCAAGCAGCAGAAAGAATGAGAGAGTACCCAATTCTGGCTCTTCCTACCCCCCACATCAACTCCTGTATAATAGCTTTGCTATCTTTGGACCTCAGAAGCTCTCAGATGTTTCAATACACAAAGACAAAGCTACCAACCACACATGCCAAGTGCTGACAGATACCACAATGGTGAATAACTAATTCTGGCCAAGTGTCCAACAGGACAACAGAGTATGTGTGACAGACATGAGGTCAGAGAGCAGCTAACTCTGTCAAAGGGGTTCCAATATGAGGGTTCCTATAGTTGGTTGTTTTACTTTTTGGGGACCCACCATCCAGCTCCCAAATAAATACATGGAGAATTATTCTTACTTATGAATGCCTGGCCTTAGCTTGTCTTGTTTCTAGCCAGCTTTTCTAACTTAAATTATCCCATTTCTCTTTATGTTTTGCCTCTGGGCTTTTTACTTTTTACTTTTCTTTTACCACTGTTCCTGGATTGCTCTGAACAACCGCTGTGAAACATACACAACTCGGACGCTACAGAGGTGGCTCAGCAGTCGAGCACCGGCTGCTGCTCTTACACAGGACCCCAGAGCGCACACCATGCAGCTCACAGCCACCCGCAGCTCCAGCTCTAGGGGACCCAACAGTCCCTTCTCGGCACAGACTCTCACATCCGTGCATGTGTGCGCACGCGCGCGCACACACACACACACACACACACACACCACACATACACACACACACACACACACACACACGCACATACACACACACACACACACACACACCACACATACACACACACGCACATACACACAGACACACACACACACACGCACACACAGACACAGACACACACACACGCACACACACACACGCACACACCACACATACACAGACACACACAGACACACACACACACAGACACACACACACACACAGACACACACACACACAGACACACACACAGAATTTAAGATGCACAATTTGAGACATTTAGAGCCACTTACTGCTCAAAAAAAAAAAAAAAAAAAAAAAGAAAGAAAGAAAATACATAATTTCCAATAGCAAAGAAGATAAAAACTAAAGTCATGAAGAAGTGCTTTCTAATAAAGGCAAAGAACCTGACAGACACCAGAGATACATGTGCATTCATATGCTTGGCTGCGCTATTTACAATAGCAAGAAAATAAATCATCCAGGGTGTTTATCACCAGATATAGCGTGAAAATGTGTTCCATATACACAGTGGAATTTTATTAAGTCATAAAGAAAAATGAAATCATCAATCTTACAGAAAGACGAATTGAGCTGGAAATTATAGTGAGTGAGTTAACTCAGGAACTAAGTTAATTAAGTTAACTTAGGAAGACAAACGTGGCATGGGATAGATGACCGTGACATGAAAATGGAAAAGGAACAACTAGGCACGAAGGGCACAGGCAGTGGGAGGGGAGCTGAGGAGAGACAAAAAGTATGCATGAAAATGCCATGAAACCTTTTACTCTGTATGCAAATTAAGAAACAAAGTAAATGTATCTATGCCTTCTGGAGAGATGGGTCAGCAGTTAAGAGCACCTGTTGCTCATGTAGAGGGCCCAGGCCAGTTCCCAACACACACATGGTGGTTCACAACCATCCTTAACTCCAGTTCCAGGGAATCCAACGCCTTCTTGCCTCCAAAGGCACCATGCATACACGTGGTGCAGAAGCATACATGAAGGGAAAACATTCATATATGCAAAATAAATCCAAAAATAAATTTATTTTAAAAGTCTATACTCATGTCTTAGGTGTATGCTGTCCTCTTTCTAAGTCTTCCTCTTTCATTCTCTCAATATCCATCTTAAATCTGTATCAAAAATTGATTCTTAGCAAACTCCAATTTTGCTTAAAAAAAAACTTTGAAGTTAAGAATATGAAAATCAAATGCTTGGAAAAACGCTTCTTGCATCTGAACAGAAGCTAAGTTCAGACTGCTGAAGGTTGGGGGGCAATGTTACTCTAGTACCATCAAACCCTTGCAATATACAATTAAGCTACACAAATCCAAAATTCAAAGAGTACCTAGTTAATAAGACTCACGAAATTAATAGGTCATCAGAGAGATAAAAACTATTTCAAGGTAATTTAATTTCTTCCTTGATTTCTATAATTATCCTTAGTGCCATAAATTTAATTCTTTAAAAGAAAAACTCTTAAGGGTCTTAGGATTCAACTCTCTAGTGATAATGTCTAGTGATAAAACCAAGTCTTGGTTTTCTGCTATACAATGTGGAAAAGCAGCCCCTGAGTGAGGGGCAGAGTGGGGCCTGCTTGTAAAGGCTGTGATGTAACCATATGAGGAAGGCATTCTAGCCTACACAGCTCAAGGTAAAGAACCAGACTGAAGATAAAACAAGGCCAAACTCTTGACATGAAGTTTGCCCTGTGTAATCTAACCTGTGAGTCAGGAACTCTCCAGGTTCCATAAAGCTCTCTGTGTAGACACTTTACTCTTTCTCACTTACGGTTGATGAAGAGTAGGAAAATGCACTTCTTCACAGAGTAGTTTGCATTGGATATATAGCCATTCATTTTGAAAGCCAGGGTTTTATCTTCACACCCAACTTCTATCAGCTCTCTGTTTAGAAAAGAGAAATTTTGAGATTTTTCAAAATATAAGAAATCTCAAATGTTATACAATAGGAAAAAACAGGGCTGTCCCATAAACCAAGTCTGCAAAAAAAACAAACCAAAACAAAAACCCAAAACACACAAACTAAAAACAAAACAAACAAACAAACAAAAAACAACAACAACCCTGAGACTAGGTTCAGCTGAGGTCCTATGAGTCCACTCACCATCTGTCTATCCATCTATCCACCTACCTACTCAGCGTTTTCAAGTACTTGTGTTGAGTGCCGGGCACTACTTTAACTACTGAGAAGTAAGACGGGTCTAAGCCTTCATAATTAAATCCCAAAGCTTTAAGTCCCCAAACTCATCTCTCTTGACGTGAATCTTTACTGTACTGAACAGCACCATCATGAGGTTTGCAAGAGTGTTTATTGGCAAGGACAGGTAAACAGTCTGTCTCTCTGAAAAGCCACACTTATTTCTTCCTAAGTTTTCAGAATGAACCTGTTGGCAGCTAGTTAATTCCTAGTAGCCTTCATTTTTCCCCAGTCTTCATTGACTCCAAAGATTTCTCCTTCTTGTCCTGTTTTCTTTGACACATCAGTACAGTCTGCTAATGAATGGCATAATTATCTCATGTCCTTCCAGCTAGAGTCCTGAGACAGCAAGAATCACTCCAGCTGTCCACACTGTATCCCTACCACAGCACAGCACTCACTGGACCTTGCTGTGTAGACCGGGGCTGTTTTTCCTGGGGTGACATGTCCTCAGTCCTAGGATGCACAGTGAAGCCTGCAGTGTTGGACACACACACTGACCCACAAACCCTTTCTTCCTCCAATGTCACAGGCCAGTTTGGAAGCCTACTTCTGGAAATGCTCTCTAGGGATGATGTCTAAACTCTTACAGCCTCTGGGAATTCCATGACTAATGCTCCATCTTAGAATCTTGTCAAAAGCTCTTAAAAGTTATCCTGTAGAATGCAGAGATTTTCCTTTGATCTAGACATACAGTTTTTTATATTAACTCATTTACATTTAATTAGGAAGAAAAGGGTGATGACAAGCAAACTACTTGTTCCCTTGGTTTTACCCAAAGAATAAACAGTTTGTCCTTGGAAGCAAAATTTCAGTATTAGGACAACTTCCAATGCTTTTGAGAACTTGGGGAAAACTAAGGCAGGTCCAGTTGGCTCCATCTGTGCAAGGAGTACCTCATGTATGCTTGGCATAGGAAGAATCTTAATATTGTCACCTGGGGTGTGGTGTGAGCCTTTGGGACTTTGTGAAGTTCAAATCAGAAGTCCTAGAAAGGAACTTGTGAGGGAAATGCTGGGTTTACAAACAGAGGGGAGCTCAAGAAGAACCAGAAGCAAATTCTTCTCTCCGGCCTTCTGTGATAATGACAGCTGCTAACATCTGCAAATCTAGTCCTTAAGAACAGAAAATTTCACTTCAAATAAGAAATGCAACTAATGCTGAATGGTAAATAAATTAAATCCTCATCCTGTAATAATGCAATAAGAGGAAAATAGGAACATCAAGGGTAACAGAATTATAAATTATAAACATTTTGATAACAAAGGCCAAAAGAACAAGCAGATCTACAGGCACAGCACTCAAGAGGTAAAACTCCCAGAGAGCACTGATTATGTGGGATAGTGACTGCATCAACTAACATGAAACATGAAAACAAGTTGACTAGACCAACTCTGACAGCATCCATTATCTTGGCAATTTTCAAAATAATACAATGGGTTGATGAATCAAGGGAAAGAATTGGAAAGATTTTGTTATACGTGGACTACTCACATACCGACTAACAGCACTCCCGAAGATGGAGCGAATGTTGTCCACTGTTGTAGCATTGGGTAGTGTTCTGATATCAGCAACTGTCTCACCTTGCTGAAAAACAGACAGCATGATGACTTGAAAGTCCTAAGAAGAAGGACTTTCCTTAAAAATCTGCTTTTCTTTCCTAATATAAACTGTCTTTCAGAAGTCATAGCTTAGGCACTCGAGATGGACCAGCCATTAGACAACGCTGGCTACTACTCTTGCAGAGGTCCCAAGTTCTTTTTCCAGCATCCACATGGCACTCACAGCCATCCATAACTCTAGTTCCAGGGGATTTGATGCCCTCTTCTGGTCTCTGTGGGCACCAGGCATGCGCATGGTACAAAGAAATGCATGCAGGGAAAATATTTGTACATATAAAACAAAAAGGAATATATATTTTGAAAAAAAATCATGACTTACTTTTTTAACTGAGAAACTAATGCCTGAATTATGTATTGAATACCTGGAAAAGAAAGGGTTAAAGCTAAGCAGATGGTAGTCAAAAGCATAATAAATTCAGAGATCTACTTTTAATTAAATAAATTGGTAGATTCATAAGAAAAAGGTGACTTAAACAAAGACATGTACAATCAAAATACTTTGGTATAACCTATATTGACCACAAGAAAACAAAGCAACAGTCTCATGGAGACACCAATGCCAAATGCGACTAAGTCAAACAATATGACCCTGCAGGATTATTTTCATGGCATCACTTGGCCGCCCCACTGCTTTTTCCAGGCTGCTGGGTCCTGTTCCAGTATCTCCATAGCCTTTCTGAAGATGACTTTATTACTTCTCTGTTCACCAACCCCATGAACTGAAGAACTGTGTTTAGTGAAATGCATTTATTAAATAACAATTTTCCACCTTACTACACTTAGAACCAAAACAATCACTGAGAATATTTTTGACATTGATTTATATAACTGCACTAGAGGGAATGGAGAGGGCTAAGGGACCTAATACATAAACCAGTTCCTGTATGGACAAATGTATTTTAGATATACTGAAAGACAGTTGACACAAACAACTATTAAGATTCAAAGACACCAGGCAGTGGTGGCACATGCCTTTATTCCCAGCACTTAGGTGGTGGGTCTCAGTGCGTTCAAGGTCAGCCTGGTCTACAAAGCAAGTTCCAGGTCAGCCAGAGCTGCTACACAGAAACTCTGTCTCAAAAAAAAAAAAAAAAAAAAAAGCTATCTTTATGGGCTGGAGAGATAGCTCAGAGGTTAAGAGCACTGGCTGCTCTTCAGAGGTCCCGAGTTCAATTCCCAACAACCACATGGTGGCTCACAACCATCTGTAATGAGATCTGATGCTCACTTCTGGCATGCAAACATACATGCTGGCAGAACACTGTATACATGATAAATAAATAAACTTAAAAACAAAAAAAACAAAGACACTTGGGTTCAAAGCCCCTGCTGTAGCCATTTGTACCAATATATTACCATTATTGAAACATAATTCCGCTTTTAGCTGCTCTGAGTCCCCTTCTGTTAACAGCCTCCAAGTTGCTTTGGGAAACTCCTTTTATCCCATTCTTCCCAAGGCATGCTAAGATGGCAACCAAGAAGTTTTCCCAGAGCTGTGTGTACAGAGCCATGGATCCCAATAATGCCAATCATAGCACTGTCCAGGGCAGGACTTCAAAGTGGAGGCAGAAGAGAACAGGAGGCTCTCCAGTCACCGTCTTACCTCTTCCTACCCAGTGAGCAACTGTTCAGTGATTTCTTTTTGGCTCAAGGTAGCTAAGATCAGTTTGTTTCATCTACCAGCAAAGAACCCCCAACCAAAAGAGAGCAACTGTACACCAGACCCCCCCCCCCCTCGGCAAGATAAGTCAAACTCAGGACTGCTGAGCAAACTGGGAGCAGAACAGCAGGTGGGTCAGCTTTGTTGTCTACACCTAGCTTTCAAGCACTCCCAATTTACAAGCACTGGGCACAGTCCTTTAGTGCAGAGCTCAAGGACTCACTCCCAATTTTTGGACAGTACCTGCCAACAACTTCCAAAATCTTCCCATACTCTTCACTTGGATTTTTCAAAGCTTTCCTCCTTGTCATTATGTTGTAAAAAAGGTCCTCCACCTGAAGAGAGATCCAGTTGTCTTACAAGTTCATGGATGTACGTGGAAAGCTTTGACTGTCTACCTAAAGCTGGATCTCAAGGTGGTGAATCCAGGGACATTACCAACAGCAATGTCCTAAGTCCTTACTCGGTGAGGGTAAAGGATAAGGAAACATCAACAAAGGGATTAAAGGGTATTTTTCCTGAATCCCACATTCACTGACTTCTCAAATAGATAATGGGGATGGCTCTATGGCACGCTGTTTGTTAGAAATATAAAGGGCTAAAAATATGAGGACATTCAAAATTGTCTTGCTCAAGAAAGTAGACAATTTAGGAGGCCATGAATATAACTCTACAATCAATTACTATTTTACATGGTATTCAGAGACAGCTTTCAAACTAAAGTCAATCATACAACTCTGGAGGTAATTTGGAGTTATCAACAATCACACTATGTATGTAGCTAAGGCTTCATCCAGCTAGCCAGCATTTTGAAGCACGAATTTTTCCTGCCTCCTGCCTGCCTATCATGCCCAGGACTTAGGATGAACTACAGCTGGGGTCAGGAGTAAAAGGTCCAGAGGTGTGTAACATGACAGTGAGGTACTCTATGGGATCCCAGACTGGAAAGACACGGAGATGCTATGATAAGATTCTTGATGGTTTCCTCTTGACTAACAACACTCACACCACCTACCCAAGGCCCCGAGAGGCAGACCGGAGGGAATTCTTTGTTCCACTGGGGACACTGGAAACTGAAATTCTGAGATGTTAAATGCATTGCCTATGAATACACAAGCACTGAAAGAAGACAGGGACTCTGACCCATGTCTTCTAGAATCAACCATAATGTTTTTTCAATACCAACTACTCTGCCACTGATTTTTACCATCCCAGCTCCTCACAAAAGACAAGAAGGTAGACAGGCTACCATGTTATAAAACCCAATAATCGTTTTTTCTTACTTAGAAGCTTAGGTATCTTGGGGCTTCTATTACAAGTTCAAATTTATTTATTTATTTTTTTTTTTACACCAGAAACTCAGAGCCCATTTGGTTATGTTTTTTTATTCAGCATTCCCACTAAGCTGTTTGTCACCAGTTTTATTCCCATGTTCCACTCTTACCGTAATCTGGGTACCCTGGTTGCCTGCACATGGTTTAGGAGGGGCTTGCAACTTTCCATCCGAGTAACTTGCCCTAGTCAGAAAACAGGAAAGATTATTAGTATCTAACAGGATGCTTATCCACAGCATAAATACAAAAATCACAGTATAGGCATAGTAGCATATATCTATAATCCCAACACTGGAAATACCTTGCAAGTTCCTGAACTACATAAAACAACAAATACATTAATACTCCACATTTCAAATGACAAACATCACTCTTTAAAAAAGCTTACAAATAAATAAAACCTCATACACCAAAATTCACCAAGCCCAAAGTCTATGTAGCTCAATGAACTTCTACATAGTTAGAACAGACAGTGAGGGGTGAGCTGTGGAGCTTCACATTAAATTTGACACCTTCAGTACAAATATATTTCACATATTATCCACCACCCGAAACAAAAATCCACAACAGAACTAGTAAAACAGTGCATTTTCTAATCTCTTTCATAATTGTGTCTATTACCTGGATTTGGTCCATATTACCACACTTTAAAAATGAAAATGTTATCAATACATTATAACATAGCCATGTTATATATTAATTGGATTTTAAAGCCCTATTACAGCAAATCTTGCCTGAGCTGTTAAATTCTGAGTTCCTAACCAACAATTTTGCCATTGCTTAAGGTAACTTTAAATGTTGCTGCAGTTCCGCACCATTTGCCTGCTGAGGTCCTGAGTCTTTAAAAAGTACTTAGCCAGCAACAGCAATGTACACCTGTAATTGCAGGCACTTGAGAGACAAAAGCAGCAAGGTCATTGCAAGTTCCCAGTAGCCAGAGCTACACAGTAAGACTGTCTCAAAAACAAAACAAAACAAAATACAATATTCCACAAACAAACTAGTTCTTCATCTGGCACAGGGACAGTCATTTTATCCATGTATAGACCAATGTGCTAAGTGATCCAGCAAAAAGAACCCTTCAGCCTGGTTTGGGGGGGTTGGGGGAGCAGCTAGGTAGGTGATAGCATCAGAGAAAAGAAGGAATTCATCCAGGCTTTGAGGAGGAATAGGTTCAAAAGACTAGAGCAAGAAAAACCATCTCATAAGTCAGAGAGTAAGGAATTTTAGAACACATGGCACTGGTAGCATGTGGAAAGAAGGGGCTAGGAAAGGGGTTCAGGACATATGGGAAGTCTTAGTTAGGGTTCCTATTGCTGTGATTAAACACCATGACTAAAGAAAATTGGGGTGGAAAGGGTTTATTTGGTTTATATTTCCACATCACAGTTCATCATCAAAGAAATCAGGACAAGAACTGTGCAGGGTAGGAACCTGGAGGCAGGAGCTGATGCAGAGGCCATGGAGGGAGCTGCTTACAGACTTGTTCCTCATGGCTTGCTCAGACTGCTTTCTTCTTTTTCTTGTTTTGTTTGATTTTGGTTTTTTGAGACAGGGTTTCTCTGTGTAGCCCTGGCTGTCCTGGAACTTGCTCTGTAGACCAGGCTGGCCTCAAACTCACAAAGATCCGCCTGCCTCTGCCTCCAAAGTGCTGGGATTAAAGGCATTAGCTACCACCACCTGGCACAACTTATCTCTTAAGAAGCCATAAAGTGGGGCTAGAGAGATGACTCAGCTGTTAAAAGCACTGGCTGATCATCCAGCAGAGCATAGAGGCCAAAGAGAAAAGGTGAAGAAAGGAGTTTCACTAACCCTTTACAGGAGCATCTTATGACCTGGAAACTTCCAGAGGACCTGGATTCTATCCCCAGAATTCACATGGCAGCTTACAATCATTTGTAACTCAGTCCCAGACCTCACACCCTCTTCTGGCCTCCAAAGGCACCAGACATATACTTGGTATACAGACATGCAAGCAGTCAAAATAACCATACACATAAAATAAATTATTTTAAAATTGAAAAAGAAGCCATGAAGAAAGAGTACCACGATTATCCCTGTGGATGAACACTTTATCCATACGAAGGGAAGAAAACTAATGTCTTAATAACAACAACAAAGTAACACTTACATTTAGGGAGGGTCACACTGAGACCCAATACCTCACAAAAGTCATCAGCACATACCTGTATGCACATTTTCCATCAGCTGTTTTGGTTGTAATAGTAACATGAGCCACATGGCTTATACTTGCCAAAGCCTAGGGAGGGAAGGAAAGAGATGAAAGAAAAACTGTTGCTTCATCAAAAGTCTCTTTTGATCTACATTAATGTTGTACCAATGAACAATTTGATGATGCTCTAGGAAAAAGAGATAAAATCCAGTTTATAGGGTAATTACTAAAACAAGGGAAAGCATACATTAAAACTCCAGAAGGAATCACACCAATACTTCCTGTGTTAACAGCAACTGTATCTCATGCTGGTACACAGGGACCGTGCTGGACAGTTTCCCATTACCTTAACAATATACGAGGTGACCAATATACAGACAAAAGGCTTCTCTGTAGCTCATGGTTTTAGAGAACCCACTCGATGGTCAGTAGGCCCTGATGCTTTGGTACTACGCTGATGAAATTCATCATGGCATGGAGATCATTGAGACCAAAGCCACTCACACCTGACATCCACAGAGGCCAAACAGAAAAGGACCAGGAAGTGCTCACTATCCTCTCCCTTTATCCTCAATAATCTCCCAATAACAACAAACTGAGGATCACACTTTCAGTGCATGGGTCTCTAGGGAACACTTTTCATATTTAATATATTTTCAGTATCTTCCAAGAAATTAAAAATGTGCCTTCAGAAAGAAAAAAACAAGATTTCTCAAAACTGCTTTATAGAAACAATTACACTTTTTAAAAAGATGAATTTAAATTTGTCACAATGGGTCTGTGCAAGATCTTTACAGCTGAGGCAGTTTCAATTATTAAAAGGAACATGGCTCTGCTTGGGTACCTAAGGCAGGAGGATCACCTGAACCCAGGAGCTTGAGATCAGCAAGAGAGCTTGACCCCGTGTCAAAAACCAATGAACAAAAAAGGGAATAATATGCTTTAGGCAGAGAGATTACTTGATTATCACCAGATTTCCCAGGTTGTGTAATCTATCTCTTTCTCCCTCTGTAGCCAGGCTGGCCTCAAACTCTCAACTGTCCCATTTAGCTTCCACGTACCGCTATTATAGGCATGTACCATTGTACCCAGCTTGGCTTATATAATTTTCAACACTTACAAACTTGAGCTCAGGGGTGGGGGAGGAGGGGAGGGAGAGGGAGCTGGGATTGACATATGAAGCAGGCTTTTTTATTAAAAAAACAAAACAAAACAAAAACCAAAACTTGAGCTCAGGTGGTAGTGCAGCTTGTAATTCCAGTATTTTGGAGGTAAAAGCAGGAAAATCAGGAGCTTAAGACCAGCCTCAGGACATAAGGAGTTCAAGGCTAAGCAGGGTGATAATGACCTGGTTCAAATCTTAAATATAGAGACCTGTGTAAAGCAAGGCCTGCTCATAGGAGACAATCTTATGTATTTTCAGGAAGTGGGCCAATAAACACAGCACAGCAGACAGCCCTGCTGATTTAGAAGGAGCCTTTTCAAGTAGACAGGAACGTAGACTCTGGGGGCAGAATGCCTAGATTCTCTCTCCACTTTTTCATTATCTAGAGTGTCAGAGACTGGGTGTTTCACATATCCAGTGTCAGTTTCATCACGTGAATCAGGGAAATGGTCAATCTATACTGTCCGGCTATTGGAAGAAAGAAGAGCTAATTCACAAAGGGTCCTGAGAACATCCTTCAATATATAATATATCTCCTGTCTAATTATTCGGTAACTCAGAGTTAGACTAAGGGTTCAGGAGGCCGGGGCTTAGAAAATGGCCCACAGAGTTGTGGCTAGGATGAGACCACCTTCCCATAACCTAACCAGACAGCTGCAAGGTGAGCCTTTTAGAAACAGTCTACTGAGAACAATTTTCCAGTCACTGTGAGCAAGAGGGTACTTGGGACTATCCTGGTTTGACCTAAACAGCCTTAGTCACTTGTATTGCTTCGAAGAGATACCATGATCATGGCAACTCATTAAAAAGAAAGCATTTAAACTCCCATCCATATATGAAGTTAATGGACTAATAACCCTTGAAACTGTAAGCAAGCCTGCCAGCAGGCAGGCAAGCATGGTGTTGGAGGAGCAGCTGAGAGCTACATCCTGATCCTCAAGCAGAGAGGAGAGTCTGGGCCTCACAGAGGCTTTTGAGACCTCACCATGTACCAACAAGGCCACACCTCCTAGCCTTTCTAATCCTTTCCAACAGTTACACTCGCTGGTGACTAAGCATTCACTTATGTGAGCCTATGGAGGCCATCTTATTCAAACCACCACAGCCTTTGATGAAAACACTCAGAGGCCCCCAAATGAAAACATGTTCCTTTTCTTCTCTCATTTAATTCACTTCTCACAAATTCATTACACCGATAGAGCTTCCTGAGAGGGACAGTACCCTACCCAAACTGGAATTTCTGCCATATCTGACACATCTTCTGATTTCAGAACTATACAGTGAAATGCTGTTTTAGAGCATTAACTTTGTGGTAATTTGGAAGGGAGGGGACAATATACCCCTATTTGAGCTGGACAGTGGTGGCACAAGCCTTTAATCCCAGCACTTGGGACACAGAGGCAGGCAGATCTCTGTGAGTTCAAGGCCATCCTAGTCTACAGCATGAGTTTCAGGACAACCAAATTTACACAGAGAAGCCCCATCTGGAAAAATTAAAAAAAAAAAAAAGAAAAAGAAAAAAAGAAAGGAAAAGAAAAAAAGATACCCCTATTGATAGTTTTAAAACATGTATTTTTACCTAGGAATGTTATTTGAACAATTTTATCCTAAGGAAATAACTAAACAAAACACAGTGTTGTGCACAAGTATTCATTAAAGTCTCCATAAGGAAAAAATGTACAGCCTAAACGTTCAACAAGAAACCAAGACTTAAACTACAGTCATACATGGAATGTATGCACAAACCATGCAGCCTCTGTAAGGAATGGAATCATAAAAACAGGCACACTGTCATGAAACACCATGACCAAAAGCCACCTGGGCAGGAAAGGGCAGATTTGGTTTACTCATTCCAATCTCTATCCATCGTGAAGGGAAGCTAGGAAGGAGCCTGAGGCAGAGACCTGGAGGCAGGAACTGAAGCAGAGACCATGGAGGAACACTGCTCCCTGGCTTGCTCAGTTTGCTTTCTTACTAGCCCAGCACTGCCCACAGCAGACAATCTTATGGGGGCATTTTCTTGACTGAGGTTCCATCTTCCCAGAAGAACCTACCCTGCATCAGAAGGTTGACAAAAAACTAACCAGTACCCAGAAGATTCTCATTTTAGTTTCTAAAACACTTTTGTTTTCTATTTCATATATCCCTAGACATTTATCCATACACATTTCAACATAAAAACTCAATCCCAATTTTTCTAAGAAAACTAAATACTGCCAAATAACTAATATGTTCAAATATTTCTGCCTTGAAAAAGAAAAAACAATCACCATTTGTTCAAATTAGTATCTAGATAAGATTCAATGAATTATGAGTGTGGGGGCACTGGGGAGACAGAGCAGGCAGATCTGAGAGAGAGAGAGAGAGAGAGAGAGAGATCAAATGGGGTGGATCCTCAGGCCCTTCAAATGCCAAAGTTTGCAGGTCCTTGCTCTTCTCTGCTCTTTATTCCTGTGCAGTTTACAGGTTGAGTCTATTATATGCAGTTTTCTAATCCCAGTTTACGATACCATTCCTACATGCCCCTATATTTTCCATACACTGGTATGCAGATGAAAGTGTTGATCAGATTCACATTTGATTTTTTGATAAAACTTCATAGGTGGTATAAAGGGACTTTTATAAAGAGACAAGTGGTATCCAGTGCCTCTGTAGATAAAACAGTATATCTAGTATTTTTGAAAAGTTCTCTGTCCTGGAAAGCTAAATTTGTTACAATTTACATGTATTTAATAAACACAAAGTATTAGATTTCATTTGCCTCTGTTGAGAAATGACAATGTTATCACAGGAGGGCATTTTATACATTTCTTCAAGCCGTGGCTTACCTCACCCCGAAAGCCATAGGTGGAAATACTGGCTAAATCTTCAAAAGTCTGCAGTTTACTTGTGGTGAACCTCTCACACACAATGTCCAGATCTTCCTTCTGCAGGATTGGGGAGTGGGGGGGAGGGGAGAGTAAATAGTCATGGCTCTCATTTTCCTGAACCTTTCTGGGTTTTCATTTTATTGCTTTCATCGGAGAAGAAAGTCTCAGAAGAGGTTTAAATTAGTACTAACGTCCTTATTTGGTACCTGAAATACCACAGGACCTGGATTTCCACCTTCTTTACTAAGTGGCTCTTCTCAGTGTCAGGCAGTTTCCAGTTCATGTCCCCACCTCCCAGCACTGGGACTCCACCCTTACATCTCTTCTCTACCTATACTCTCTCATTTCTGTCTTTCTCCCCAGGGCCTCACTATATAGTCCAGGATGCTTCAAACTTAATTCTCCAACCTTCACCTCTCAAGTGCTGGAATTGTATGCATACCCAAATTTCATTTGGTCCATCAAGATGAGGCATGCTTCAACTTCATGATTTTTGTCTTCATTGTTATTTCTGTCCATGACAACCACCCTTTCAACAGTTTCCTAACTTGCCCCTTGATCTCCATTGGTTTTCTCCATAAATATCACATCCATATTCCTCCTGAATCACCAATAAACGGAGACTGCATCTCTTTCCACTCTCTGGTCCTATTTTCCTCCTAGCTTTTACATTCTGTACAGTACTGTATGCCATCTGACATGCTGGTCACTATTTACTGACTCCCACGACCAGGAGAAAACAAAGGATTTTTTTCCCATTTTATTTACTGGTATGTCCAATACAAAGCTTTCAATCAAAAATATTTTCTGAAAAAGACTAAAGTTATGACGCTAGGGAGATTCTTGCATTTTCCTAGAGGTTTGAGATGAAGCACACAAATCCAATCCCCCAGGCTTTACTTACCCTGATTCCAGTGCCATTGTCCTGAATCTGAATTAGCTTCAGGCCTCCTTCTTTAACAATCACTTGAATATTTGTAGACTTTGCATCTAAACTGGCAATCAGAGAAAATATTTTGTCAGTTGCAACTACTTTGATACACATAATAATAAATTCCAAACAGAGTGCTTGAATAACACATTTTCTCTTTGTCTTACAAACTCGATATGGGTACTATATGAACATATACACTACATAAGTGATAAGTGCAGAGCCTACATTTCTGTTCCTGTAGGACTATCCTTTTAGCACATTTCTTTTCTTTTCTTTTTTTTCAACTAATTTTACTGTTAAAAAAGTTTTAATCAGTCTGGTTTTTTTTTTTTTTTTTTTTTTTTGGTGTTTTGTTTTTTGGGTTTTGGTTTTTGAAGAGTTTCTCTGTGTAGTTTTGTACCAGATTCACACAGATCCACCTGCCTCTGCTGGGATTAAAGGCCCACCTTTCCTCTCTACTCTTATATGTTCAAGAAAACACACTCATGATGAAGCAAAGAAAAACTGCCATGCAGAAATTTAATAGGCTTAAGGGGAGCTGGGCATTGTGGTGTACACCTTTAATTCCCAGCAGTCTAGAGGCAGAAGCAGATGGATCTCTGCGTTCAAGACCAGCTTAATCTACAAGATGAGTTCCAGAACAGCCAGAGGGGGCTACAGAGAGAAACCCTGTTTCAAAAAACTAAAACAAATAAGAGGGTCTGGAGAGAGAGCTCAGCATTTAGGAGCACTGGCTGCTCTTCCAGAGGAAGAGTTCAATTCCCAGGACCCACATGGTGGCTCACAACCATCTGTAACTCCAGTTGCAGAGGGCTCCATGCCCTCTCTAGGCCTCTAAGGGCAATCCATGCACATGGCGCACAGACATATGCTAGCACAACACCTATACACATAAACTGAAATGTCTGAGGGGATTAGACACTGCCACTAACCAGATTTCCTTAGTTCAGTTCCTTATACCCACAACATGGACATTCTCATCTGACCTCCACAAGTGTGTTGTACACACAACCTCCACCACACACACAAATCAGTAAACAAGATTAATTAAGCTAAAAGGGGGAAATAATCTTGAAAAGGAAGAAGTTATCTACCACATAAAACAAATTTGGCCTGGGGCTGCATGAAAAGGAGAAGTTATAAATTTCCTCTCATGAAAAATTCTTTAGTGAAAAAGACAGTGAGTTATTTAAATAATAAACTTTTCTTGGCAGCTCTGTATCAAAAACCTTAAATATTTAAAATGCACTTTAACCAGAATCTATGCAAAATCTCTGCTTGAATATAAGCTATGCTATATTCAGGAACGGTACAATAACTGACCCAAGTTTTCAGTGAACTTCTACAAGACTGCTATTCCGAACTGGAGAAATTTCTTTTTCTTTTTTTCTTTTTATAACAAAGTATGGGCTTCACTAACATCAACTGATACTAACGCAAAGGATCTGACATAGTCTTTATTCATACTCTATGGGTGTCCTTTTTGAAATTATTTCGTGGTGTGTCTATTTTGAGGTATACCTTGTTCACATTCCCTTTTCTAACCTCTCCACTATACAACGAGACAGGTTTAAATCTCAGAAGCAAAAAAAAATGCCTCCCCCTAGAACACTAACTGGGGTCACTAATTTGACAATAGGAGTCATAAAAAAGCCCCACGTCCTGATCTGAAGCGACAGTAACTTTGAATAAAACGCAGGAAGAACTGTGCCCTGCATGTGTACGGACTGAATGAACGGTAACTCAAGGCGGCATACTCAGGAGACTGTTTCTGCCTCCACCCTCAATTCACGCGTCTTCTGCGTATGTGATGCGGAGTCAGGCACCCTCCTGCGGGGAGGTACCAGTCAATCAACATCACGCCCGCTTCCTCTACAAGCGGCCCAGTCAGGGTCCCGCGGAAGCCGGGAGGAGCCCCCGCCAGCGGGAGGCCCGGAGGCCGGCCGGGCGCGCTCACGGTCCCCGCGCCCAGCACGGTGGCCGACTGCAGCAGGGGTCGGGTCGCCTTCGGCGGCCTCGGCTCCGCGGCCTCCGTACCAGTTTTCAATCATCTCTTTGATAGCATTAGCCGGCCGCTGGATAACCTCCCCCGCCGCTATGCGGTTCACCACCGTCTCGTCCAGACGCCGGATCACTCCCGCTACAAACGCCATACTGGCGCCAGAGCTCGCCGCCAGCCAATCACCTCGGCTCTTCGCGCCCACGTTCTTCCTCCAGCTTCCGCCGACGCCGTCCCGCCCCGCCTTCCCAGTGACGGCTGGTGATTGGGCGGCGTGGATGCCAGTCAGGTGCCTTCCTACGTCAGTTCCTGGGTCTCTGTCCCCGCCCTAATCAGCGGCCGCCCGCTGGGCTCGAAGGCCACGCGCTTGCGCGTCAAAGTTCACGGTCCTCTCTTCCGATTGGCTCATTCCTGGGAGCTAAGGGAATACGAAATCTCCAGCCAATAGGAGCGGAGGTGCCCTGGCGGAGGCTGGCGCGCCCCTGCTCGGGTGATCTGGCGCAGCAGCCCGGGGGTGGTTGGCGCACGTCGGGCTCCTCCCCGTTTGCTGCGGCCTCCGAGCTCGCCGTCATCTTGTGGCCTCCCGCAGAATGTGGATGACGCCCAAGAGGATTAGGATGGAAGTCGATGAGGCCCTAGTGTTCCGACCCGAGTGGACCCAGCGTTACTTGGTGGTGGAGCCTGCGGAGGGCGACGGGGCCCTGTGCCTGGTGTGTCGCCGCCTGGTCGCCTCCACCCGGGAACGCGACGTGAGGCGCCACTACGAGGCCGAGCACGAATTCTACGAACGGTTTGTAGGGGACGAGGAGCGCGCGGCCCTGGTGGAGCGTCTGCGTCAGGGCGACATGTCCTTAGCCTCCGTGCTCACTCCCGAGGAGAGAGCGACCCGGGCAGGCCTCGGCCTCTGTCGCTTCTTGGCCTTGAAGGGTCGCGGCTGGGGTGAGGGAGACTTCGTACACCAATGCATGGAGGTGTTGCTGAGAGAGGTGCTGCCGGATCACGTCGGCGTCCTGGAAGGCATCGATTTATCGCCAGAGATCACACGGCAGAGGATTCTGAGCATTGACAGCAACCTCCGTGGCCAGCTGTTTAACCGAGCCAGGGACTTTAAGGCCTATTCCCTTGCTTTGGATGACCAGGCTTTCGTGGCCTATGAGAACTACCTCCTGGTCTTCATCCGTGGCGTCGGCCACGACCTGCAGGTGCAGGAAGATCTTCTGACGATTATCAACCTGACTCATCACTTCAGCGTCGGGGCCCTCATGGCGGCAATCCTGGAGGCCCTGCAGACTGCGGGGCTCAGCTTACAGCGGATGGTTGGACTCACCACGACCCACACTTTAAGGATGATTGGTGAGAACTCGGGGCTGGTCTCCTACATGAGAGAAAAGGCCGTGAGCCCCAATTGTTGGAACGTTATCCACTATTCCGGATTTCTGCACTTGGAACTGTTGAGTTCCTATGATG
Organism: Cricetulus griseus; assembly: GCF_003668045.3. Lineage (NCBI taxonomy): Eukaryota > Metazoa > Chordata > Mammalia > Rodentia > Cricetidae > Cricetulus > Cricetulus griseus. Next base: position 218,749,949 of record NC_048597.1, read on the forward strand.
TTGATATTAATCAGATCATAAATACCATATCTGAATGGGTAGTTATGATTAAGACCCGAGGTGTTAGGCGCCCAGAGTTCCAGCCTTTACTGACTGAGTCTGAATCAGAGCACGGTGAAAGGGTTAATGGACGGTGCTTGAACAACTGGCTGAGAAGAGGCAAGACGTTAAAACTCATATTTTCACTAAGAAAGGAAATAGAGGCCTTCCTGGTTTCGGTGGGGGCAACGACAGTCCACTTCTCAGACAAGCAATGGCTTTGTGATTTTGGCTTCTTGGTAGATATTATGGATTATCTTCGAGAGATCAGTGAAGAACTGCAAATCAGTAAGGTCTTTGCTGCTGCCGCCTTTGACCGAATCTGTACCTTTGAGGCTAAGCTGAGTTCACTTCAGAGACATATGGAGGAGGTAAACCTCGAAGACTTTCCTGCCTTCAGCATCATCGTCGATGAGCTCAAACAGCAGTTTAAGGAAGATCAAAAAATATTTGACCCTGACAGGTACCAAATGGTGATCTCCCGCCTACTAAAAGATTTCGAGAGACATTTTAAGGACCTGAGGTTCATCAAAAAGGACTTGGAACTTTTTGCAAATCCATTTAGCTTTAAACCTGAATATGCGCCTATTTCGGTGAGAGTGGAGCTGACAAAGCTTCAGGGGAACACTGACCTGTGGAATGAATACCAAGTCAAAGACTTGGGACAGTTTTATGCTGGGTTGTCTGGTGAAGCTTACCCAATTATCAAAGGGGTTGCCTATAAGGTGGCATCCTTGTTTGACAGTAACCAGATCTGTGATAAGGCTTTTTCATATTTAACTCGAAATCAGCACACCCTGAGCCAGCCACTGACCGATGAGCATCTCCAAGCACTGTTTCGAGTTGCCACAACTGAAATGGATCCTCGTTGGGATGATCTTGTGAGAGAAAGAAATGACTCATAAGCTTTTGTCGTACAACAAGAATTCAGTTTGAAAAGGAAAAACTAGCTTGATTTTTCTTTCACATTTCCTAATTTGGATTGTTGGAAAGCATTGAGCTTCTTACAAGATGTCCAAATTGATAAACATTGGCATCTTTCTGACATGTTGCTTGTCCACATCTCCTTTGGCAACATGGGACTGAACCATAAGAATACCACCTTTTAAAAACTTCGTTTAATGGAAATGTTGCCTTTTACTTTTGTGTTATAACGGATTTTCAACAAGTTTGGTATTGATATTGCAAGTTGAACTAGAAGTCTGGTTTTAAGATGTTCTAGAGATATATGCCAAAAGTTTCAGCTCTTATTTTGACTTGGTGTAAAAAGTGTGATGGTTTGAAATGACCAACTCCTTAAAGTGTATTTGAGTCAGTTTACAGAAACATAGCTAATTAAGTTTCTGAAAAGGAGCGTATACACAGTGGAGGTATTTTGTCTAGCTAACAGAATTTAAGATTATTTTTGAAAGCATATTTCTGAGCCTGAAGTAAATACTGGAGGAGTTTTGGCTCTACCCCCACCTACCCAGTTGATGGTGACATTACAGATGGAGGAAGTAATCAAAATTTGGTTGGAGCAGCAAGAATTTAAGATTTGATTTAGGAGGCCTCACTATCAGGAATTAAGGATAAATGGTTATTGGGGGTTTGCTCCTTATTTTCTCACAGCTAGGGGCAGTTTTTTTTTTCCAGCTGTCTGTCAAAGGACCATGGTAAGTATGGAATCTTAACCATTGCCAGTCAGTAATGCTTTTTTCTCCCCTAGAAAGAACTTTTTGACCCTATTAAAACAGTGGTGGGGGCAGGGGAGGGGGGATTTTAAACTTCAGGATCAGGAGTTATGAGAGGTTTTAGTTTATTTGTCTTTTCTGCATGGGATTAATGTTTTGTAAAGAAACTATGCTTAAGGGAGACACTTTATTTTGAAATGACAAGTGTCAGATTTTGTTAGCTGCTGAAAGTGGATTTCCTCTAGAACTGTCATACATATTGAGTAAAGACAGTACACATGTAATATTTAAATCTCAAGAAGCAGCCTTATCCACAGACTGTAACAATTCCCACTCGTGGAGACGTTGGTTTTGTTCTCTAACGTTATCAGACATGTTAACCGTGAAAACGTCAACCTTACAGTCAAGCTCAACATTGTAAGCCGGATGTAAAAGCAGCACCTGATTTGTAACTCATCCTCGAGTACAGTTTCAAAGCTGCCCTGCTGCTTTCTGTCTTAACTATTGCAGCACATTATCCTGTTGCATATTCAAGGAACCTGATTACAACCAAGAATTTAGAAGGAACCGATGCCAAGCCACACGAGCCTAAAGAACCAAAGTCAGATCAGTGGTTCTCAACCCGAGGTAGAACCTGTCCTTCCACAGAGTGCTGGGAAGTGTGTCGGGGCACCTTTGTGGTTATCTTATTTACTGGAGGGTTATGCTGGCATTTGAGCTTAAAGATTTTTCTCTCTCCTGTGGTGTTCAGGACAGCCTGATGCCATGAAGAGTCATCCCTCCCAAAGTGCCAGCACCCTCCCCCACCAAGTACACATCATCTTATTTCAAGGGCCAGGGAAATCTCCAGTAGAAGCTGATGGCAGACTTGATAGGGAAGCCTAATACCAGCGGGTCAGAGAAGAAAAGCCAGTATCAGGTTGACATTTTGCTTATCTGAGAATAAGCCTAAATACCTGAAAAACAGAAGGACTCTACTGGTAATTTCCCAGTAGCTTTGTGTATTACTCTTCACAGCAAATCCTTCATATACTTTTGTTTTTTGAGAGAATGATTAGAAGTTCTGAAAGCCGCTTCTACTTTCTATTCCTAGTCCTCTAAATATTATTATCTTGTGCATTCTATCAAGTTCTCGTGTTTTGCTTAAGGTGATAATAAAATTAGATTGCATCATGTAGCCACAGTGTGAGTATGGGGGAGATATAAATAAGCTAAGTTTTTTTTTTTTTTTTTTTAATTGACTCTCAGCAATAGAGTTTGCTGTAACTAGTCTTGGGGTTTTTTTCGTTTGTTTATTTGTTTGTTTTAAGACAGTGGTTCTCAACCTTCCTAATGCTGTGACCCTTTAATACAGTTCATGTGGTGACCCCCAGCCATAAGATTATTTCATTGCTACTTCATAAGTGTAATTTTGTCACTGTTATGAATCATAATGTAAATATCTGATATGCAGCCCAAAGGGGTTGAGAACCACTTGTTTAAGGTGTTTTGCCGTCTTCTGTATTGAGTAACTCTAGCTGCATGGCAGTCTTTTCTCTATCCTTTATTAATATATAGTTGTTACTGGTCCTGTGGTATCAGTGAATATAGTTAAAATAAGTGCCATTTAAAAAAACAAACAACTCTGTGTCCTTAACTGTTCCTTCCACATTTCTCTCATTCCCACTAGTTCAAATATTTGCTTGCCCAGTCTCCCATGTTGCCAGTCAAATCACTCAAGTTTAGTATCTGTCAGTATTTTTCCCTCCTAGAAATCATCCTAGCATTGCAGAGACACCAGCTCCAGGTATGCTGTCATTACAGGCTCCTCTTAAGTATGTCTGTCGGTTGCTTTGTTTACTTTTTTTTTAAGCTGCCTAATCTACGTTGCCTCGGTTTCCCTACAGTACCTCCTTAGTTGATCTCTTTCTATGACATCAGTTGCCCCCTGTATGCAGGTATTTCCAAATTCTTATGTCCTGAAGGTTTCCCCCTAAATCCTAGTTGCTAGTATCACTGACACTCTGCTCTCTCGAAAGCCTCCCAACCCATCTTAGCTCTTTCTCCCAAACCTGCTCTTGCTCTCATTGCCCCTTCAGCAGATGGCATTACAGCTGCCCGTCAGTAGCCCTCACCAAGCCCCAAACTCATCCTACTGCTCCATGGCTTTCACCATTGCTGTCAGAATAGATAGGATATAAACTTGTTCATCTTGCAGATCTTGGTTTATATATCTAAGAAGCTTCAGTGGTGCCCTCTAGGCTAGGTGCCCAACTACACTTGCTAAACACCCTTGTCCTTCCTACTTAGCATTTCTTACTGCGAATTGGTCATAGCTAGACTGGAAAGGAGAAATCTAACCCATTGTTTCATCTCTAGTGGTTAGTTCAAAGCCTGGCATTTGAATAAATGTTTGGGCAAATAAATACTTGTCTGATTATTATGACCTTTGAAACTTTAAGTCTTCATTTGATCTTCATAGACATCCAGCCTGTTCACTGAGTACTTCTTAGCCATGGATTGCAAATTAAGAAGTGAAACTCACCCTTATTTGTGACTAGCAACCTCATTGTTGTGTTTCTTGAATTTAGTGCAGTGCTTAGCATGTGGTTCAAATACTATGTGAATGTTGTTAAGAAAACAGATTGTAATTTACCCTAGTAAATTAGTAGTAATTTCAAGATTCAAACCTAGTTGTACTCACAAGTCTGCTCTGTAGTGTTAAGTACATCCATAATAGTCTTTTTTTTTTTTTTTTTTTAATTTCCAAAGGAACCTACATACAGAGGGAAAGGATTGGATAGGTGTTTAGACTGAACTGAGTTCTGTAATCTAAAAATTACCTTCAGTATTGGAGAAAGACAATGCCACATTGAGAGTTAACATCCATTTTTCCTTTTGTAGGCATCAACCCTAGGAGAAAATGGCATGCTATTTAGTAGTTACTTTCCTTTACAGATGATTTCTGGCTCTTCTGGAATTTCAGAGTAAGTAAACTTGATTCTGAGAAGGTTGTCTTAGCCCTTCTGGCTACTAGATCCTCAAGTCATTAATGTTCCTACATGTGGAATGCCCACGTCATCTCCCCAAGGGGAAAACCCCAGATGAGGTCCAGTTAACACATACCTTCCTGTATTTCCTTGCTTTCTTGTTTCACGCCTCTGTGAACTTCATTTCTAGGTAACTGGGCCTTTTCATTCTTTAGTCTGAAATCCAGACCCTGAGTCTCTGTCATTAAGCTATTTGCCCAATTTAAGAAGTGAACTGTATCATTCTCTTAATTGGACTTACAGTTTTAGGAATTCACAATTTATTAATTAGTTCACTCTGAGGTCTTGGTAGTAAGTATGACAGTTATTCAGAGATTTGATCCTTGATGCAAAACTAGGTTTTCATCAACCTTCTCATTAAAGTTTCTCATTTTTATCTCGTATTTGAAAAATTGCCTCATCCTACACTGTAAGTACTTTATAGTCTATAATTTCTACCTTGAAACTGACCAAATACTGAGTTCATGTCCTATACATTTTCTCAAATACAGCCAACAGCCACCACAAGATAATTCTTCTTTAATAAAGGGTAGATGTCCTGTCTCCCAGTTTATCTCAAGGGGTACTTTTGCCTCTATAATATAAATTGCCCCTTTGTAACCTTTGTAATTATTTTTTTTTCTATCTTCCAGTAGCAATCTTCCTGAATGCCTCCAAATAATAATCACTAAGAAACATGTTTAGTATTTTAGTTCTGCATCAGGATTGGAAAGGTTGCCGTGAGGTGAATAACTACAAAAGTTTAATGTCTCCACAACTTTCTGTAGCAAGTTGTCTAGGACTTCGTGTAGGTAAGGGCTGGCAAATACAGCAGGCGGGCTAAGTCTGTCCTCAGAGGAAGTGTCAGGGGTACAGCCATGTCTGTCTATGAACTGCCATGGCTGCTTCCCTCTACAGTTGCAGAGTTGAGTAGTTCTGACACGGTGTGTATGTGCAGCACAAGCCGAAATGTGTTGTTCATTAATTCCTGCTTAAAATGCCCCTGTCTCAGGGCTCAGGACAAAGCAGATGCTCATTAGGAGCTGGCTGCTTACTTTGGGGAATGAGAAGAGAAAGTTTGGCAGTTAGCAGAGGCTGCAAAAGCCCACAGCCACACCAGAGTTCAAGGAGCAGTGCAACCCCTCCATACAGCTGGGAGGAAAATGAACTATTTGGAAGATAACACTACTAGTTATTGTGGCTCTTTCCCCCTAGTTACGTCATTTTAAATATGCCTTTGCTTTTTCACTGAGATAAAAATTTACAAATACTCAGTGTCCACCTCTGTGGATTTTTATATTCACCTGTAAACGCACCACCCAGGTCAAGGTAGAAGGTAGTTGTTACTCCAGTAGGTGCCCTTTGCCTTTCACTCAGAGAGATAGTTACTGGTCTGGCCTTTATTGCCTGTTCGTTAGTTTTGCCTGTTTTGAATCTGTATCAAGTGTAATTATAGACACTCTTGTCTCTTCTGTTCTCTATATGTCTGCTATAGTGACCCATGTTGTGGATTGTAACGGTTCATTTTTCACTTCAGAGTCATAGTCCATTCATTGTACCCATTTATCCATTCAATGTTGACAAATACTTGGATTGTTTCCCAGTTTGTGGTCATTATGAATAAAATTGCTATTAAAAGCCTCGTGTCTGTCTTTTAGTGAACATGTTACTCCTTCCTGTTGGTTTATTCTTCAGCAGATAACCTTGCCTCTGTTATTTACTTGGTAGAGGTTATTTCCCACAAAGCAGAGTGATCATTATTTAGAATCTATCAGATGATGCCACCTTTCTACTCAGAAACCTCTAAGGGCGTGGTATCACAGTAAAAGCTGAAGTCTGATGTTCCTGTATGATCTTTATCCACACATACCTCTTTTTGATATCCCTTCTAATGTCTTAATCCCCCCTCCTCTCTCTCTCTCTCTCTCTCTCTCTCTCTCTCTCTCTCTCTCTTTTTCCTCTGCTCTGTACTGAATGCTGTACTTGTGAATTGGGGAGCGAGGTCAGTGTTTGTAATTTGAGTAGTTGTTTGTTGTTTGGAGGCTTTGAGTTTGGTTTTGTTTTCAGGCTGGGGACTGACTCCAGGGCCTTAAGCACGTGAAGCATATGCTCTGCCACCAACCAGAGTTCCACCGGTTTCAACAGAAGCTGCAACACTGGTTTATGATGTGTTAAGTATCCCACTGAGCACTGATGCTTACCTTTCAGAAGGTCTTTAGGTAAGAAAACACAGAACCACCTTGGTTGCAGAAATATGTGAGTTCTTGTAGTTCTACAGCTATGACTAGAATCTGTCAATGTGATGATATTAATAAATAGTTCACCTGGGAGCTAGGGTCCAGGAGTTAGGAAGGCAGTGGGATAAGGAAGCATTTATATTAAGTCTGAAATAACACAGCTCTAAGGGACCTCTAAATGTCCCATTGTGGGTATGTTAGTTGTTATCAAACAAGTGTGTAGATGCTGGGTCTGGAGAAGGCCCAGAAGGAGAGCTCCTACCACTCCTTCCTGGTTCCAGCACCCATGTCAAGTGGCTCACATTTGCTCCAAAGGATCTGAAAAAGTAAGAAACATTCTTAAAAGTTTACACTTAGTGTCAGCTAATAAAGGGAAAATACGGACTTTGTTGAAAGGTAATGTCATAGTTCAGATTTACATTGAACTACCATTGACTGGGGGCTTAAATAACATTTGTTGTAGCTCTGGAAACTTGGAAGTTCAAGTTGTTATTCAGATCCACTGTCTGGTGACAAGCTTCTGCTGGTTTATGGCCTGTCTTGTGTCCTCATAGAGTACAGAGACTTGTCTGTACCAGCCACATTCTCACAACATACCTCCAACTCTTGCAATACTGTCACATGGAGAGGTTGCATTTCAGCTAAGATTTTAATGGGGTGTGAGATGGTAAAGTTCTTACCATGAAAATGTAGATACACACACACACACACACACACACACACACACACACACACACACACACAGAGCCAGGCAGTGGTGGCACACACCTTTAATCCCAGCACTCAGGAGGCAGAGGCAGACAGATCTCTGAGTTTGAGGCCAGCCTGGTTTTCACAGTGAGTTCCAGGACAGCCAGAGCTACACAGAAACTGTCTTGAAAAACTAAAATAATAATAATAATAAAAAATATGAAAACTACCCTTTGCATGATAAACAATGGAGAGGGTTCTCTGTGGCCCAAACACTGACCTTTCTCTGCTGCTCCTTTAACATGAGTGTGTAACTGTTGTCCCATCCCCGAACACAAAGCCGTCAGTCACCTGACCTTACTCAGCCCACAGAATACTTCCAAAACTCCATTCTTAGCGGCAGTTTGAGTAGGTCTTCATCCCTCTCTTAGTTACTATAGAGGAGGCATCCCCTGCTTGCTATCAAGAGTATTAGTTTGAGGGGGAGCACCTGGGGGATCATCTCTTGGGCACCTTTGGAAATAGATTTTGTTTGTTTTTTAATGAATCAAGGGACTGGAGGGATGATTTAGTGATTAAGAGGACTGGAGTTTCATTCAACACACCCATGCTGGGTGGCTCACAACCTCCTGTACCTACAGCTCCTGGGGATCCAATGTCGTCATCTGACCTCTGAGGGCACACAAATACATGGGGCAGACACCACACGCATGCACATGCATGCACATACCTCCATAGATACCTACACATACACACACCCACAAAGACAAAAACAAAAGCTTATAAAATGATTCAAGTTTACCAAATAGCATAGATGCTGTTTTAAGAAGTGAGGGCTGGGGAGACGGCTCAGTGAGTAAAGACCTAGATGGTGAGATTGGGGACCTGAGTTGAGATCCCCAGTGAGTGTGGAAAGCCGGACATGAAGGGGATGGTAGTTACGATACTATGAACACCAAGGTATAACATTGGTTAAGTGGCTGTTGCTCACTTCTCATGGGCATGTTTATAACAAACAGGGACAAAGCAGATCACTGCTGACCATTATGACTAATTAGCCACAGTGTCACAGGGAATGCCGTGAGCTCCCTGTGGCTTGACAGCATCGCACAGGAGTGAGAGCTAGATTGGAAGAGCTAGATTGGAGAGGTTGCGTGGTGAACATTAGGCCTTGGTGTTACCTTTGTTATCAGCTCTGGTTTCCCTGGCAACCGGGGTCCACTGAATGAGCGTCTCCAGGCAGCAGGCACGCACTTAACCATAGCAACAGCACATAAGGAAGTCCTCAGCAAATAGTATTTCATTTTGTTCTATGTACACAGTCTCTGGGTGATCTTTAAAAAAAAACCATCCGAGTGCTGAGAGAGATAATAAAAGGCCTGGATATCCTTAATCCTGCCTCTATGTGCCCCAGTAATAGCCACTCATAGCATTTTCTTACATTAACTTCTTTTTGGCTTCACATGTATATCTGTATATTGTGGATTATATTTTAAATTAAAAATATGTTTGTTTTTTAACATTTACTAGGGTTATTTACCATGTGTGGGTGCACATATGTAGGGGTCAGAGGACAACTTGTGGAAGTCATTTTTGTCCTTCTGTCCTATCAGTGCCAGGAATCAAACTCAGGTTGTTAGGTTCTGCAGCAAGCGCCTTTAGCCCCTAAGCCATCTTGCCAGCATACTGAGTCTTAGTTTATCAGCCCTATGCTCAGTTGCCTGTTCTGATCATTAAGTATCCATTTCTTTCTTCCTTACAGACTCGTTTTCCTAGTTGTGTCATTGAGTTTTCTTCCTATAGTTACTTTTGCAGATTTTGATTTTATTCTGAAATGACTTAATTTTCTAGTCTGTCAATTTTCATCAGTGTCTTGGGTTTCCTCTTTGCCCCCCTCCATCTCTCCTCCCATAGCTGCCTTTTAGTTTCTGTAAACTCCGATTTAAACTTTTTCTTTATTTATTTTTGTGGGTATGGGTATTTTGCCTCTCTGTAAGTTTGGGCACCATGTGTGCCTGGTACTCATAGAGGCCAGAAGAGGGCATCAGATTCCCTGGAACTGGAGTTACAGATGGTTGTGAGCCACCATGTTGGTGCTGGGAATCAAACCTGGGTCCTCTGGAAGAGAAGCCAGTGCTTTTTAACAGCTACCTCCCCAGCCCTTTTTGTTTTCTGTTTTGTTTTTGTTTTTGTTTTTGTTTTTGTTTTTGTTTTTGTTTTTTTGTTTTTTGAGACAAGCTCTCACAATGTAACTTTGCCTGGCCTGAAACTTAATATCTAGACCAGGCCAACCTTGAACTCACAACATTCCACATGCCTCTGCCTCCTGACTCTTCTATATTTCTAATGTCATGGCTCTGGATTGCTGTGGAACAAGGAAGAAAATTGAAAAACGTGACGTGTGAGATGGGTCAGTGGGTAAGGGTGCTTGCTGTCAAGGCTGAAGACCTGAGTTCAATCCCTGGGACCCACATAGTGGGAGAAGAGGATGGACTTTGTCAAATTGTTCTCTGACGTTCCCATGTCACATACCTACCCCCCCCACGCACACACAAAATAAATAAGTGTAAAAAGTTATCTAAAAAACCCACAACTACTGGAAAATGGATTCTCTTTCCTCTTGCTACCACCACAGCTCAGATTCAGCCACAAATACCGAAAGCTCTCTAGTTTCTTTTCTATGATGTACAGGGCTGGTCCTGCCACTCTTTTCTGCGTACAGGGTGCACTTGATTTCTTGGCTGATGTCTCCCACTATCTCCTTCAGAGAGGTCAAATCATAAGGAAGCTCTTTGAACCTTCCAGGGGCTTTAATTATAAATGGCTTGAAGTTGTTCTCCATCTTTGCAGCCAGCTTGCTAAGTGTAGATTTCTAAGTTCAAAATTATTTTTCCCATTGAACTTTGAAGGTGTACTCTAATAATTTACTTCCAAAACTAAAAGTTCATAAAATGGAACACACATGTAGGGAAAAGCACACAGACACAAATGTATATTTCCTTCAGTTCTGGGTATTGAACCCAGAGCCTCATGGATGCCAGGCAAAGCACTTTACTGCTGAGCCATAACATTAGCCCAACAAAAGTATATCTTAATAAACTGTTGTAATTAAAAACTGACATGACCAACATGCAGGCTCTAGAGTGTATTTTATGTCAAAACTTTAAAAGCCTGTGTTAAGTCTCTCTATCACACCCTCCCCTAACACATACTCACGCCTCTGCTGCTATGGAGGTGACCTCTTGGTGGGTTTTTTGTTGAGGGAAGGGAGTTGGTAATTCCTTATCAGTTGACATTTAGGCTGTTACCAAGTTTAAATAAAAACACTGCAAATATTCCTGGGTCTACCTCTTAACATGCTATTGCCTTCTAGAAGTGAAGTCCAAACACAACATTTTTTAACCTGAGTAGATGTATCTAGCATATTGTAAAAAAACATTGTACCGAGTGTTTAAAAGAAAAAAAAAAAAGCTATTTCATTGCATTCCTAGTCATCTAGGTACAAGCTAATGTGAGAGGTGAGACACATCATAATTCTTTTCTTTTTCCTCCCAAGACAGTTTCTCTATGTAGCTTTGAAGCCTGTCCTGGAACTCACTCTGTAGACAAGGCTGGCCTTGAACTCAGAGATCCACCTGCCTCTGCCTCCCAGAGTGCTGGGATTAAAGGCATGCACCACCCAAACCCGGCAAGACACATCATAATTCTATGGTTTCAGGCTGTACTTCTTCTCAACAAACCATCTCTGCAATTTTAAGTTTCAGCTTCTCAATTTGTATCAGGCCCCTGTTTTGTAAAATGGAGCTGCTCCGGCCACCACCTCCAGAGAGCTGAAATTGAAGGAGTGTACCACCACACTCAGCCTAAATTTTAAAGTTATATTTGTTTGTTCGTGTGTGTGGGGGGGCACATTTGTGTCATGGCATGTGTGTGGAGGTCAGAGAAGTCTTCCCGGAGTCTCTCCTACCATATGACTTCCAGGTATTCAACCCTGGTCCTCAGGTTTGGTAAGAGGCACCTTTACCTGCAGAGCCATCTTGCTGGCCCTTATTTATTTATTTTTTTCCTTAGCCATCTTTATCTCCTTAGAAGTTATTTTTTGTTAGTGGTCCTTCATCGTTCATGTACATATTTTTCTCAAATTTGTGTGCTCCCTGACTAGTTTAATAGTGAGAAGGGTGACTGAGATGTTGATGCACACGATAGGCTAATTGACAGGGCTTAATTGACAAAGAGATGGGGGAAGGAAGTAAATGTCATGAAGAGAAACTTTAGGTTCCTGAAATCTTTCTAGCTGGCAAATTGTCACTAGGACAGGACAAGTTCCTACACCACCCCTAAACCTCCCAGCCAGGAGCCAGCTGGTCTCCACTTAAGCTAATTTGATTTGGCTTCTCTGTAACCAAAAGCCCAAAGCACCCTAAATGGATTTGGCTAAGTAACCTCTCACACTTCTTTCTGTATTGTTCTATCACATCCAACAATTCCATATGGCTAATGGGCCATGGAGAACACGAAGGAGTCTATTTCTTTTGTCTTGCTTGCTTTTTCCCAGTAGTAGCTGGCTGGGAGTGATAGAATTATAGGTAATGTATTTTTACTCTCATCCTTTTTTTTTTTTTTTTTTTTTTTTTTTTTTTTTTAAAGAGACAATGACTGGGCGGCGGTGTGCACACCTTTAATCCCAGCACTCAGGAGGCCAGAGGCAGGAGGATCTCTGTTAGTTTGAGGCCAGCCTGGTCTACAGAGCAGGTTTCAGGACAGTCAGGGCTACACAAAGACACCTTGTCTGGGAAAACAAAAAGAATCAAAGGCAATGTTTTGGGAGATCTAAAATTTATTGTATAGATGTCATCTTCATATAAATCCAACAGTGGAGATATTTAAATGAAGCAACTGCAATGCACAAGGTCCTGGGATGAGTGTGTGTGTGTGTGTGTGTGTGTGTGTGTGTGTGTGTGTGTGTGTCTTGTGCTCTTGAGTGGGCTCCCCAGAACTGGCAGTTTATAAGTAGTAAGTGTGCTGGTCAGTTTTATATCAAGCTAGTGCTATCTGAAAGTAGAGAACCTCAATTGAGAAAAATGCCTCTGAAGCAAGGCATTTTCTTAATTGGTGGTTGATGGGGAGGGCCCAGCCCATTGTGGGTGGTGCCACCCCTGGGCAGGTAGGTGGTCCTGGATTCTATAACAAAGCAGCTGAGCAAGCCGTGACGAGCAAGCCCTGCTCCATGGCCTCTGCATTAGTTCCTGCCTCCAGATTCCTGCCCTGCTTGAGTTCCTGTCCTGACTTCCCTCCAATGATGAACTGTGATGTAGAAATGTCAGCCAAATAACCCCCCCCCCCAAGTTGGTTTGGTCACGGTGTTTCATTACAGCAGTAGTAACCCTAACTTGGACAGTAAGGAAGAAACAGACAATGACTAAGCAGAAGAGAGGGATCCTGGTTTGTCTGAAATGAATGATAGATGGTCTTTTGCTTGATCACGGCTCATGTAAAAAGAACTCTGGATAATACTTAAATGACATCACAAGTCTATGCCTGTTGGGAGTTTGAGCTTTTTTGCGCCCTCTAGTGGTAAAACTGTCCGCCGGTGCGACGCAGTACGCGTCCCGCCGCACGGGGGCGGCAGACTACACACCGGGCCCTCTGGGCCACAGGCGCTCTGGGCCACAAGCTTCTGGAGAACACAAAACTTTCTCAGGTGAGGCAGCTCCGGGTGATACATTGCAAAGCGCCAGCAGCATGCTTCTTGTTCTCATCACCCCACACTGCAATCACCCCCACACCAGAGCACTCACGCACCCCTTCCCCGCTGCTCTCTCTACATCACTGCTTTCACTTGCAATCCTATCTTCGGCCCACCCGCGGGCTCAGAGCCACCGCAGGCTTTCTGCCCCGGGACACTAGACACCCTTAGTCCCCAGTTCCACCATGAGAATCAGGTTCTCAGCTTAACGTAAATTCCTTTCATGTAATATTCCCGCCGAATATTATTTTGCCCCAGTCCTGATTCCCAGGGTGACGATACTTATTGTCATGAATACTAATTTATAACTACAGCTAATAGTTTTGTGATACTCATCTCATTACTAATGCACACTATTTTTTATTCATTCTGCAAGCATTGTGCTAGCTAAGTGCCAGGGAGCCGGGAACATAAGTAACTGGAGGCTTTTGGGGGGGGGGGGGGGTGGCGGGGATACAGAGCACGTCACAGTCTTAAAGCAGCCTGCCAAAGGCGGCAAACAACAGTGTGAACAAGAAGCCGCAGAAATCGAGAGGCTGGCTGAGCCATTGAGGTTTACCCTGGGGACAGGAACAGTGGGAATTTACAAGATTGAACAAGATAGGAAAGTTTGCAAAGACAACAACAGCACAGGGGCCGAAGAGATGACTCAGCGGTTTTGTACAAGCTGTGGTTTCCGTTCCCAGTACCTACATAACAACTCATCATCTGTAACTCCAGGACTAGGGGCTCCAAGGCACTCGTCCGACCTCCATGGACGCTGGGCATGCATGTGGTGCATATACATACATGTAGGCAAAGCATTCAAGCCACATAAAAATATATGCATCCAAAAAAAAAAAAAAACCAATAAGTTCACAGAACCCCATTCATCCCTCTACCTGCAGAGGGACATCAGTGAGATCCGGACAGACCAAATGGAGGGAATTCCCAAGTCTGCCTCGGCTTACCCAGCAGCTCTGGTGTAGGTGTTTAGTTTTACCACTGTAATTAACTTGTTGACCTGTCTTGGCTGGTCTGCGGCTAGTTCTCACTTGGTGGACACTGCATCAAAATTTTAAATTAGTTAAATGGAAACTTCTGGGTAATGCAATTAATCTAGAACTCTCTCAGAAACCACCAAAAGCTTTCTTTCTGTTTGTTTCCATCAAGCCTACAGTAGCTGCATTTGTTGTAGACTTCACCCCTCTCTGAGTGTTATACTCATCTGGGATACTTACCTGACTACTGTGGGCAGCTGCATTTGTGACCTAAGTGTTGACACATTGGAGGGCTGCAGTTACAGGTGTTGGCTTGATCTGTAAGAAACCAGGGGCTGAAGGGATGGCCCAGTTGGCTGAGTGCCTGCTGCAGGAACACGAGGCTTGTTAGGGTCACCACTGCTGTGACGAAACACTGTGACTGAAGTAGCTAGGGGAAGAAAGGATTTATTCAACTTAATCACTAGTTAAGAAAATGCTCTATAGGCTTGACCACCGCTTGATCTTACAGAGGCATTTTCTTAACTGAGGGTCCCTCCTCTCAGATATGTTAGCTTGTGTTAAGCTGACAGAAAGCTATCCAGCCTAGGACCTAGTTCCAGATGACCAGCACCCACATTAAAAGCCGGGTGAGTGGTCCACGTCTATAACCCAGTGCAGAGGATGGGGAGGGGGGCAGTGATTGCAGATCCTAGAAGCTCATTGGCCAGCTAGCCTACCAAACTGGCAACCTTAAGGTTCAGGGAGAGACCCCTATCTCGACAAATAAGGTGAAGTGACCGAAGAAGTCACCTTATGTAGACCTGGCCTCTACATGCATCTGCATTGTGCACCATACTCGTGCACACACAGACACACATAGGTACATGCATGAGCATATGTGTGCACACACACACACACACACACACACACACACACACACACACACACACACCACATATCTTCCCAGTGGTATGGAAGGGGAAGGAAGGCCAGGGATCTGGAGCTGGAGCAGCTTCTGAGGGCCGGTGAGATAGAACACACCCAGAGGGCACACTAGAGAAATGAGGCTGCTCAAACATGTCCAGGACATCCTCCTTGGGCATCGATCCTGGCATTGATGAGAGTGAAAGTAGAGGCCCCCTATAAGGCAAAAATACAATGGTGATCCAGACCCAGAAACCATAGCTGTCCCTTCACCTTCCTGTCCCCACTCCTGCCTTGTAGACTAAAAAATGAGGGTATATTGACACTCCAACTACAGTTCAAATTCTTTCTACAGCTTCCAAGGCCCTGGCAAACATGTCCCCTAGGCTACCCTTTGGGCCAAAGGTATCACATTGATGCCTCATATGTTTTTAGGAGGACAGACTTGAGATCTCAAGTTGGCCAAACTTTTACAGGGATCTTAGAGTCATCTTGTTAAAAGAATCATGAGGTTCTTAGGACACAGATAATGGTCTAGAGTGTTTCTCAACCTTCTCACTGCTGTGACCCTATTAACTATATTAAGTTTCTTCATGCTGTGGTAATCCCCAACCATAAAATTAGTTTGTTGCTACTTCATAACTGTAATCTTGCTACTGTTATGAATCATAATGTAAATATCTGACAAGCAGGATATCTGATAGGTGACCCCCAAAGGGGTCTAAGGCCACAGGTTGAGACCCATTGGTCTAGAAGGAGAGTGGAGTGAATACCTCACCTTCCAGGAAGAGGCATGGTCAGAAGACAGCCAGAGTCCTGGAATCTCCACAAGTCCAGGACCAGGGCTGAGGTGTTGGCAGACACAGGGACGTGTGTGGGTTACTGCAATCAAGGGTGTCTGACTTAATTTGCTAGGTCTGTTGCACTGAAAGAATGAAACCCATGACTTAACGGAGCAGAAACTTATTTCCTCACAGCTCTGGAGGCTAGAAAGTCAAGGTCAAGATTCTAGTAAGTTTGGTGCCTACAGTAGCTCTGTTTCGAGCTTTTCTCCAAGTTCCTGCCAAGGCTGTAGTGTTTGACTCTCCTGTCTCCACATAGATCCTCCTCATATGTCTGCATCTTCAGATGGCCATCTTTTTATAAGGACACAGGCCATATTAAATTAGGACCCTGCCCTACTACAGCAGGGATTCATTCTATTTTTTTGTAGTGACAACACAATCATAAATGCGTATCAATGTATTTGACAATGGACCATATATATATATTATATATATAATATATATATATATATATGATTATAGAGGGGCTGGTGAGATGGCTCAGCAGAGCGGGGGGCTTGCTGCCAAGGCTGACCACCTGAATTCCCTCCCTGGAACCTAGATAGTGAAAGGAGAGCATGTCTCCCACGAGCTGTCCTCTGGCCTCCATATGGGAACTGTGGTGCACGTGCATCCACAGGCCTCCACAAAGCACAAAATAAATACATGTAAAAATACAAAGGGTTGCTAAAAAAGCTAAAGAGGGAGCTGAAGAGATGGTTCAGAGGTTAAGAACACTGGCTGCTCTTCCAGAGGTCCTAAGTTCAATTCCCAGCAAACACATTTTGGTGGCTCCCAACTATCCATAATGTGATCTTGTGCCCTCTTCTGGCCTGCAGGGATACATTCGGGCAGAACACACTATACATACTAAATAGATAGCATCTTTTTTTTTTTTTTAAATATATCTTTAAAAAAGCCTAAAGAATAAAAAATGGTAATGGAGCTGAGAATTCTAATCAGTGACAGGGTTGTCACTATAATATAATGTGTGGCTTAGTAGGTAAAAGTGCTTGCCACCAAGCCTGATGGCCTGAGTTCAATCTCTGTAACTCACTTGGTGGCAGTCGTCTGCCCTCCACAGGTGTGGCACAGCACACGTGCACACCAGATAAATCAATAAACGGTTGGTGTGGTGGTGCATATCTCCCAGAACTAGGGAGGCAAAAGGCAGAGCCAGGCAGATTTCTTTGAGTTCTAAGGCCAACCAGGGCTACTTAGTGAGACCTTGTCTAAAAAAACCCCAAAAACCATTCAAACAAACAAACAAACAAACAAACAAACAAACCAAAAACAAACCCCCAAACTGTAAAATAATATAATGTTATCCATTTGCTCAATACTCGTGTAAATGGTTTTCCTGCTCTGTCTGTACTGTAAAAGCACAGTGCTCACACTTTTCTACGGTGAACAATGCTTGATAATGATGAGTTACTGTGGCTGCTTGTCTACACTTTTTGATATTTAGAATATAATTCTACTTAAAAAAAGGTTGTAGCTGAGTGGGGGCAGTACGCACCTTCAATCCCAGCATTCAGGAGGTGGAGGCAGGATGGTCTCTGTGAGTTCAAGGCCAACGTGATCTACATAGTATGTTCCAGGCCAGTCAGGGCTTCATAGTAAATCCCTGTCTCAAAAAAAAAGAGTCATTACTGTGAATTACATTATACTGGCAGTGGCCTCATACATGTTGTGATTTTGGCATCTCTTGTTTATAATATCAGATAGACACACCATATATGTACATACACACATTATAATCATATATGCAGTATATATGTATATATCATATTTTAGGTATGTAGTAGGCTCTACCATCTAGGCCTTTGTAAGTACTCACTACGTATGTTTAAATACCATGGAAATTACCAAATAACACATTTTTCAGAATCTGTCCCCAGCGTTAGGCAACTCATGGCTATATTTCCAAACATGGTCATATTCTGAGGTGCTGGGGTAAGCACTTCAATTCTTCACTGAGGGACATAACTGAACCTGATAGGGGAAAGGAAGGACAGATAGGGACGCTATCCTACTCTTACTACAAAGATACATTGTAGTCTGCATAGTAGAAGAGATCAGCAGGAACACAGTTAACGGTTTGTTTGTTCTGTTAACACCCCCAAGCCCTCAGCCCAGATGTCCTTGGAGAAGGACAAGGTTGATACCAGCCGAAATGAACTTGATTCAGAGTCTGGGTGTGCCCGGACCCAAGCATCCACAGAACAAGGAGTGATGATGAAAGAGCTACAGACATCACAAGTCCCACAATGTGATTAAACACCTGACAGAGGGGGCAAGACTGAAGTCCAGAATGGCCAACTCGTTTGTGTGACCTGACCCATGTCATCTGCTCACTGGACTTAGACATACGACAGATCTCTAGAGATTAGTCTGCTGCTGCCTGAGTACAGGGAAGGCTCAAGAGTCAGTTCCTGGTTGGAGAGATGGGCTCAGTGGTTAGGGGGGCACACTGTTGTCAGAGGGGTCCAGGTTAATCCCTGGCATAAGTGTTGGGTGTGGTTCACAGTCATGCGGAACTCCAGCTTCAGGGGATCCTACACCTCTGACCTCCAGAACACACACGCACTCTCTCTCTCCCTCTCCCCCTCTCTCTCTCTGTCACACACACTCTCTCTCTCTCCCTCTCCCCCCTTTCTCTCTCTGTCACACACACACTCTCTCTCTCCCTCTCCCCCCTTTCTCTCTCTGTCACACACACACTCTCTCTCTCCCTCTCCCCCTTTCTCTCTCTCTGTCACTCTCTCTCTCCCTCTCCCCCTTTCTCTCTCTGTCACACACACACTCTCTCTCTCCCTCTCCCCCTTTCTCTCTCTCTCTCTCCCTCTCCCCCTTTCTCTCTCTCTCCCTCTCCCCCTTTCTCTCTCTCTGTCACATACACACACACACTCTCTCTTTCTCTCTCTCTCTCCTCTCTCTCTTCTCTCTCACACACACACACACACAGAGAGAGAGAGAGAGAGGAGAGAGAGAGAGAGAGAGAGAGAGAGTAAATCTTTGAATTATTTTTAAATTTTGTTTTCAAGCAGGGTTTCTATGTGTAACCCTCCTGGCCATCCTGGGAATTCACTCTGGAGACCAGGCTGGTCTCAGACTCAGAGATCTGCCTGCCTCTGCCTCCTGAGTGCTGGGATTAAAGGTGTGCACCACCACTCAGCTATATATCTTTGAATTAAAAACAGAAAAGGCTAGAGAGAGGGCTCCGAAGTTAAGATAACTTACTGTTCTTGCAGAGGACCTGGGTGTGGTTCCCACCATTCCACAGGGTAATTTACAACAATCTGAAACTCCAGTTCCAGGGGATCCAAACACCCTCTTCTGGCCTACACAGGCACTTACATACATGTAGGCAAAACACTCATACACACAGCATAAAAATAAATAAATCTTTAAAAACTATGTTAAAAAAGAATAATTGAGTCTTGCCTCTGTTTATTGGCTTCTGTGACAGGTAACATGAACTAAATTCCAATCTCATTTCTTTCTTTCCTCCTCCTTCTTTTCTTAACAGGCTCTTTCTCTGTAGCATTGGCTAGCCTGGAACTTACTTTATAGACCAGACTGACCTTGAACTCACAGAGATCCATTTTCCTCTGCCTCCAAAATACTGGGATTAAAGGCATACACCACCAGCTAGTTTCATATTCTTGGCAACTGCTCTGGACAGCTCCAGGTGCCTCCAGTAAGTTAATGACTTCACGTGGAGAGTCAAAGGCTGTGTAAAACTCCCCTGGGGGCTCCATGGTGGAGAAACTCCATGGGTGGGGTGGGGGGCGTTCCTTCTCCCTACTTCAGCACTTTCCCCATCTTCACAAAGTGTATTGTACTGGCTCTCTGCCCCTTATGGTTAGGTTCCTGGGTTAAGGCTTGCCTGGCCTCTGGTTTCAAAGCCCTTTCTACTGCTTTCTGCTTCCCAAGTTATGGCCTATTTGCCCTCTGAGTTAAAGGAAGTTTCTGTTCTTTTCTGTCTGGTTTATTTCAGAGCTCAGTCTTTAGAATGGGTGGCACAGACCCTTTTCTTGCTGACAGCCTCATGAAGCATGATCTGTCAAAATGGCCTAATTATGTTTGTGAAAAGAAGCAATTGTTGGCGAGCACTTGTTCTATGCCTCTCTGTCTGTTTCTCATTCTCTGTTTCTGTCTTTCTGTGTCTCTCTCCCCTTCCTGTTTCTCTTTTGCCTAGTTCTTAGTGAACCAAATGGCTTTCTTGTCCCAGCTGAAACTACAGGGTTAACTTAGGAAGATTTCTGGCTCTCTGGGTATTCTCTCTCCTCTGCTTTCTTGCTCATGCAAGCTACTTTGCTGTCCAAGGTCACTGAAAGCTTCGTTGTCCTGGCCAGCTCTTGCTGGACTGTATAATGTAACTCACAGACTTTTGTGAGGCAAAGAAAAAAATATAAGAAAACAATCTTTAAAAACCAACTCCATGTATATGTGCACATACCAACACATATGGGTGTATACATATGACATGTGTGTAGTTCTCCTGCGTAGTAATGCTAATTGTACTGGGTCTGAGACACTTTACCATACTGGTGCCTTCCAAACCAGAGTGGCTAACCTTCCCCAGGCCTGTGTTAATGTGCTACTAATTGTACTAAAACCATTGCGTTTAAGCAAAAACAATAGACGTGCCCCAGAAGTGTGCACTCTAAGCAACCGCTCCTGACACACAGGAGGCGCCAGGCGCTCACCCCCTAAGGTGGCTTCCATGTGCATCTGTCGAGGACTACTTACCTTTTACACAAATGTGCTCCTGTTAGTTATGTTTTGTGTTCTGCTTGTAGAGCTAGCTGTATGGGTGCTGTTTGCTGAGGTCCAGCTACTGACAGAGAAACCTGAGTGATGCTATTTATTTATTTATATTTATTTATTTGGAGATGTTAGGATATGACTTATAGGACATAAACATTAAAAATAAGATAGACTCTAGTTATGTCTGACCTAAGATCTATTCCTTCTATGTTGTTTAGTTGCTTAAAATCGGCTATAGTTCCTTGGCATCAGTCATTCATACCCCACCCCCAACACACACACACACACACACACACACACACACACACACACACACACACTGTGGAATCAAATGAGACCAGCTAGGAGAGATCTCATCCTGGTCCTGGCAATGAGGGACAATTAGGATCAAACACCAGATGCTTAATTGGCGATATCTCCCAAGCATGTTGTTCAGAGGCATATTGCCAGGCTTGGAGTAAAGCCCCCGGATATGATCAAGCCTGCCTGTAATCCCGGCACGTGGGAAGCTACAGCGAGAGCATCATGTACTTGAGGCCGGCCTGGCCTTTGTAACAAGACTCTGTTTCACAGCTAGCAGCAAGAATAGAATCATTTGCGCCAGCCCTTCCAGATAACTAATGCAGAGAGGTTTACCTGACAGCTAGCGTCGATAACTTGGTTCATATTTTTACACTGTTTTATGCTGTTTGTTGCAGGCATGCAGACAATTCAGGCATTTTCTAACTAAAAGAGGTTGCTGGATATTAAACATATGGTGTTTTCTGATGTGCGTATCTACATATAGGGTGATTCCTCAGAGGTGAAAAGGCATGGTGACAATCCACCAGGTGCATGGTGACAGGATCTCACCCTTCCAAGGACATACATCTTTTAAGAGTTACTGTTGACAGTGCAGAATGAAAGGGATAAGGAACACAATTATATTTCTGCATTATAAAGACACATTTGTACTCCATATTGTAAAACATTATCAGCAGGTACACACTGTCACCAGCTAGCTTAGCTCAGCGCCAATAGGCTGTTAATGGTTTGTTTGTTCTGAGTTAACCTCCCTCTGAGGTTAGATGTCCCTGGAAGAGTGCAAGGGAGATACAGCAAGAACCAACTTGATTCAATGTTTCAAGATGTGCGGGAGCCCAAACAGCCACAGGATAAGGGAAGAATGCAATGGATGATGAGAAAAACACAGATACCCAGGGCTCAAAAACACATGAGTGACCACTTGCTCACAGGGGCAAACTGAAGTCCAGAATGATTGGCTGCCCTTGTAGCCCCCGTTCTCCCTATGTCATTTGCTGACTGGTGAAGCAATGTGAGATAGTCTGCCAGGGTAGGAAGCCACTCTCTTTTCAGATTGCCAGCTCTCTGGATAAAGTGCAGTTTTAAGATTCAGTTCCTGAACTAGGGAGATGGCTCACTCAGTAAAGCCCGTGTTGCACAAACACGAGGAGTTGCGTTTGAAAGCTAGAACACCCCAGAAAAGGTGGCACTGTGGTGCACCTATAATCCCGGTACTGAGGAGGTAGAACCAGGAGGGTTCCTGGGCTTTCTGCCTACCTAGTCTTTCTGAATAGGTGGGATTCAGATTTACAGAGAGACCCTGTCTCAAATATAAGAATAAGAAAGGGTAACACTTAATACCAAGCTCTAGCTTCCATGTGTGTAATGCACATCCCCTAGCTCTCTCTCTCTCTCTCTCTCTCTCTCTCTCACACACACACACACACACACACACACACACACACACACACAGAGAGAGAGAGAGAGAGAGAGAGAGAGAGAGAGAGAGAGAAAGAGAGAGAGAGGTTTTGTCTCTGCTTATAGGCTTCTTTCTGTAGGTGACTGGTAATATGAACCGATTTCTGGTTTCCAACCTACATCAAGGTCTATGTCAGGTCACAGGTAGTGACAAGGACTCAGATTCACAGAAAATATCCTCCACCCAGGCCTTCTGCAGACTGAAAGAAAGAAGGCTTCCCCAGAGTAGCCTGATCCTCACTGACTCACGCTAACCAAGAGTCCATTGGCCATCTCCACCGCCCTGCTCCCTTTTCAACTACCAGCCTTGCCCGACTCTGTGGGCCTCTCTCTGGTGGCTTCAGCTCAGCTAACTCTTGACTGCAATGGCCCCTGTAGCTATCCTCTCTCTTAATTTTTCTTTTGTTCCCACTATCGGCTTCCCTGGTTCTTTATCCTAGTGCTTAGTTCAGATCCCTGAGAGGTGGTTTGGTTCAGCAAATCACTGCAGACTCTGCTGGGAGAGCTTTGAGCTTAATGTGACTCAGGGGAAGGAACTGGCTAGTCTGTATGTTGGCTGCCCTGAGGTAAGTGTCTGTCCATCCTAGCAAACATAGTTGTGTCCAGGCATGGCTTCTCACAAGGAAAATCAAGCCTAGTTATCTTGGAAGACACACCTCCATGTAGTTTATTGGCAGCTAGCTAAAGGAAGGTTAATTTACTGTTTCTTCTAAGAGAAGCTTTCCTAACCTTGGCACCACTGACATCTCGAGCTTGTGATTGGTGGCTGAGGAAGAGTGAGCCAGATAGGATGTTTCACAACAGCACCAGCCTCTACCAAAGCAAGTACTAGTAGCAACTATCTACTCTCCTGCAAAACCAAGGCAATGAACAGTGTTTCCAGACTTTGCCAAATGTCCACTGTTGTAAGGACATGGGTGGCCTGGACTTTATCCCACTCTAAGGAGTGTAGTAAGTATTGAGAGAGGGAGGTTGCCTGGTACTGATATGTCTCTGTCGGGGATGACGCAAGGGCTTGTTATGCTTTGGACATGAGGTGTAGAGGCTATCACTGAGAGATGGTAGATTCTCTCACTGGGAGATGATTGCATGAGAAGGCATTCAGCCTCATCTATGAATTAATCCATCAATGGGTGCAGTATTTGGTAGCATTACTGGGAAGAATCAAGTAGACATTAGAGCGTGCTCTAGGACAGTATGCCCTGTCTCTGGAGCCTTCTTGGTTTCCTCAAGGGGAACAACTTGTTCTCCCTGCCCATTGGTTCTGATGTTTTGCCTTGCTGTTTTCAGGAAACTGGGCAGCTAAATGCAGACTGAGACATCTGCAACTGTGAGAGTGAGAATAACCCTTTGTCTTCTCAGTTATTTCTCTCAGGTGACAAAAAAGTCAGACTAAAGCAGAAGAGAGGGGAAGCTCCTGCCCTAGGCAGTGGGTTGGATGAAAGTATTCATGGGTGTGGTGCAGGTAACTGTAATTAATAAAAATGAGGAACTGGGACAGTAATATCTCTGTGTCATGTGTGGGTGTTTCCTGCAATCATTGATTCATTGGCTCTGTGGTTAAGAGTATTGGAAACCCCTAGAGGACCTGGGTTCAACTCCCAGCACCCACATTGTGGTTCACAGCTACCATTAAATTCCAGTTCCATGGGATCCAATGACCTCTTCTGGCTTCCACAACCATCAGACATGCGTGTTGTTCACAGATATACATGCAGGCAAAATATTCATATTCGTATGGTAAAAGTAAATGAATCTTTTAAAAAAGAAATAAAAAGATATCTATCTGTCTGTCTGTCTGTCTGTCTGTCTGTCTATCTATCTATCTACTTACCTGGTGGTAGTGCACGCCTTTAGTTCAAAGCCGGTCTGGTCTACAGAGTGAATTCCAGGACAGCCAGAGATACATAGAGAAAGCCTGTCTTGAAAAACCAAAAAACCAAACCAAACCAAACCAAACCAAACCCAAAACCTGTTTACATATCAAACACCCATTAAGAAGTGGTCCAGGCATCATTGGCCAGCACCACATGCTGAAAAGGGCTGAGCTCCTGTCTCCTCCTACCTTAATATTCTTCTCTCTGACCAGCCATATCACTTCCTGTCTCCACCTTCCTAGTGCTGAGATCAAAGGTATGAGCTCTGTTTCTCTTTGAGACTGGATCAGTCTAGTGTAGCCCAGGGTGGCCTTGAACTCACTGAGATCTGTCTGCTTCTGCCTCCTGAGTGCTGGGATTAAAGGTGTGTGCTACCACTGCCTGGTCTCTATGGCTAACTAGTGGCTACCTCCAGCCTCTGATTACAAACAAAATGTCACCACAGTCTCCTATGAAATTGTTCTCTAGAATCAGAATCTAGGGCACTCTGAGTCCAGAGTCCAACAGACACAGCCAAGCCCATTCCTGATGGACTGGCATACATGAACTACTCAACCTTGCATTTTTCTAGTTCTCTTTCTATAAAGTGAGGTTAATTTATACCCTTGGTTGAGGGTTGTTTTGGAGACAACTTGGATTGTCATAGGGAGGACTTAAAGTATCACGAAGATTACATGAGTGTGCCTAAAAATTAAACTACTTTTCTCCCTGTACACGGCATCATGAAAGCTCTTCCTTTTAAACCAGTTTTATGTACATACAGCCTAAAGCAGGGCATGTTCTAAGAAATACATCATTAGGTAATTCTGTCTTTGTGCCAACATCGTAGAATGGATTTATATCAACCTAGGTGGTATAGGTCAGTTGCTTCACATGGTCTCTTGATAGAATCAAGAGACGCACTTGCCATGAGATGTGTGAGGTGCTGCTGTTATCACAGAGCATGATTAAAGTGAAACGCAATTAATTCGGATTGCAATGGTGTCATCACAGAGCATGATTAAAGTGAAACACAATTAATGTGGATCGCAATGGAGTCAGAGCTAGTTTGAAAAGCAGATGGTTTATTAGAAAAGTGCTCTCTCGATGGAGCCAGTCTTGTACAACCGGGCGTGTGAGGGAACAGAGAGAGCCGCATGCTTTCAACCCTCATATTTAAGGCCTTGCTACGTCACTCTGACCACGCCCAAGAGTGCGTGATCAGTGTCACCCGTGCCAGCTCCCAATTGGCATTTCCCTCTACAATTCCCCTTTTAGTCTAAAAGAGGATTAAAACTTAACAGTGTAAATTATCTATAATTATCAATCATAAGGGAGAATTACAAGAAATTATAATAATCTACTAATGTCACATCTAAACTATATCTATTCCAACTAAACCTTAAAGTCATCTGAAAGACATGGCCAAGCTTGAACACCTCCTTCCAAACCCAACCTTAAACAATAGGAAACTAGCCCTAACTAGGTGTCAACAGTGGGGAAAGAGGGTGTAGTATTCTCCAAGCTACTTCCTGCTGAACTGGGATGAAGACAGCCTCGTGGGGTCCTGTGGGAGAAAAATGTTAGTGTAGTGAAAGTCCTGAATGGGTTCTATCCAGTCCACGTCTGGTGGTAGATGCTTGATTGAAGGTCTAGGTTGAAATCCTTATCTTGATTGAAGTTCTTGTGTTGACTGAAGTCAGTACCCGAAGTTCTGGCCAGGGTGTCAGTTGAAACGAAGCAAGCTGGATCCAGTGTACTCGAGGAGGTGTGGCCCATTTTCTTTCCAGAGCATCCAGGGATTGCTGTCAGGCAGTCTGCATTGGCTGTGTAGGACTCAAACATAAATGTTAGCAGAGAAATGTTTTTCTTGTACATGTATGCATATCAGGAAAAGCAACAATGGGAAAATAGCAATTCTGAGGAAATGTATACTTTGAGAGAAAGAGCCAAGAAAAGACAAATGACAGTCCCCAATTTTTCTCCTATTCTGTATTGCATCAATGGGCTTCTTGATATAATACAGAAATTCTGAAGTTTATTTTAACAACATTCTTGGATTTAGAGGAGGAAAGCCAAATCCAGCTCTAAAGCCAGCATTGGTTTAATTGAATAGGGACCAGGAAGTAAAGAGAAATAAATGTAGATTTATTTTTTGAGTTTTGTTTGTTATAGGTATCCTCTCTTCTTTAAGTATCTACCTATGGAGTGTCCTTTGACTTCTGGAGATGAGTTTTCCTGTGAAGATAAAAACAAAACACTTCCCTTTCCTTGGGAGGTTTCTATACATACAGTTTATGAGATACGCCCTGATAGATTACCTGTCATTTCTCTTCATCGAGAGGTTTTTCTTTTTCTACTGGAATCTTGATTAACTTTGATGGTATCCAAAGTTTTTCTTCTCCTGTGGAAACAAAGGCGAAACCCCTTCCCCAATGTAACACATGTCCTGGTTTCCAAACAGAGGGTCAGTACATCTTTGAAGTATACTGGCTGATCAGTTCTGCAGTTTTTTTCCGTGGTCCAGTGTCTTTCTGCAGCTGTTTGTCCTTTCTCATTAGCATTAAGAAAGTTAAGTGTTAATAACGCATTATGTAACCTATGTTTGGGGGGTTTTGTTCCCCCAGCCTGTTTATGGAGCATTTCTTTTAGTGTTCCATTAGATCTCTCTACCACTGCTTGTCCTGTAGGATTGTGTGGTAATACATGATTTATGTTATAATATTTGAAAAACTGTTCCAATTTAGTGGAGACATATGCTAGAGCATTGTCAGTTTTTATTTGCGCAGGTATACCCATAATGGCCATCACCTCTATCTAGCAGGTGTGTAATAACAGAATCAGCCTTTTCAGAGCTAAGAGCAGTAGCCCATTGAAACCCTGAAAATGTATCTATAGTATGATGCACATATAATTTCCAAATTCTGCAAAGTGAAAGACATCCATCTGCCAAACCTCATTTCTCCGAAGGCCCTTAGGATTACAGCCTGCTGGCAATGGGGCTTGATTATAAAAGGAACAGGTAGGACAGTTTCTCACTATCTCCTTGGCTTGTTGCCATGTGATAGAGAAGTCCTTTTCACACATTTGCTATTTACATGGTGCTTTTTATGAAATTCTGAGGCTTCTAGCATGCTTCCTATTAATAAATGATCAATCTCATCATTGCCTTGTGCTAGTGGGCCTGGCAGACCTGTATGGGATCTGATATGTGTTATATATATAGGATTAATTCTGTTCCTGATTGTGTTCTGTAATTGTATATACAGTGAAGTTAATTCTGTTTTATCAGGAATGAATTCTGCAATCTCAAAGTGTAAAATGACTCTCTGTGCATATTGAGAATCAGTAACTATATTAAGAAGCTCTGTAAAATCTGTAAGTACCATAAAAATTGCATATAATTCTGCCTTCTGTACAGAGGTATATGGACTTTGAACTACTTACTTACTTCTCCTGATTTATATCCTGCCTTACCTGATTTGTTGGCATCAGTGTAGAAGGTAAGAACTCCAGAAATGGGAGTTTGTCTTACAATATGTGGAAGGATCCGGATTGTCTTTTTTTATGAATTCAATTCTGTCAGTTTTGGGATAATTGTTGCTAATTGTTCTCAAAAAGTCAGTAAGAGCAATCTGCCAGTATTCATTGTCCTTCCAAAGTAGAAATTTCCTCATTAGTTAAAGGTACTATAATTTCTGCTGGATCTTTTCCAGTCAGTTGACAAAGTCTTAATTTGCCCTTTAGAATCAATTCAGAAATCTTTTCTATGTACGTCTTTAGCTTTTTATTCTGTTTATGTGGCAGAAATATCCATTCTAATATAATATCTTCCCTCTGCATCAGAATCCCTGAAGGGTATTCTCTGGATGGTAAGGTAACCAGAATACAGTCTAAATTAGGACCCACACGGTCTACATGTACATCCAGTATTCTGCTTTCCACCCATTGTTATTCTTTTTCCGCTTCAGCGGGCAATATTCACGGACTGTTCAAGTCCTTGTCCCCTGTAAGGGCCAGTTTTAAATGCTTTAAATCATGTCCTTCCACACCAATTATTATCTGTAGTTGAGAAATTTCACCTAGTAGCTTCGATTAAGAGTTAGATAACTATCTCTTCTAATTTGTACTTTTTGAGGTCTGATTCTTTGTAAAAGGTCTTTTTTTTTTTTTTTTTTTTTTTTTGGTTTTGAGTATATAAGTTTTACTTCACAGTTATGTCAAAGTACCACACAAGCATAAGCAAACAATCCTAAGAACCATAGACAATAGGCTCACAGCAGGGGGTACCTCTCCTGCAGCAGCCTGCAGTTTCTGGCTCTGGACTTCTGTTCCTCTGGATTCAGTCTGTGGAGTCTCCTGAGGGCCAGATGTCTTGGTATAGGGTTCAGAACAGGTGGCACTCAGTTTGATGGACTGATTGCTTAAGGTTAGCAGAGGAGATTCCAGGACATAGAGTCGTGGTACATTCTAAAGTTCAAAGTTCTGAGCTGGTCCTTAGTTTGCTAAATCTTGCTAATCACACTTTGCCACACTCCACACATTCTCACTCTTATCTACAACGGCTGCGTAGTGGGCCTATACTCCCTTTCCTTTAATCTTTCTTCAGCCAGGCCTTTGCCTGCCGGGTTACAGGGTTCCTTACAAGGAGCTAGTACCAGGACAGCCTCAAAAGCCACAAGGAAACCCTGTCTCAAAAAAAAAAAAAAAAAAAAAAAAAAAAAAAAAAAAAAAAAGCCTTGCTTGATCAGGCAAGTCCTAAACACAACAGTGTTTTGACTTTCAAATAGTTGTCACCTGGTGTCCTATTGTCCACCAGGCAGAGGTCTGCTTTTCTCAACAAGAAAACTGGAACTTTATGGCACAGCTGGCCTTAAGGTTGCTAGTGACCCTGTAAGGGCTCCTTGAGCAGCTTCTTGCAGGTCTATTCTTTGATATGGGGTAGGCCTAGCGGCTGGTAAGTCTATCTTATAACCTAAATAATTAATAGAATCTCCCCTCTGTATCTTTTCTGGGGTAATCTGTAATCCCCAACGAGGCAGAACTTCCTTCACTGTTTCAAACATTCATTCTAATTATCACAAACATGTGAACAAAGACTAACACTCCAACAGATACCCTGTCACTAGTTAAGTAGAACTTTGTGGCACCGTTATAAATATATAGAACCATTACTGCATTGCAGAATGCCATCAACTGAAATAAGCCTCACTGCATGGTATCTGACAAGACATACTCTGTGATCCCGATCAGGTACTTAAGTTTTTTCCTTTTTACTTGATGAGCTATCTGGGAATGTAGGTTTGGGTCTGTGTTCTTTGCTTGGTATAGTAGCCACCATGCATAGCTCAATTACTTGTTTTTGTTGTTTCCTAAGACTTTTTTCAGTTAAGGGATACAGGCTTACTATTCTTCAACTGACCATTCATAAGTGAAAAACAGGACGTGTAGGCAAGAATATGGTTGTAAGATCTTATAGTAAGAGGTGAGCCACAGACTCAGAATAGAGGCCTTAGTGCCTGGTTGAGTAATTTTCCTGCATTTTCAAGTCCAGGTCATTTTTTTGTGTGTTTTTGTGTGTGGGGTACATGGGTATGGGGTACATGGGTGTGGGCTACATGTGTGTACATGTTTGTGTGTGTATGTGTGTTCAAGGGAATGTATGCACGTTTGTATCCATGGAACCAGAGGTTGACATTGGGTGTCTTTCTCTTTCCACCTTATTTTTTGAGACAGGCTCTCTCACTGAACATGGAGCTCACCAAATTGGGTAGGTTGGGTGGCCAGTGAATTTTAGTGGCCTGCCTATCTCTGCTTCCTCAGCACTGGGATTTATAAGTATACCTAGCCATGACCAACTGGGGATTCGAACTCAGGCTTTCATGCTTTCATGGCAAGTATCTTACCAACTGAGCTACCTCTAAAGACTCCAAATACATGATCTTTCAGCCTGTTTAGTCTGTCTATGATGGACAGTAAGAGCAATGCATGAGCACAGTCAGACAGGAAGAGTTCTGGAATAACAACATCTCTTCTGGGGTCTAGAATTTTCCTTGGACACAATTCACAGGCTCTGATCAGCCTCTGCTCATTGTGAGGACCCTACCAGGACCCTCTAGTCTTGAGAAGTGGACAGGCATCTGTTGTTAGAGAATCTGTCCTTCAGGGTTCTGTCCCTGGCCTCCACGTCAAGTACTTTCTCCAGGCCTCGATAAAACTCTTACAGTTTGATAGGTACAGCTATCTCCATCTTACCAGCTTTCCAATAACATTTCAGGCCTCTCAGCAGTGTGAGTAACACGGACAGCTGCCCTGATGAGTCAACCCTTGTTTTGGCTCTGCAATCTAAGGCAGAAAGAGAGATGTTTGATGTCACAGTGCAGATGCTTTGCTGCACTCAGGCGTAGGTGTTTGTGGTGGGCAGGAGCGACACAATGACGTGGTGAGGCACATGTCAGCAGAGGCAGCTCTTTCAACCACTGAAGGAGAAATGGGAACACCATAGTGGAATGAGCATTTATATCTGCACTTTTCCCTCTTCGTGCCCCATTAGAACCATATGAAGGCTGTGTGTGTGTGTGTGTGTGTGTGTGTGTGTGTGTGTGTCTGTATGTGTATGTCCATGTGTGCATGTATGTATATGTATGTGTATATGTATGTGTATGTGTGTGTGTGCACACGCATTTCATGTGTGTGTCTGTGTGTGTATGTATGTGTGTGTGCCCACACACATTTCATGTGTGTGTGTGCATGTGTGTATGTATATGTATGTGTATGTGTGTATGTGTGTATGTGTGTGCATGTGTGCGTGCACACATGCATTTCATGTGTGTGAGGGTGCACAAGGATGACTGTGCCCATGGGTGTGGAGACCAGAGGTCAACCTTGGGTATGGCCTCCTCAGGAGCCTCTCATCTTGCCTTTTGAGTCACAGAGTTTTATTAGGACCTGGGGCTCATGATGAGGCCAGGGTGGATGGCCAGTGAGCCCCAGGACTCCACCTGTCTGGAATTATAAATGTGTGCCACCATGCTGGGCTTTTTATGTGGGTGCCGGGGCTTGAACTCAGGTCCTCATGCTTGTGCAGCAAGGGCTTTATCAACTGAGATATCTACCCAGCTCTCACTTCTTTTTCTTTTCTTTTCTTTTTTGAGACAGGGTCTCAGACAGCCAGGCTGATCTCAAACTCCCTTAAATCCCTTATCTTTCTGCCTCTGCCTCTGAAGTGCTGCAATTACAGGTGTATACCACCACTCCTAGCTAGAACGTTTCTCATGTGTGTGGGGTACGCATGTGTTTGTGTGTGTGCATGTGTGTTTGCATGTTTATGTGGAGAACAGGTGTTTGGTGTCGTCTCAATTGCTCTGCACTTTGTATACTGAAGCAATCTCTCACTGGATCTGGAACTCACTGATTAAGCTAGTCTGGAAGGCAAGCCTGCTCTAAAGACACTATCTGTACCAGCACTGGGATTACAGGCAGCCACCACGTATGCTCAGCACTCATGTGGATGCCAGGGATCTACACTCCAGTTCTCACTCTTACACAGTGAGTGCTCTCCCAGCCCCTGTTAGTTTTTCAGCCCCATGTAAAAGAATTCCTAATGGATATGCAGAGAGGAGCCTAGCAGAGATGGCAACAGCAACAAAGTCTAGGGGTTAGGAAGCTATTACAGGAATGGAGATGACAACTGGTGAGCAGACAGTGTGGAGGCTCGGGGGTTAGGGATAGCTCAGTTTAACACAACGGATTCAGGCTAAAGAATTGCTGGCACCAGATAGTTCTGATTGCCGATTACTTTAAAATCCATTGTTAAAAAAACCCAAATATATCTCTTTTCTGTGCACACACCAGTAAGCACATGGAGGGTGGAGGTCAGTAGTGGTGTTGTTGGAATGCTTTTCTTCATGTATCAGCCACTTTTTAAAAAATGCCATGGCTTCTCACTGCTCCGGAACTCACAGAGTAGGCTAGGTTGGCAGGCCAGTGATCCTTGGGCCTCTATCTGCCTCTCTCCCCAGCACTGGGGGTCTAAGTGCACACACCCATCCTGGGCCTTTTAAACATGGGTTCTGGGGACTGAATCCAGACCTTATGCTTACACAGAAAGCACTCAACAGACAGAATGCTTTCTCCAGGCATCAAATATTTTCATCATGGAAAAATTAAAGAACTATCAAGAAATGGCTAGTGATGTTTGATGACCCTCAGCAGATGTATTACTGAAACACACACATGCACAGATTGAATGTGTTTTCCATTTTAACTCCTGCACTTGGTGGTGGCTGTAACACTGGTGGTTTGAGATGTAACTATAACAATGGCATAAATTCTCTTTCCCTTCTTCACAACTGTGACCACAGAAAACCATCCTGTCAATCTTAACAACTTTGACATTTCTCTCTCTGTCCCGCCCCCCCCAATCTTAGGTGAATTTATATACCTTTTCAATTAAAGGCAGCATTTTATGGCTTTGCTTTGACATATCACAATTGCTGGTAACCTTTTCCTTGTGCTTTGGGGCTATGATTTGGGGTAATAAGGGCTACTTGAGTACAAGCACCAAGGGCCTTGAGAGTCCGGCTGATAACCAGGAAGGATACTAAGTGCCTGAAGGACGGGCAGTGAGTACAGTGTGGACAAAGAGATGACTCATGCTCCCTGCTGGATGGAACAGGATGCTCCAAGATCTCATCATGCTCAACAGTGCCCAGTTAAAACTCACAAAGTTTATCTCTGGAATTTTCCATTTCACATTTTTATGGCTGTCGTGGGTGACTGCAACAGTGGAAAGCTACACAGTGGTTCAGGAGATGTCTACTGGATTATCAGCACCCACAGCCCTATTGTGACTCAGCTTCACCGATTACCTATAGTAGGACGATCTCGTTTCTTCTATTCTGATTAAGTGTTTTAATTTTAAACATTTAGTCTGGGGGGGTGTGGTGGTGGTGGTGGTGGTGGAGCATAGGTGGAGATCAGAGGACAACTTTCTGAGTTGGTTCTCTTGTTCCACCATGTGGGATGGGGACAGAATTCATGTTGTCTGGCTTATCAGCAGGTGCCTTCAGTTGCTGGACCATCTCGAAGGCCCACTTAAGTATTTTAAATCAAATACTCAACACAATATAATTACCATTCCATTGCTTTTAAGAACAAAGCTTATTTCTGGCAGAAAACCTTGTTTAAAAGATCACCATCGAGGCAGGAGAGATGGCTCAGTGGTTACAGGCATACGTGTGTCAGGAGACTTACAACCACCATAACTCCAGCTCTAGGGGAATCTAATACCTCCACGTTTCATGGGTACCTGAACACACACACACACACACACACACACACACTCTCACTCACACACACACTAAAAATAACAAAAATAAATCTTTAAAATTTGAATTAAAAGAATGCTATTATCATATATAACCCAACTAACAATAATTCCTTAGTATATAGAAACTCACCTTGTGTTCAGTGTCTTCGACTGTCTTAAAATTTATCTTTACAGTTAGTTTGTAAGAATCAGGACTCAAGGTTAGCATGAGGCATTTTGCTGATCTATATGTCATTTAACTCTCATAGTCTACTAGAGTTACCCCTTCATCCTGTCTCTTTCCTTTCCAGATATGTCTCTCCTTTAGCAGGGAGTGAACTCAGGTCATTAGGCTTGGCTGCAAGCACCTTTACCCATTGAGCCACCTCACTAGCCTCTTGGTTGATTATTCTTTTAACATGAGAGAGAGAGAGAGAAATGAAAAGCATGGATTCTTATCCTTTTATGTTTCACAGATTCCCTTAGCTGAGAATAATACTGTTCAATGTAAAAGTAAAATGTTGAGGCTACAGAGGAAATTAATGAGTTATGGTCATCAAAGCATTAAAAACTATAATGTAACAATCACCTTCTTTTAGATTTCATTTTATTTTTGGAATGAGGTCTATTTGACCAGGCTGGTTTTCTTGTCAGTTCATGTGACCCCCAGCCTCTCTGGAGCTTGCGTTTACCAGTACTTTAAGGCATAGCTCACTGGCATGCTATGTGATGCCACTTATTTGACAAATAGTTTTATCTCTGTTGGTTTTCCATGTTTAGATATACTTTTAGAAACTCAGATATAATTTTCAGCTATGTTGAAGGCACACGTGGCTCCTAAGCTAAGCCTCTATTAAATCAGGTGTTTTTAAGGAAGGCTTGCTTGCCTCTGTCCTTGCTGTCCCACTGCCCTTTTAAAGACAGCCACGCACCACAGCCTTTGCTTTGCTTGTCATTCTTTCTTTCAGAACGTATGTATCTCCAAGTCTTTATCTTGCTCCAAAAGTAGCACACTGCAGCTGCCGAGATGGCTTAGTGGTTAAGAGTGTGTCCTGCTCTCACAGAGGGCCAGAGTATGGTTCCAAGTACCCACATTGGTCATCTCACAGCCCATCCATCGGCCTGTAACTCCAGCTCCAGGGAATCTGATTCTCTTCTGGCTCCTATGATCATTTATACTCAATTGCACCTAGTGCACATACACCCCCAATACACAACATAAAAACACATCAACAAGCGATAGCATTCAAAAGTAGCATAGTATGCACATTTCCACCTAGATTTTTGCCCCTTCACATTTCCTGGCTGCCAACCTATGGAGTTGCATGAAGATGCCCTTCTCTCCTGAGTGTAGCTTCATAGCTCCCCAAGGTACCAACACAGCAGTTTATCCACTCGTTCTCCATTGACGGACATCCTGCTCTCTGGTCTTCGTCACAGGCAGCAGACATGGGTACAGAGGCCATAGGAAGCATAATGAAACAAAGCGTGCAATATAAAGAAGTTCCCGAGGAGTAGAGTATGCAGAAGAAAGAATGGCCATTAGTTTGTAAAGGGAGATAAGGAAAAATATGCAATCATGAAAAGAAAATGGCATGCCAACAAAGTAATGCTCACAGTATAAACAGTTCTTGGCAAAGTAAAGATTTGATATAAAAATCATCACTGAGATGAACTGGAAAATAAAGTTGAGGACACTGCTCATATGCTAGAGTATTACCAGCTGTGGGGAGACAGAGACAGGTTGATATTGCTGAGTTCAAGGCCAGCCTGGTCTACATAGTAAGTTCTAGGTTAGCCAAGGCTACATAGTGAGACCCTGTCTCGAAAAAACAAGCAAACAAACTAGAGAAGAAAACAACACAAATGTCATCTAGGACAATGATGTTTTGAAAATTAAGGTACAGAATCACAGGAAGTCCAGTATCTGAATGATAGGGTTATCCAAGAAGGGGAAACAATGAAAAAGGAGAAGAAATAACCAACAAGTTCATTCAGGAGCTCAAATGCTAAGGATGAAATAATACACCCAGTAGCCAGTGGAATGGACGAATGGGCCCACATCTCTGCAAAGCACTGTGTAACTTCAAAATACTGAACAGAAAAAGAAACAATAAAAGAGGTCAGTAATAGAATGTTATTTAGCATTTTCAATAACTCTGGAAGCTCCAAGTCACTGGAGTAAAATGACTTATGATTCAGAATTTTATACCCAGATAAACTAGATACCAAGGATGAAGGCTTTTGATAAGCAGTCTCAAAATATTTACCAGATAGGGATAGCATATAAAATTGGGAAGAAATAATCCCAACAAGTAACAATCAAACACCTTTACAGACATGAACAGAGCAGTTAAATAAACGGCAACTAAAAGACTTAAAGGTGACTTCAGGGGAGAGTTAGGTAGGAAGGCCGCAGGAGATTGCTTTTTTTTTTTTTTTTTAACAGTACCAATATTTCACTTTGATAAAAATTAAAAAAAAAATTGAAAAGCAAGATCTACTTACGTGATGATTTTGAAGAGTATAACAAAAGATACTAGAGGGGAAAGTGTGAGAAGAGTCAGAGAAGCTATGGAAATGGATGGAAAAGTACAGGGGCACATTTTAACCTCATACTGCCTCTGCAATCTTTTACTCTGATGTAGGAAACCCATTAGGCCTTTTGGAAATGGAGATTATGAGGTTGAATAAGTGTGTGTGTGTGTGTGTGTGTGTGTGTGTGTGTGTGTGTGTGTGTGTGTACTGAAACAAGTTAGAGCTAGGGAGGATATTATGAAGTCTCTTTAAATGAAAGGACTTGGAATCCCTGGAAACAGCAAGCTTCTCAAAAACTTTACTTCATGATACAATCACCTGGAGGGCTTTGAAAATTGGACCCTGGAGATGCGCCCCATAACAATTAAATTAGAATAAAAGGCAGGCACTAGTATTTTTTTTTTTTAATACCACTGAATTTGGGAATTACTGGAGTAATGTAATACACAGCGCGTGTGTGAGGGATGTACCCGGGACGGTAGGCTAAAACTGTGGCGTCTAACGGCCCCCACCCGAGGACTTTTAGGGGGAAGGAATGATGCCACAGTTTGCGGGGCTGGAGTGGGAGAAGACCACAGAGCGAGGGGTGGGGTGGGGTGGGGGCTCGCTGCGTGCTGGGAAAGACCTAAGCGTTCCCCTCCGCCCGCCTGCCTCCCCTCGACGTGCCCTGGGCGCTGGCCCAGGAGGCCCATGAGCCACCAGGAGGCAGCGTGCCACGGCCGCGCCCTCTGATTGGGTCGGGGCTCCTGGAGGGTGGGAACGTGACTCGGGACCCCTCAGTCTGGAGGACCACCCGGTGGGGGGCGAGTGTGCATCCCGGTTCCCGAGAGCCACCTCACCGCACCTCACCGCACCGCCCCGCCAGGACTTCGAGGCCCTTCCTTCTGCCAGGCTCCTGGACGGCTCCCGCCCGCCGGTCCGCCCGCCACCCCGCCTGACAGGAGTTCGACATGACCGAGGCGACGAGCGTCTCTCAGCTCGGGGCTGTGCTGCCCCGTCCGCTCCAGACCTCCGGGGACGGCGCGGGTGCGCCGGGAGCGCGGTGAGTGCGACGTCGGCGTCTGAGGGGACGACGCGGGAGGCCCGAGGGAAGCGCGCCGCCGTGTGCGTGCGGAGCCATGGCTTCCATGACCGCGGGCCGCCGCTGGCCTCCGAGGAGACGCAGCTCGCGACGGGGCCCCACGCCGCGGGCCCGCACTTCTGCCTCGAAGCTCACGACCCCGGAGGCCGGGCCTCCACGCCGCGGGCCTCTCCCGCGCGGCGGTGCGGGACGAGACACGCTCCTCGCGAGCGAAGGCGACACCTTTCCCCTCCCTCGCGCGGAGACACGTGACGGCTCTCGGGCTCCCCCGCCGCCGCCGCCGCCGCCGCCGCCGCGTTGGAAGCGGCGGGGACTCGAGCCTGCGCGGCGTCCCAGCCCGTCCCGCACGAACCGCGGGAAGCAGCCTCCCGCCTCGCCCCGAGCCCGGAACGCGGGGCCTCCGAGTCACCTACGCGCGTGCCGAGGCGGCGCCGGCGACCCCCGGCCATGTGGGACCCGCGCGCGGCCAGGTGCGTAGCTGGTGGGGGGCGCCTGGGGCTTGGCGGGCCGCGAGGTCCCCGAAGGCCCCGCGGGGTCGTCGTCCCCCAGACGCGGCCTGGCGCGGGCGACGGGCTCGCCGGCCACACGGCCACACGGCCGGGGGGCGGTGCGGCCCAGCGGAGCTTCCCCGGCGGGGACCACCGGGCGGGCCTCGTTGCCACCCTGCGGGCCCCACGCACCTCGCGCTCCAGCCTTGGGCTCGAGCGTAGCGCGGAGCCGCGCGGGGATGCTGCGCGGGATCGGCGGGGAGCCGCGGATCGGCGGGCGGCGCGCGGGCGCGGGCCGCCCCTGAAGGGGAGGCCTCTGTCCTCCATCCCTGCGGCCTCCGCGGCCCACCCTCCGCGGCCGGCCCACCCGAATGGCAGAAGCGCGGGCTTCAGCCTGCGGCTCGGCCCGGGTTGGCCTGGCTCCTCCTCGGCCTCAGCCCGCGCTCTCGCCCTCGGGGGCTCTGCGTACTTGCAAGCCGCCCGCAGCGGGGGACTCGCTGGTCCGCTCGCTCGCTGCCTTGTTCCCTGCTCGCGGCGTTTCTTAAAGGCGGTCAAGCTTGGGGGGCTGCAGCTTACAGGCTGTTCTTAGGGAGATGTGCAACTTGAAAACCATTTAAGAAGAAAGAAGAGAGGGCTGTGAGGTCTGCAGGCTGGGGACTTGCTGTGGCTCAGTTATCTCTGTCCCAGTCACTGCTTCTTTAGCTGGAGAGGGTGTGCTGAAGAGGCCCTGCGCCCCTTGCACCAGTATTTATCTCCAGCTGCCTAGTGTTGAGGCAGTGCCACTGCCAGGCATCGTTTTGATTTTGAAGAAAGGCTATTTACTCTGTTGGCATGGTCCTTTGTTCAACATCCTGTTTGGTGCTTTCTAGAAAGTACCTTTTTGTAGCGGGATCAGATTTTTTTTGAACTGTTTTCCTATCAGGTCTGTTTTGTAGGATTGCAGAATGAATTCCTTTGTGTGTGTGTGTGTGTGTGTGTGTGTGTGTGTGTGTACAAGATAATGAGTTTCATGATGACATGAATATTACTGTACTTTGCACATACTTGCCACCACCTTGATCGTCTGTGCTCCCCTCAAATTGTCCCCCTTGTTTCATATCATCTATCATCTATCTTTATATATATGTATTATATATATATAAAATCTAGATTCTACATATGAGAAAATATAAAGTATTTGTCTTTTTTACATTTAACATATACTAGTTTTATTTCAGTATTTTATGAATTTTTTAGTATACGCAGTGGGTTTAAGAGTTTTTTAATACATATATGTCATTGTGTTTTGCTCGTATTTACCCCCCACCAGTCACCTTCCACTTACTAAAATAGTCCCTTTCTGCCTCCACGCTGTGTGTGTGTTCTAAATCTGGATTGTACATGTGAGAGAAAACAATATTTGCCTTTCTGAATCTGGCTAATTTTGTTTTACTTGATGATCCCATTTGTTTTCATGTAAATGATGCCGTTTGATTCATTATGGATGAGTAAAAGTTGTGTGTGTACACCATTTTCTTTATCCACATCTCTTGATGAGTGTCAGAATGTATCTTGGGCATTGTGAATCCTGCAGAACGAAACATGAATGTGCAGTATCTCTGTGGTTTGCTGACTTAGAATCCTTCGAGTAGATACCATTGAGTATCTGGATAATATGGTAGATACTACTGAGTAGTAGCTACTACGGTAGCTCTCTTTAGTCTTTTGAGAAACTTCCACACTGATTTCTGTAGTGGCTGCACCACCACTTCACACAGACGACACCAGGGTTCCTCTAGTCCCATCCATGACCTTACCAGCTTTGTTGTGAAGAATTTTCCTGATAATACATGTTCTTACCGAAGTGAAATGGAATATCATTGTGGTTTTAATTTGCATTTTCCTGATGGTTAAGAATGTTGACTCCAGTTTCAGGGTTTCTGATGCCCTCTTCTGGTCTCCTTGGGCACTGGTCACACATGCGGTGCATATTCATGTATGTATGCAGACAAAACATCCATATGAAAAAATAAAAATCATTAGGTTTTTAATTTTGGTGTTCTTTACTAACTTCTAGGAATTAGTTCTAAGGAATATTCCTTATCAGATTTGTATAGTTTATGAAGATTTTCTCCCATTCTGTAGGTTATTTTTTCACTCTGCTGATTGTTTCCTTTGCTGTGCAGATGTATTTTAATTTCATGCAATCCTATTTGTCAATCACTGCAATTATTTTCTCAGGCATTGGAGCTCTTTTCAGAAAGCCCTTGCCTTTCAGAGTGTCAAGGCTCACATTAACCTGTTAGTGATCTAGTTTCATGTATCTGCATGTGAATATACAGTTTCCCCGGACCATTTGTGGAATTTTGTTTCCAATGTACATTTTAACGTGCTTGCCAAAAATTAGGTGGCTATAACTGTGTATGTTGACTTATGAGTCTCCTATATTACTCAGTTGGTCTGTGTGTGTAATTCTGGGCCAGTACCATATTGTTTTT
This sequence comes from Cricetulus griseus, assembly GCF_003668045.3. NCBI lineage: Eukaryota > Metazoa > Chordata > Mammalia > Rodentia > Cricetidae > Cricetulus > Cricetulus griseus. Next base: position 218,790,339 of record NC_048597.1, read on the forward strand.
GTTAAGTTGGCTCTGTAATATAATTTGAGCTCAGACATTGTGATAATTCATCATTGTTCATTCTACTAACGACCACTCTGGCTCTCTAGGGTCTTTTGTGCTTCCATATAAACCTTTGTTTTTTTTTTTTAAATTCTGCGAAGTATGTTGGCATTTTGATGGGGATTGCTTTGAATCTGTAGATTGCTTTCAGTAATACAGCAACACTCACTCCTCATACAATCTGTGATCATGGGAGATCTTCCATCTTCTAGTATTTTCTTCAGTCAGTGTTTCAACATTTTCATTATGAAGGTCTCTTACCTTCTTGGTTAGGTTTACTCTTAGGTATTTTACTTTTTAGTTTTGAAGCATTGTGGATGGATTCCCTCCTCCTGGTATTTTTCTTTGCAAGTTCACTATTGTAATGTAGAAAAGCTACTGAGTTTTGTATGTTGATTTTGTGTCCTATTTTGCTGAGAGTATTTATCAGGTATCAGAGTTTTTCAAGTATAAGATGATGATGTTTACAAATAGAAATATTTCAGGCAGTGGTGACACACACCTTTAATCCTAGCCCTCGGGAGGCAGAGGCAGGCGGATCTACAAATCGAGTTTCAGGACAGCCAGGGCTGTTACACAGAGAAACCCTGTCTCCCAAAACCAAAACCAAAACAAAACACCAAATATGGATATTATTATTCTTCCTTTCCCATGTCACTTTTCTCTCTTTTTTCACACTACTCTAGTTAAGACTTTGAGCCACTATGTTGAATGAGAGCAGGAAGGATGGACATCTCTTTCTCATTCCAGATTTTAGAGAAATTGTTCTTAACCCCCCTCACTTAGCATGATGTTATAACAGCTTTTATTATGTCCTCTCTCTGTTCTTACTTCTTTAGGGCTTTCATCATAAATTGATGTTGAACTTTATCTGAGGTGTTTTTTGCATTGGTTGAGGCAGTCGCATGGTTTCTGGTCTTAGGTTTCTTATGTGCTGTGTTACACTTACTGGCTTGGTTGTGTTGAACCATCCTTGCATTTCTGGGATGAAACCAACATGGTCACTTTCTTAAAGTGTTGGTTCAGTGTCCTAACGTTTTATTGAGAAAGTATGCATCTATTTTTGTCAGGGAAATCGGTCCATCGTTTTCTTTGTGTTTTTAGTTTTAGAATTCAAGAAATTCTAGCTCGCAGAATGGGTTGGGAGTGCTCCTTCACTTCCTATCTTATGGAGCAGTTTGAGGAGCATTGGTGTATTAGGCTTTTAAAGGTTTGGGAAAGTTCAGTAGTAAGTATATCCAGTCTTGGATTTTCCTTTGTTGGGGGAACTCTTTATTACTGTTTGAATCCTACTGATCACGATAGAGTGTAGCACGAAAAGTAAAAACCCAGAGACAAATTTTGGGGTTCAAGTTGAAGATAAGAAAAACAAAACAGCCAGCCACTACCCCAGGCTGAATTGGGTGATCCTATCTCCACCAAGCCTCAGACTGCAATCCTTGAGTTCCTGTCTTCTCCTGCCTTATATTCCTTTCTCTGCCCAGCCTTATCATTCCGGTCTCCACTTTCCTATTGGTGGGATTAAAGTTGTGTGATCCCAAGTGCTGAGATCACCTTTGTGTGAGTTTCTCTTCTCTTTTAGACTGGGTCAATTTCCTGTAGCTCTGTGTGTACTTGAACTAACTGCCTCTGTCTCCCGAGTCTTGGAATTAAAGGTATGTGACACTACTGCCTGGCCTTTATGGCTAGCTTGTGTGGCTGCTGGTATTAAAGGTGTATGCCCCCACTGCTTGGCTCTATGACTGTGGCTAGTTTTGCATTTTGAACTCTAGTTGCTTTATTAGATCATGAACAATATATTACCACAATAGATATTTTACAGTTGTTTATATCCTCTTAATTTTTATCTTGGTAAATCATCTGTCTGTCCCCAGGAATTTATCCATTTTGTATAGATTTTCAAGTCTTTAGGAGTTGAAAATTTTACTTTAGAGGATCTCCTAATGATCCTTTGGATTTCATTGGTATCTACTACAATATGCCCCTTTTCATCTCTACTTTTATTAATTTGAGTTCTTATCCCTTTTATGCCTGTTAGTATTTGTCTTATGAAATTGGAAGCCCGATGTTTGGGGTTCACCAAATAGTATTTACAACTATTCTGCCATCTTGAGGGATTTTCTCCTCTTCATGCTATAGCCTTCTTTATTTCGCAGACTAATTTTGTCTTACAGTCCACTTTGATATCAGAATATTAACACTAGCTTGTTTATGGCTTCTGTTTACTTGATATATTTATTGTGCTGTGAATTCTTGGACATTGTGGTCATGCTTATATTTTTTCTTCTCTTTCTGTTTGAATACTGCATTACCCAAACATTATCTTCCATCCCTGATACTCTTCCCTCTGCCTTTTTTAGTCTATTGGTGACTTCTACTTAAAACAAAATTGGCCAAAATTTAATTTCTAACATTTAGTTTTGTTTATTTTATTTTAATTTTATGTTGTATGACTATTTCTCTGCATGTGTGTATCATGTGTGTGCATAGTGCCACCAAAGGCCAGAAGAGGGCATCAGATCCCCTTGAACTGAAGTTATGAATGGTTATGATCCACTTTGTAGGTGCTGGGAATAGAACTTGGACCCTCTGCAAAAACAGCAAGTGCTTATAACCACTAAGCAATCTCCAGCCCCACATTTTAAACATTTCTGTTTTTTTCTCAAAATCTCAATTTCATTGCTAGGTTCTCCATGCTTGCTGCTTTCTCTCCTATCTATGGTACTGATTTTCTCATGTATGACCTGGGTCTGTCCTGTAGGTGGAACTGCCAGTCTTGTGGCATCGGTGTTGCCTGGCTCACTTTTCAGATAAACCCTTTGCTGCCTGCTTGTTTTCTGTAGAGTAGCATGCAGCTGGAGCCCTGTGAGGCTTGTCCTTTTTTGCTGGGTTGCCCTATGTATATCCACACTTCTCAGTTGTCTTACCTCTACCTTTGTGATTTCCGGTGTTTTCTACTGTCTTTGGAATATGATGCATTGTTTGTTAACCTAAATTCTTATGTACCATGTCATGTGGTTGGGTTATTGAGTCTAAGTAGCTTTTGTAGGTGTTTAAATCCTCTAGAAGAGATAGAGATGGGGTGAGTGTATGTGACATGCCCATCTAGAACTGGTCTCACTACCACAGGCCTAGGAGTTTCTAAGTCTGGTTTTAAACCAAGGCCTGCTGCACAGAGCCATTTCCACCAATCTACATGCTTAGATGAGCCTAAAATAGAATCAAGAACTTCCGTATAGTAATTTTTTCAGTGATACTTATATTTGACTTTTTTTTTTATTTTTCAAGTATATTTGACCTTTTAAAAAGCTGATCACAATTCACTAACAGGATCACAGTCATTTTATAATGAATGTGGGTTCATTATGGGTACATCTGGATTAAACTCCTGTTCTTTGAACTTCCCAACCCATGACAAACAGGCCTAGTTCCCGTGGAATTCTTAAGTTCTGTTGCTGGTTGGTTCTTATTTCCCGTGGTTGCCTTCAAAGACCTATTTCTGTGGTCTGAGCTCTCTTGTTACTTTATTGTTGCTTCTTGGGATGAAATTCCTCTTAGCTGTGAAAATCCACCCTGCAGGGGGTTCTATTTGAGGGTGGTAGAGAGACTCTAAGGCCATTTAAGAACTGAAGTGGAGCTCAAAGGCTGGCTTTCAGCATTGTTTGGTGTTTTTTTTTTTTCTTCTTTTTCCAATATTTATTTATAATTTTGAATCATGTATATGAAAATGACTGTCTTTTTTTTTTTTTTTTCCTGAGACAGTTTCTCTATGTAACAGCCCTGGCTGTCCTGGAGCTAGCTCTGTAGACCAAGCTGGCTTCGATCTCACTGAGATCCACCTGCCTCTGCCTCCCGAGTTCTGGGATTAAAGGTGTGCGCCACTGCCACCACCCGGCTGAAAATAATTTTCTAATACAATGCTGTACTATGTGTAATGATCTATGTCATACAAAAACTTATTTTTTTTGTTTTATTTTTCGAGACAGGGTTTCTCTGCAGCTTTGGAGCCTGTCCTGGAACTAGCTCTTGTAGACCAGGCTGGTCTTGAACTCACAGAGATCCACCTGCCTCTGCCTCCCGAGTGCTGGGAGTAAAGGCGTGCACCACCACTGCCCAGCAAATAAACTTATTTTTATAGCTTATGTGTGTATATGCATTTTATAATATATATATATATATATATACATATATATATATTTAAATTAATTTTCTTTTACTGGCCATTGTTTTTAACAACAGTGAGGAACAAGATCCCTTTGCTTTTTTAGATGGGGAAGTAGAGCTGAAAAGTCAGTGCTTTAGTCCACTTTTCCATCAGGTTTCCTTAAGAGTGCAGAATGTTACAAGAGATCTTTACATGCAAGAATGGCTCTCTCTCTCTCTCTCTCTCTCTCTCTCTCTCTCTCTCTCTCACACACACACACACACACACACACAGAGAGAGAGAGAGAGAGAGACATACATACACACACACATACACACACACAGACACACACACACACGTACACACAGCAAAGATAATACTTTTAAGTTACAACCAGAGATCAACAGTGGAGGCAGAGCTGGGAAAAGTGCTGGGGAAAGAGAGCATTGCACTAGATAGACAGATACTTCTGAAATGGAGAAATGTCACTATGCTGAAACCAAGAATGGTGTTCAGCACTTGACCATTTTCCTTGACCAGACATTTTCCTTGATCTCAAAGTGTATGAAATGAATATGGCCTTGTTTCATTCTTTTGTTAAAAATCTGGAAGGGTAAATGATCTTTACCTATGATACCCCAGGCTGAGTTTGCTTGAATTAGCTCTATCCTTTGCCTGGATGTTGCCTACTCTGCACTCACCACAGCCTGCGTAACTAAACTCCATGAACCTAGTGAGCTGGCAGGACTATGTGTCTTTTGTGCTCAAGGCAAATCTGAGTTTATCAGTATCTGCTTTTGAAGGTCAAGTACCATTTATGTAGACTCTTGATTTGCTCAGCAGTGGGTCTTCCTGACCTCAAGGGCAGCACTGAAAATGGGCAGGATTTCTAGTCTGAGAAACAGGGAGGACAGCTGGGAGGAAACAAGACTAAGGGTGTACAATATCGAAAACATAGAATCATTGGCCATCGTGATTCATTGATAAGAAAGTTCAGCAGCTTGTATATAACCAGGGGTGAGCAAGGATAGGTCCAGGGTGCTTCCATGGCACTTCCAAGGCCCTCTCCTTTCTAAGTGGCCTATGCCACTCATCACATAAGCAAAAAGAAGGAATCAAATACATACATACATACATACATACATACATAGTGTGGGTATGTGTGCAGTACACATATGTCATAGCACATGAGTGAAGGTCAGAGGATAAGTTGCTGGAGTTGGTTATCTCTTTCTACCATGTGGGTTGGTCTTGGGGATCAAACTCAGGTGTCAGGCTTGGTGGCAAGTGTCTTTTTCCAGTGAGCCCATCTCACTGACCCCAGGAAGTGACCTTTAACTGCACTTTGTTCAGAAAGCCAGCGGTCTGAGAAGACGGAATAACCATTCCAAAGATTTGTCTTCCACCTCATCTTCAGCCAGCAGATTATTGTGGGAAGGGAAAAAAGGCTTCCAGTCATGCCAAAGTTTAGCCCTACCCTTCTGAGCAGGCCTGTGGCCATGTTTCTGTAGTTTTGTGTTTCTTCATCATCCTCTCTGTGTATTAGGGAGAAGATTTGCTTGGATTACATCTAGATTGGAAGTTAAATCAGAAAAACCATTATTAGTGTGTGTATGTGTGTGTGCTGGGCTACATGTGGTTTCTTTCCCACAGAATGTAGTGCCAACATGGTATTATAATGCACTGTGAAGTGAGCCTGTCACTTTAGTCAACCTTGGACCAGTTCTTCTCTATCCATCAGCACCTACATTGCCTGGGAAGCACACACATTGATAATTTATAGAGTCCATTTAAGCACACCAACCAGGTACTAAGTGGGTCCTTGGGATGCTGTCTTCAATATATTCCTTTTTACTTGTTTTAAACTTATGTTTGACTTTTTTCTGATCCCCAGAGATACTTGATGCTAATAAGGGTATAAACTGATGTTTTGCTAATGTGATTGAACATACTTGGTGCTCGGCAGACCTTTTGAGAATAGTCAAGTGGAAATGTGTGCAGGCACTCAGATTGTAGCTCCTCAGTCCTCCCAGGAAGAAAAATTGGAAGTCAGTTTTAAACTGTATGTAGATATAGGAAGAGACATTCAGGCAGGCAGGATGAGAGGCGTCAGGAGGGATAGGGGAAGACTCTAGATTAAAGGAACAGCTGTTTATTAAGAGTATTAGTCAATGTATTATTAATCAACATAATATTGATGTTTGTACTACAAATATAAACATCAATAATAATAGTTTATCCTGTGTCAGTAAACTATGGGCTCTAGAAATCAGCACTGTGTCTGTGGGAGTGTGGATGGATATGCCGTGTAGCCTGGCCATGCCATCTCTCCTGTTTGTCTTGAAAGAGGTATAGATGCACTATTTTCTGTTTCTTTGGGTTTTCTTTTTGAGGATTTGCATTTAACTTTGAAATTCTAGTGATTAGTTTTTATAGTCACTGTCACTCTTTGTATTACTTGTCTTGCCAGGGGATAGTGAGCACAGATTTTGGTTTCAGACTTGAGCTTGTGCCATTCAAGAAGGATTCCTTCCTATGTAAGCCTGCTTCCTGACCTGTCAGATTGGAATAACTACATGTCTCCTTTATTGACTTTTTTTGGACATATTCCCTGGAAAATGGCTGAGAATGGTTTGTCATGGGGCTCGGGTAGGAAGTATGCAGCACATTTCCCTGCTGTCCTGCAGCTGCTTTGGATTACTCTCTTAGAAGCAGTGAACAGAAAAAAACCAGTCTGGAGCACATGCAGAGGCTTTGTAGGCTGTAGCAATTGGAGTCCAACCATCATTTATTAAGCTCTTTCTGTGATTCAGTGGATATATTTAGCAAGGTGGCCCATTCACTTCCTAAAGCAGCAAGAACGAGTTACCACAAACCAAGGGATTTAACAGAAGCTTAATCTTTCGTGGTTCAGGAACACTCTCCCCATTTCTAGAACTCCTTCATGAAGATCACTACTTTGATTAGTTTATTTTATTTTTAACTGTGTGTGTGTGGGGGGGGGTATGTGCACATTAGTGCAGTGCCTGTGGAAATCAGAAGAGTGAGTGCATCAGATTCTCTGGAGCTGGACTTGAAGGCAGTGTGAGCTTCCCAATGTGGGTGATGAGAAATGGATTCTGGAATGGATACTGCTCTGGAAGAGCAGTATGAACTCTTAACCATGGATCAGTCTCTCCATTCCCCATTTTATTGTTTCTGAAATATTCTTGTAGACACACACACACACACACACACACACACACACACACACACACCCACCCTTAAGTTCTCTCACTTGTTCTCCAAGTTGCTCTACAAATTGCCCTCCAATTTGCTTTATTCACTTGGCATATTTTGACAGTTCTTACACTTTATATAGATGTACCTCTTATTTTTAAATATCTTAGTATTGTTCTGTTCTAAGATGTACCACACTTTACATAAATTTATCTGTTGCATTTTTTCATTTGAACAGTTTTTGCTTTTACAGGGAATCATACAGTGAATAAAACATATTTGAAGAACAAATTCCCAACGACTGAAAGCTGTGCTCCAAGTTTGAACATTGAATGTTTCTGTTGACTGATGCATATCTGGCCACCAGTGTAGGAGAGAGTGACTGCCACACTCTTGATGACCTCAGTGCTGTCAGCTACTTCATGGTCCCTTGATGGACAGGAGCTGTGGTTTTCATGGACTCATGTCTGTCACTTTCCTTAGGGTTTCTGCAACTTGTCGTCTGATCTCCATGCATGTGCCAAAGCACAGCCCCCATAGATAAATACATGTAATTAAAATTTAAATCAAATTTTGTTGAAATATAATCATTAATAAAGGAAGATCTGACACTTTATAGTCATGAATTTCCCCAGACAGAAATGCAGGGTATTTGTAAAAGTGGAGGTTGTGATAGGTGAGTAAAATTTATTTTACTTTTCCTTTAAATCAGTCTTGCAAACTTAAGGGTGTTCATAGACATTTAATAAAGATTCTCTTTAACAGTTCCTACAGGAATTACATGTATATGTTTACTAAATTTAGCATGTTGTTATTCTAGTTTTTCTTTCCAAATCTCTTTCCTCAGGTTGGACAGATACAAGTTACTTGGTCCTGTGTTAATTTCAGCTTGTAAACAACAAGTCATACAGCAGTGTCAAGTTAATTAACCTCCCTAGGTGTCCTGCTTTTGCTTTTCTCACAGGATGAGCTGTTCCATTTGTAATCTGAAATTCAATGAAAAACATATTTTGAAGTGCTGCTTAGCCAAGGGACAAGAGTGAGTCAGTCTGAGGTGAGTCAAGTCCTAGTCTGAGTGTCAGGGAACATTTACCATCTAAAGATTGACTGTATTGAAAATCTGCACAGTAACAGTCCAAGTCCAGAGCAAACCAGTAAAATATTAGGCCTTTTCCCATCCTGCAAACAAAGACACAAACTAACAAACACCAAAATTGTTTCATGAAACCATGTCAGAACATTTTCTTCATGTTTGCTTTGCAATGTCAATAGTGGATTTCTTGGATCTCACTTTAGTTTTGCCAGCCCTTGCTAATATTTTAAAGGGAATTAGGTAGAAAAGAAACTTAGTAGTTGGAGAAGCTGTGGAGTATTAAACACATTTCTAGTTGCAAATGCTCTGGGTACAGAGAGGACATGCTCTAGATGTGGGTTAAGTTTGCCCAGCACTATCTGTGACCCCCACATTGTATTCCCAACTATGGTTCAAGGAGTTGTTCCAAAAGAGCTTAGCACATGATCACAGGTATTACTTGCTCTACATTAGGGATGGTCAGAGTGGGAAGAAGCATGGTACTCAAAATGGCAACGTGATAGTTCAGAGTGCACAGAAATATCCAGCCCTGGCTGTTCATACATTGGTGGAGACTACATTTTCCACTGAGAAAAACAGTATTTTGACATTTTACCTGGGTGACAATTCTACCCAGAACTGCACTCTCCAGTAGGACTTTTTGATATTATGGAAAGAGTTTAGAACCACTCTTTTAAAAGGGCAGTAGTATTCACTAGCTATGTAGCCATGGAACATTTGAGATGCCGTTAGGTTGATTGGAGAATGGGAACTTTATCCTGGAGAGATGGCCAAGACATTAAGAGCACTTGTTGGCGTAGCAGAGGACCTGGGTTGGATTCTTAGCACCCACATGACAGCTCATATCCACCTATAATTCCAGTTCCAGGAAATCCAATCCCCTTTTCTGATCTTGGGTAGCAGGCTCATGTATACATACAACCAAACACTCATCACATATAAAATACATACTAAAAATAATATGGGACAGCATTGTAGCTAGAATGACAGTAGTCAGAGTAAAGCCACTGTTGTGAACTCTTAAGAAATAGATATGCAATAAGGACACCAGCTCATTTGGAGAGGCCTTGCTGTTGGAAACCCTATAGCTCCTGTCAGGCTTCTCTTTGAATAACCAGATAACTCCTCCCTCCCCCAACTCCCATTTCTCACCAGTGGGACTCAGGAGGTCTACTTGGGGGACTTTGGGAAAGTTTTCCTTATTTATAAGCATGGAATGGTGACAGAGAGCCAGGTAGCTCTTCTGGTTCCCCTCTTCCTGCCTTTAGGATGATGCCTAGAGTGTCAGAGACCTTCTTCATCCTTGACATGACCATTTCATAGGGGTTGCAGATCAGATATCCAGAATATCAGATACTTATATTACAATACAGTGGCAAAGTTACAGTTATGAAGTAGCAATGACTTTATGAAGTAGCAGTGACCTACAGTATGAGGAGTTGTATTAAAGGGTCACAGCATTAGGAAGGTTGAGAACTATTGTCTTAGGAGGTGCAATGTTTTCGGTGCAGGCATTAGATCTGGGCCCATCCCCAGAACCTATGTAAAAAATCCAGACCCAGTGCTGCATGCCTGTAATCCTAGCTCCCAGGAGGCAGAGATGGATTTACCCATGCAGCTTGTTGGCCAGCCAGTCTAGCTAAATGTGTAAGACCCAGGCCAATAAGAGGTTGTATCTTAAAAACAATATAAAATAAGCAAGGTGTACAGTATCCAAGCAACAACACCCAAGATTTTCCTCTGATGCACTCACACATGGACATCCACTCCTGTGCACATGAACATGCGCGCATGTTACCCTTCCTCCAAGAAAATACGCTCTCACTGTCTCAGAGTCCTTCAAAAACATCTCTTTAGTCCTTCAAAAAAATCTATGCTCAGTACTGAACCAGTCTCTGGCAGGGAGATACAGTTTGCTCATCAAACCTTTGGCAACTAGAGTGGAACCAGCTTTTCTTAATGCCAAGGGACTCGGCAGTGGAAGTAGATAATAGAAGCAAAGTTGGGCTCAGTTAAGCAGGAGCAGCTACTTTAAAGGGCACAAGAATGGCTCATTTCAGCCAAATGGAGAGAATGTCAGCTTCCTAAATTCCAAGCATCATAGCTATTAAGCGTCATCTGTCACATTTCTGCCATAAAAGTTTCATCTATTTTTAGTTTTTAATTACAAAACCATACATTGGCATCATGTTATCTAACAAAATAGAGTCTAACGAGACCTCCTAAGCCACTTGCTAGTAATAGGTGTCTTTAGGAAATTTATTTCCTGAGCTGCTTAGGGCTTGTATGAATGACAGGTGTCAAGTCCCTGTCCACTCTGCTCTCATCTGTCTAGTAGTGACACTGTTTGCTGACACAGGTCTGATATACTGTTATCTAGTAATTATTTACTAAAAACAGCACAACCAAAGGCATGTTCTTATTTACAAATCTAACAACAACAACAAAAATGAACACGGCCTGGTGGTTGGGTGAGTTAGGAACTTCAAAAGGTGAGATTCATATAGTCAATATACTCAGGAAAAGACCCACAGTACCAGTCATGAGGAAAATGTGGTTTAAAACCACAAGATACCAGCTTGGGTTAAATTAAAAAGACTGATAAAACCTAGCATCCAAAAGGTGTTGGTGATTTATGTTTCTAATATTCTCCCATTGAGAGCATAGACTGAGCCAGCTTGAAAACAGGCAGGATTTACTGGAAAGTGCATTCTCCTCACGTGACCCAGTGATTCTACTCCCTGAATGCACTCACAAATGCAGACTTATCTATTGAAAGACATGTACAAAACATCTTAAAAACTTCATTATCACCTCATTGTTGATGTGTGTTATTTGGTAATAATATACACTTAGTAATAACACCTGTCACATAATGTGCTCATTTTCATGATCACAGGAGGTACATGTGGGGTGCTGAAAGCCCTAACATGTAATGCCTGATACAGGATAGGTTTAGCTGCTGTCTTGTCAGTGGGCCAGGACCCCAGCATGGCTCAGAAACAGTGTCTTCCTGCCCTTTCTTTCCTGAGCTGCATGCCATTCAGCACTCCCAGAGATGAGGAAGGCTTGATAGGTATCTTGGCATAGCATAGTGCACATGAGGAAATACTTTTTAAGTAGAAATACAAGTCAGGAAAATACTCTTATACCATACTTGTATTTTATCTGAACATCTGTTTATTTATCTGTTTTTAATTAAAAAACAATCAAAAGCTAAATGCAAAGCAAATGGGGTATGATGGCACGTTTTGTAATCCCATCATTCAGAAGATGGAGTTTAGGGAGATCCACAGTTGAAGGATCTAAGTTACAAAGCAAGACCCTGTCTCGGAATACCAAGGGCTAGAGCTGCACGCTCAGTGGTCGAGGGGGCTTACTTAAGTGGTTCAGTGCCCTGGTTTGATCACTAGCCCTGCCAAACACACACACGCACACGCACACACACATACGCGCGCACACACACACACGCTAACATACACGCGCACACACACTAACATACACACACACACACACACATGCACGCGCACACACACACATGCACGCGCGCGCGCGCACACACACACACACACACACACACACACAGACACGCGCACACACGCGAAGGTCACACAGTTTACCATCTTACCTTTCAATTTTGAGGCAGGATCTCCATCGTATTCACCTTGTCCAGCTGATGCAGAGAATGTTTTCACTTGTAAAACTGAACCCCTGTGTCCCTAATAACTCTCCCTTTCTCCTTTTCCCCACTCCAGGCAACCACATTTTGCTTTCTGTGTCTGGATTTGACTACAGTGGTATCCCAGAGAAATGGAATCATACATTGTATATCCATTTGTGTTTGGTTTATATAATCAACATACTGTCTTCACGGTTCATCCATGAATTTCTTTTTTAAAGGCTAATATTACATTGTATGTATCTCAAACAGTTGTTCTCTGTTTCAGTAGATAAAATTTTGTTTACTTTTAAAAAGATTTATTTATATTTATTTTATGTGTGTGGATGTTTTGTCTGCATGTATGTCTGTTCACTATGTATGTTCAGTGCCTGTGGAGACCTGGAGAGGGCATTGGATCTCCTGGAGCTAGAGTTATAGGTGGTTGTGTTATGGACCATCATGTGGGTGCTGGGTATTAAACTCAAGTCATCTGGAAGAGCAACCAGTGCTCTTAACCATTGAGGCGTCTCTGTAGCCTCCATAGCACATTTTCTTTATCCATTCGTCTATTGGTTGTCACTTAGGCAGATTCCATAACATGACTATTATGAACAATTATGGAAAACACAAGTATGCCGGTTTCTGTATTGTAAACTGACCTTACTGAGTATCAACTTTCAGTTAAATTGAATTGACCATAGAGATAAAAAAAAATAACACAAAAAACTCTTTAAAAACATCTCATTATCAGGACTGGAGAGATGGTTCGTGGTTAAGAGTACTGGCTGCTCTACCAGAGGTCCTGAGTTCACTTCCCAGCACTCACATGGCAGCTCACAACTGTCTGTAACTCTAGTCTCGGGGCAGGGGGTGAGGGGGAATCTGTTGCCTTCTTCTGGCCTCTGTGGACCCTGTGCACACATAGTGCACGGGCATACTTGCAGGCAGAGCACTCATCCACGTAAAAATAAGAAAATTGAAAAAAAAACCCAAAGCCCAACAAATAACCCTTGTCAGGTTTTAATTGAGTTGGACGACAAGTGATTTTAGCCTTTTTTCTCTCCTGAGAATCATCAGGGTTTCATTTTGAAAGTGTCTTAAGTGGGACTGGCCCTTTTATATCTTAAGATCAGAGAGAAATAGTGTGCTTCTACGAAGAAGTTTTGGGAGACATGCACTGATTAAATATAGCTAGGGTAAATAATAGGTAAATGTTTCTGTTCTTCTTTTTTTTTTTTTCCTTTTGGGGCAGGCAGTGTAATTATTTTTAAGAAAAGATATTTAAATTTTATTTTATTTCATGCATAGTTAGTCTTTCTTGCTATTTACAATGCATTTTTAGAATTTTGAATGTTTATTCAACAAATTATCTCAGTTAAATATATGCAGTGATTTTTAAGTGTCAAATAACCAGTTAGGCAGTGTCATTTTTAATGCCCTGATATATTAATTTATTTCTATTTTTTATTTTTAAAGTATCCACAGGCATTCTTGCCTCTGCCCAAGTGTCTGGTGTCCTGACTTGTGGGTGGTTTATGTAGAGGACTAGAGGTGGGCCTGGCTATGCGGTTATAGTCAAGGTGTGAACATACCCTTCATTGACCAATCATTGTTTTGGCTCTGGTCTCTTCCTGCCAAGCAGTGTGATATTGTCAAAAGTGTGTGTAATTTCTTTCATAGAGACAAGTTCCCTCTCTGACTGGTACCAAGCTTCAGCCTTCTCCTTCTCCCAGGGGGAGACTCCTGGGGAAATTCTAATTTCTTGGGGACCATTGTTTCAGTAGTCTTATAACCAAAGGAAGGGATTTGTGTAACTTTTGAGAATATCGTCTTTCTTGCCAGGCCTCTTATATTCTGACATCAACAGACAGACTTCAAATTGTTTTTTAAATGTATATTCAGGACAGTTTGTAGAACAAATTCAGTTACTTTTAATTCTCTTCTCATCTTGTGCTTTAGCGTGAGTGATAGTGAGGCTCTGAACTTTTTGACCAGGTGGTTGTATTGAAGTTTTCCACAATGTGGAGTGATTTGTAGCCAAGATGAAAATTTAAAAAAAAATTGCCAGATTTTTATTTCAGTGGCTTGTCTTTGAAATATGTTAAATAATTTATTGCCTTCTTTTTTTTTGGATATATAGTTCTGTTTCAGCTCTGGAGAAAATAGTGAACAAAAGTTGATATAATACTGTAAATATTAACCAAAGTTTTTAACCAAAGGCATATCCAAGCAGATGGCTCAAACTCTAAGCCACACACAAAACCAAAACAAACAAGAAGCTGGTTTCTACAACTGGAGCAAGAGGGTAGACTCTGCTAGCTGAGTATGTGTTTGCAACTCAGATTTTTGTCCAGCCGTATTCTGGGGCTCTACCCTTCAACTGGCCTGTATGCAAATTCCAGGTCACCCATGTTTTTCCTTAGTGGCAACAAGTCAGAAAGAGCTGCTAAGAGTGAATCAGCCTGGCGGTGGTGGTGCGCACCTTTAGTCCCAGCAATCCAGAGGCAGAGGCAGAGGCAGGCGGATCTCAGTGAGTTTGAAGCCAGCCTGGTCTATAGAGCTAGTTCCAGAATAACCAGGACTACACAGAAAAAACCCGCCTTGAAAAACAAACCAAAACCAAACCAAAACAAAAAGATGAGCAATTCAGAAACTGTCAGTGGAAGAGGAAAGTGTTACGAGGGTGTGCCGAATTGAGGAGTCATGAATAGTTCAGAACAATTTCTACCTTCTTTATTCTCAACTAAGAAGAATTTACTAAAAGAGGAATGTATGATGGGTTTTAAAAGTACAATTGGGAGATAGAAGATTTGACTGAGGAGAGCTGAAGGGCTTCTCTCTCTTTCTCCAACCCTACCTCCCCTCTTTATCCTTAAATTCATATGGCAGGGGACAGCAGGGCTTTGAACATTTGGCCATGCTGGCCAAAGTTCATTGAGAACTTTCCATTATCATGTAACATTTTTGTGATGGGACAGGCATAATTAAATACAAAGAGAAATTGTAAGTTGGGGTATATGGGAGTATAGTCACCTAGTTAAGGCAAGCTCATTTGAGAGCAGAAATCTGATTAATGTCTTTGAGATCAAGAATCCCCAACTTTGGGGCTGGTTGAGAAGACACAGGCTAACACCTCTGTCTCTTGTCTGGCAGAGAACAGACTAGTTTTTGATCACAGAGCCAGACTTGTATGGCATAAGACAAGGTGAGAATGTAATCTTCATCTAGTTTTCATTGCTGCTGTTTCAGGAATCCACAGTACAATTCTGTCTAACTAGACCCTGGCATGATATGGATTCCAGTCTGCATGGATAGCTGCAATAGGCTAGTTTAGACCCACTCCTGAGCTTTTATCTATGGATTCACTCTATGACAAATGATACGCAAAGATAAAGGAAGTCAAAGAGTGTCTCATGAAGAAAAAGATCAAATCAGATTTCAGAGTACTCATAGCCAAAATATCACTTTGTCCAAAGAACTAGTTGATAAGATGTTTAAAAACTCATTTAAAATGATTTATTTATTTTTATGTGTATGGGTGTTTTACCTTTATGTAATGTCTGCACATTCTGTGTGTGGAGGGCCAGAGGAGGCTAGAAGAAAGTGTTAGATTCCTTGAGACTGGAATTATAGACAGTTGTGAGCTGCCACGTGGGTGTTGGCTCTTAATCCTGAGCCATCTTCCCAGCCCCACAAAATGTTTGAATTATCAATTTGTAATTTTTATTTTTTAATAAAGAGCCAGAGAGTCCTGCTGTCCTTGCCTTGGAAATTTCATAGCAGAGATTCAGGGAGCTGAGAGATTTTTGTCTGAGGTTGCAGTCTCTACTGTAGTAAGTCTCTTTCCTTGTGACATGAAACACAGAGGTGGTGCAGAATGTGGGGTGGGACTGTCTTCGTGTTTGCCATGCAACACCTACTGTGAAAGCATTCCCCAGTGACAAATGTCATGTACTTGTAAATATTAGAGAAACATTTGTGCTGTGATTTAGTTAAACTCTTATGCTCTCATTTTGCTAACATTTATGTTCTGATTATCAAGGGCACACACTATAAAGTGTTAAAAATTCAGGAAAAACTATGAAGAAAATCCAAACCCTACTTGGTCTCAGTGGTGTGGCTGCTGCCATTTTGCCATATTTTCAGTACATTATCTACTGCAAATCTAATTTGGGATTATATGACTTTGTGTATCCCATATTTTCCTTTACTAACTCACTCTGTTACTAAATGTCCATTATATGATTTTAAAAATAGCTGATATATGGCATTCTATTGCATGGGCAATCTATAATTGACTTATATCTTTATGAATGATGATACATTTAAGATTATTTCAAGTTTTTCACTGTGGCAAACAGCTATGAGGCTATTTCCCTGTGAACAGTTCCCTCAAATTTGAAATAATTTCGTCTCATTGTGTAGTAAAGACTGGCCTCAAACTCACTATCCTGTGTTACCATCTAGAATGCTGGTATGGTTGGAAATTTCTACCAATAGAAAGGTATTTTTAAAGGACAAGTATTATCCTTTGGCAGTTGTAGGGATTTTCATGTTCTAGCTCTCTGGTAATGGTCAGTTTGATAAATATTTGTTGGGCAAAAGGCTGACAGTATTGGAAAGGGAAACATACTGCTTTGTTCCCTTGTAAGTCAGTTCTTGACATTTTCTCATGTCCTCTTTAGTCATTTCTGTATAAATGAAAAGTGTGGGTTGAGTTTTGTGTTCTGAGTTGTATATGAGTCATAAGGACCTCATTTTTATAAAGTTCTATCCAAGGAATGTAGTGAGGTTCAGAAATCTCCTTCCCAGCCAGTTCATGTGTGTCTAAACTAAGCTACCATCATACCTGCTCAATTCTAGTTAGTCCTTCCTCCAACTCCTTGACAAAACTTGAAATGATAAAAGTAATGAGAATTATTACATACCCAATAATTGATTTGGTTAACAAGACTCTCAACAGGCTTTATACCCACAAGTATGTTGTATACATGAATGGCTGTATTGTTATTATTTAATACTCTCCTCACCACTTTGCCTTCATTACTACCATACTGGAAGGCATACCTCTTTTGAAACCCATCTCCTTGGTAGTTGCTTCTTAAGGCTTTCTCAGGCTCCTGCCTTTGTTCAACATATTTAGGGTCCCTGTCATGTAGCTAGGGCTGTCAGACCCTTTCCCCCAACCTTTGAGACAAATCTGAGGTGGTCATCTGTACCCTTTCCATGTCTGGCATTCAAATGGTTCTACCACAGCTGTGTAAGTGGCATGGCTTACTAGGTAACAGAGCTGTGAACTATGACTGGAAAGAGGAAGGACTTTTTGGATGATATAAGAAACCTCTGGGTCAAATGTTCCCAGGCTTGTTTAATAGAGTTTTAAGAAGGAAGGGCCTGGAGAAGCTGTGGCTCCATTTCCTAACCACTTAAAGATGAGGTCTTTAGAACTACAGTGCATTTCTGTGTCAGGATGTTATAAGGGAAAGAAGGACTATCTACTGAATTTTACTTGTCCTAAAATGCATAAGATCTAGGTCAGAAACTTGGAATTGATCAGATCTGGGGTTAAAAAAATGGACAGTGTCACCTGCAGATCTGTAGGCAAGTGACTTGAAGCTCCTTGAGCTTGTTTTCACATGTGAACAATGGAAACAATTCCTCCTTATGGGCTGTGGTGACAAGTGAATGTGACTGTCTTAGTGCTCAGCACCTGCTAGAATATATGTCCTATGCTTGGAAGTAACTTCTAGCAGGCCACTGAGTAAATGGAATGGTCTTGCCTCAAGGAAACTGAGAAAGGAAAGGTCCTCTCAGACTTCCTGCCAAGGCAGGATGTGTGGGCAGAGTGTGCTCTCTCAAGATTGTTGGGATTAGAATGAACTGCTGTGGACACCACAAAACTGGCTTGGAGGTGACTGTAGCCCACATGGACCTGGGAGCAAGCAGTGCAGCCAGCCTTCCGCTTTCTACAGAGTGGGCCTAGTTGCTCAAGTTCACCTGTTGAAAGAATCTGGCACCCAGGTTCTTAAGAGTGTGAACTTCTCTTTGGCTATCCAAAAGTATAAGGAAGCCATCCAGATCCTTTTGCAGTTATACAGTGTGGGTGAGTGTTCAGCCTTTGTTTCCTTTTGACTAAACTAGGGCTTTGTTGCTTATGTTTTCTGCATATTTCTTACCATCTGGTTTCTATTTCCTTTCTCATACCACCTCCTGTTGTCCTCTATTCATTGTTAGTAAGAAGGTCAAGGAATGCTATTGGATCAGGGAAATGGTCTGCTAGGAAACACAACGGAACTTCCTCTCCCATATGGTTAAGGGATTATAGTTTTTGGGGTGGCTGGACCCCCAGGCTTCTTCATCGTTATTGCTTTCATCTTGTTGATTTTCTCTGTCATTTACCCCTGGCCACAGGGCCATACCACAGGCTTTGAGGTTCACTGGATCTTCCTCACAGCTTTAGAAAACCTGTTTTCAAACTTAGCACGTGACAGGCTTAGAAATGATTGAGAGTCTTTATTTCTGTAGGTTATAACTATACCAATATAGTATGTTATAACTCAAAGCTGAGAAAAAATCATTAATCATTAATGGGGAACTATCTAAGTGAAGGAAGGGAACGTAGCCATGGTAGGATGTGGATGCAAGAGAGGGCAGTGGGAAGGAGAACAAATAAGAACAGAGAATAGTGACACATACATAAATAGTATGATGAAGTCTATAACTTGATAAGCTAATCTAAAATAGTAATTACAAAAGTTCATTTCACATAGAAATAAAATTAAAATAGCAATATTAGATGCATGAAGATATGCTTTTATGAATAGTACATTTCTCAAAATAAACAACATCATAAGAAATTTGCTTTTGCAAATCTTGCCTGCTTCTCTATCTAGTTTGTTATGGTGCCATTTCTGGAAAGTTCCCTGTATGCATGAAAAAGCATGTGGTACCTCAGCATTATTGTTCTGTTGGTTTCCTGTTGCCACAGTGACAAATTACTACACACTTAGTGGCTTAAGATTATAGATTTGTTCTCTTATGATTCTGGAGGCCAGAAATCTTGGGTTAGCAGTGCTGCTGCTTTGCTGGGAGTGGGGGTGGGGGACAGAGGGGAGCTGTGAGAGGAAGTGCAGTGTCCCTCTCATGGTAGGTGTCATCTGTGTAGTGGGGGTCTCCCTCATCCAAAGCCTTTCCTGTTTGGTGAGAGATTTCCTTTGTTTGTCTTTTATTTCCTTCTCTCTCTGCTTATTATTTGCTGTTGGGCTCCACTGCCTCCTGTGTGTTTCTGGGGTTACGTCCCTTCACTTGGAAGGATAGTTGGGAAGTTAATGAAGGCAGACATACAGAAGATTGAGAATGGGGACAGCAACAGATAATTTTTGCAGTTTTTTGTTTTTATCTACAGTATGTAGATAATTTTTTTGCATAGTAACTTGTTATTTTCACACTTACAAAATGAAAAAGAAGTACAAGTCTTGTTTTTCTTCCTCTGTGTGTCTAACGTCCCAGTAGCATTTGGGCTTCCTTGACACTGTGGGGCATTTGGAACCTTTCTTCTTCCAGCCTGCTTCCAGCACTACCCTTGCTGCCCTGTATGCCCTAGGTGCAGGCATGGTGGCACCTGCTCTGCTGTGCTTCAGAGGACCCCTCTTTGGCTGTCTTCCATCTGTTTCTCTCCTTACAAGCAGGAGTTAGGAGCTAATGCCTCCTTCGCCCAGAAATCTTGACTTCCCTTTGAGCACACAATTGGTACAAGTCTCCTGAAATTGCCTGCCTGTAGAGCCTGCCTCCAAGTCTGCAGAGGCCACTTGTCTATAGCCTGTTCTCAGGGTTGGCAATGGAGATTGTGTAATCATGTGTTTTGAGAGGTTCTTCTATGATATGGTGTGCGTGTGGAATGGGTTATGCCACATTACACTCTTTAAAGTCTTGGTAGGAGTGCCTTCCCTATATGGCATCATCATTTTTACATTTTTTACCACCGTTCTCTACAAATAGACATTTGTAGTGATCAGTGTGGGGGATAGGATTAAGATATTGAAAGCATTTGTCATTAAAAGTATGAACAGAGTATTTAGGAACAGGGAAACGTAAGTTTATATGTTATGAATGCTCCAGTCTTTTTAGGGGGTTACTAAAGACAGATCTCATATGCATAGCAGGTATTTCCAACTAAAATCTTTTGCCTGGTGACAGCAGTCAGTTCCAGAGCGGTGACCTTTGAGGACAGTGCCCTGAATTTGTAGAATGATGGCTTTGCTGATTTCTGGGTTGTTCTTGTTCACAGGACTCCCCCTCGGGAATTGGCCGTGCTGTTGTGCAACAAATCCAATGCATTTTACAACCTTGGGAAATGGAACGAGGCTTTTCTTGCTGCCAAGGAGTGTCTGCAGTGGGACCCAACCTATTTGAAGGTATGGTTGCGGTGGCTGCTTCCTCCTACTTTGTTGTTTTCCTTCCTTCTTGTCAAAGTGGATGTTTTGGGAATGAACTTGCTCTTCAGAGGTTCATGGGCTAGGGGAGCCTTACCTCCAGAGGAGTTCATACAAGGATGGTGAGTGTTGAAACATGGTGTCTCCCTGGTAGATGGAGCTCAGTGAGAGGCTGGATGTAGTTAGATGTAGACCAGATGTAGTTAGATGAAGATGCCTGAGCTTCATTTTAGCAAAACTCCACTTCAGATGACAGGTCAGTAGAAAGCAGACCCTTTGAGGGGAGAGGGAAGTTTGAGAGGCTAGTGAGACCCTTTAAGGCTGTCACCAAAGGTCAATAAGTGGTGGTGTGTGTGTGCTCTTCTTTTGTTTTTTTGTTTAGACAGGGTCTTACTATGCAGCCCTGGTTGGCCGGGAACTCATTGTATAAACCAGATTAGCCTTGAATTCAAAGAGGATCTTCTTATCTCTGCCTCCTGGGTGCTGGGATTAAATGCATGCACCACTATGCCTAGTCTGGTAAGCACCAATTTGATGCTTTTTTAGTTGAAATGTCCTGAGTGCCAACCCTGTAAGGCAGCTTCATCATTGGTGTTTCAAGACACACAAAAGGAGTGAGAGACATCATTTTAGACCCTGAGTAATTCATACTCAAACTGAAGAGAAGCCTGGAAGTTAAGTGAAACAGTTGTTCATAGCTATCTGAGGCAACAGGCTATGAAGTGTTAAATTAGTGGTCTGAGTAGTTGAGAAACTACCGAGTAAACTGGGAAACCACCAAACATTAGCCTTCCTGTTACATGCTTGTATGTGCATGAGTCTAGCTGTAAATTCAGTTTCTTCAGCTGTAAAATGAGATGATGCCTGGGCTGCAAGAATCAAGGAAATCCTAAACAAAATAGTTGGCATCAGAGTACAATGGGAAAAGGTGGGGAGGTTGGAGCTACAAATGACTCAAATACTAAGAGAGAGACTTGAATATTTTGCATTTTAAGTAGGCATTTACCCTTAGTACATGCTAGGAAAGCACTCCTCTGCTGAGCTACATTCCCAGTGTGGAGAATGGATACCTTAGAAGTGACTGAGTTTGAAAATGGAAGCACATGTCTGAGACTTCTCAGGGATATTCTGGGTGGGGAGTAGTGGGGCCTGGCACACCCTCAGTTCTGGCTGTGACCTGGGCAAGTTCTGAATGATACACCCAGTTTCCCTGTGTGGTTATATTCCAAGCTTCTGACAGCATAGCAGCCATAGCTACTCTTCCATTCTTTCTCAGAGCTCCTAGGTGTCTCTTTTCTTCTCCCCCTCTCACTGTTCTCTGTAGTAGAGGGAAAATGCTAGCCTCTTTTAGTTCATTGGCTGAAGTCCCAGTGAATTAAACTGAGGAAAAAGCATAAATTTTATTTGTTGCTATTTTATGTGTATTTCCTAGAAGATTCTAATGAAAGAGGCAAGCCTGAAAGTTGATGCTATTTTTTAACAAGAGTGAAAAGACAAAGGAAAAGGAGCTTAGGTAGAGGGGCTGCAGCCTGTGCTGGAAACACATGGAAAGTAGGAAGCAGTTTGTGTGCAGCCATGTCATGGCTGATGGTTGCTCTTCTCTGTGATCCAGCGGTTTATGGTAACTGTCCTCCCAGGAAAGCATTACTCTGCCTCTTTCAATCATAGATGCCTTCATCTTAAAATAATCTTCATGTCAAAGTAACATGTTTGGGGATAGAATATTCCCATCATCTTCACCCCTACAAGAATAAAAGATGACTTTTCAGATCTGAGGAAGCAAATAAATGGGACATTCTGTGCTAACTCACATGGTTGGGAAAAACAAAACAAGAAACCAAAACAAACAAAAACAAACAAAAAAAACAAACAAACTCAACACAGTACAGATGTAGTTTTCCCTTTTTTGTCAAGTTGTTACTTGAGCTCTTTAGACATTCAAAGAAAGGTTAATTCCAATCAGTAAATACTGAGAGATCAAAGGTTAAGTGGAATTTCTGAATGCTTGCTTTTGCATGAACCCAGGTTGTGACCACTTTCTTTTTTCTTTTTTTTATTAGTTCAAATTAGGATGAAGCTTGCTTCACATGTCAATCCCTTCTCCCTCTCCCTCCCCTCCCTCACTCCCCCCCCCTCCACTCCCAGACAGGGTAGGGCCCTTGACAGGGGCTCCCAAAAGTCTACCACATCATCCTGGGCCGAGCCTAGGCCCTCCCCATGTGTCCAGGCCAAGAGTGCATAGTCTTGGTGGGTCCCTGCCACTGCAGTTGACAAAACTGGGGAGGCAGTATTCTTTTACTCTTATGTGGGATCCCGCACTTGTATATTTGTAAAACCAGACCCTTCTCCCTCTTTTAAAAAATGATTTATTTATTTGATGTACATTGTTATTCTATCTGCGTGTATATCTGTGAAAGGGCGTTGGATCCTTTGGAGGTAGAACTACAGGCAGTTGTGAGCTGCCATGTGGGTGCTGGGAACCCAGGTCCTTTGGAAGAAGAGCCAGTGCTCTTAGCCACTGAACCATCTCTCCAGCCCCTGGAGCTCTTAAATATTACTTATTTTATATCTATCTATCTATCTATCTATCTATCTATCTATCTATCTATCCGTCCATCCATCTATCCATCCTCTCTCTCTCTCTCTCTCTCTCTCTCTCTCTCTCTCTCTGTGTGTGTGTGTGTGTGTGTGTGTGTGTGTGTGTATGTGTGTGTGTGTGTGTGCGCGCGCACGCGTGTGGTAGCATAATTGTGCCCTAATGTGTGTGGAGTCAGAGAACAACTTGTGGGAGTTGGTCTTGCCTGTCACTGTGGGTCTTGAACTCAAATTCAGGTCATCAGGCCTGTCAATTAGTGCCTTTACTCACTGAGCCATCTTGGTGGCCTCTTCTCCCTTATAGTTGAGTTGTAATTTTCTTCTTTACAGAAAAATGTTTTTGCCTCTTGTTCCTATTGCTTATAATACAGAGCTCAGTAACTCTCAGTGCCTGTCAGTGAAGTTTTTCCTTACATACCAGTGAAAACTGTGTTTACTTTGAATAAAGAGAACAAGGAACAACTTCTGTGTTTACACGGAAGTCTCACTCTTTTCCTGAACACCAGCAATAGGACACTTTTCATTCTCCTGTCCAGACTGTGATTAGCAGTATGAACAATACACCATACTCATGTTTGTTTCTTTCTCTCTCTGTCATGTTAGATGGTTACACACTTTGCTAACAGGTCAGATGCTGTGGCACAGAGTGTAATGTGGGAAGCCTGTGCTGCTGCTTTTTAGAAGCCTTTCTTGGGACTGGGGAGATGAATTGGGGAAAAGTACTTGCTGTGCAAACACGAGGACCTCAGTTTGCAACCCCTCATACCCATAAACCTGTAACCCCAGCACTAGTTGGAGAGGGAGATAGGTGGATCCTGGGGCCTGGCTGGCCAGCTGGTCAGTCTTGCTGTAATGGTTCAGTGAGAGCTCTTGTTAAAAAAAATAAGGTAGAGAGCAATAGGGTAAGACACCTGAAGTTGACCACTGGCGTACACACACACACACACACACACACACACTCACACACACACACACAGAGAGAGAGAGAGAGGGGGGGGCGGGACAGAGAGAGACAGAGACAGAGAGTGGGTGTGAGAGAGGGGAGAGCTTCTTTGCACACAGTGAGGCTTCTGGAGATGGATCTCCCTGCATTGCCTTCTTGCTTTTGTTTCCAGCAGCAGGTCATAGGTGATGGGAACATCACAGCTTTACTTTGTCCTTCTCCAGGGATACTATCAAGCTGGTTACTCCTTGCTGCACTTGCTCCAGCCTTATGAAGCTGCTCGTATGTTTTTTGAGGGTCTACGACTTTTGCAGAGAAGCCAAGACCAAGTGCAGGTTCCTGATTTCCTTGTCGGGGTTTTCACAACTATGAGCAGTAAGTCAAATTGGGAGTAAGTGTTTTACGTCTTTGTTACTTACCCTGAATGCGTCATGGGAAAATGACTTCATAATGTTCTTTGGGGGCTAATATATTCAGTTGGAATGAAAATGGTGTTACCAGAAAGCATTTTGGAAGTTTGGAAGCTTGAGTGGCTGTGCCTTTGTGAAAACAGGACAGTCTGATGACACTAATGACACTAATGACTTAAAGCTTTTGGAGTCTTGTTTTATAGCCTGTAAGTTTCCTTTGTTGCTGGTTAGAGATTTCCTACTTCTACTACTTGTTTTAGATGATTTTTTTCCTTCTCGCAACTTTTAAGTATTTTCCTCTAATATGCTAAAAGTTATTCTTTTTAAAATGACATTACTAATCTTAGTGTGTATGTATCTTCTTCCTTACGTTTCCAGAATGTGTGGCAAGCCTTCATGTGCTGTGCCATTTTACTGACCCCTTGTCAGTTATGAAAATAACCTAGAGGACTAATGAAGGGTACTGTGAGACAGCTCACAATGTGTGTTTGGTGTCATAGCTCTAACACTCCTTGCCTAGGGATCAGAGGCCTTATTACTCATTCCAGGAGGGCTCAGAGGAACCTTATGTATTATGTCCCTGGCCAGAGATGATGCAGTCTACTGCCCTGACGGTATCCAGGACCCTGGCCAAACTTAAAATGATTGTCACCCCATTCAGTCAGCATGGACTTTACGCTTTGAGATGAGTTTTCCTCCTGATATCTTTAACTTAACATTTGACTCTATGTGGTCTTCACTGGGGAACCTTACCTCAAGGCTCTAGACTTCCCTCACTTGAACGTCTCTAAAGTCTGGAATTTTCTTTCAGGTGACTCCATTGTTTTGCAGAGTTTCTTGCCCTGCTTTGATCATATTTTCACTACTGGATTTTCAACAGAAGTGTGGCAATCTGTAATAGAGAAACTGGCAAAGAAAGGCTTATGGCATGTGAGTACAGGAGGTGGCTTTCTTATTAGAAACACACTCTATTAAATAGTTTTTTCTCTTGGTACCAAGGGAATTTAATTCATTATTTGTTTACTTTAATACCAGAGTAACTTTTAAAAAAACATCTACTTATGTATTCTCTGTGTGGATGTGCGTCTGTTATGTACAGTGTGTGTGATGTTACTTCTTTGTGTGTTCATATGTGCATGTAGATGCATGCGCACATATGTATGTGCTTGTTTGTGGAGGCCTGAGGTTGATGTTGAGTATCTTCCTCGGTCACTCTTCACCTTATTTTGTTGAACAGGCTCTGTCACTGAACCGGAGCTTATCAACCAGCTAGGCTGGTTGGCCAGCGACATTCAGGGATTGACCTGTCTTCTCTTGCCTCCTCTGGAGTTACAGATGTCTGTTTCTGTGCCTGGATTTTTAAGTGGATACTGGGGACCTGAACTCAGATCCCTGTGCTTGCATGGCATGCACTTTACCAAGGGAGACATCTTCACAACTCAAGGTTCCTGTGCAGATTTAAGAAACCGCTAACTGGTGAATAATAGCTAAAAGAGGCTGGAGGTGTCCTTGAGCCTCAAACCTTCATTTACCTTTTGAATCTCAGATTTTCATTTGTAAGTTACAAAATTACTTTTTTTTTCCTTAGGATTTTTTTTTTTTTTGAGAATTTAAAAAGAATGATTAAGGGCACCTAGTGATAATCTGTTGTGTATATTGAAGTCTTTCAATGTGCTAAGCACTGAGCTAACAAATTTTTTTCCTTTCTAAATGTGTATGACTTTTTTTTTTTTTGCCTGCAATTATGTCTGCCAAGACAGGGAGAAGAAGGCATCATGTCCCCTGGAACTGGAGTTACAAATGGTTGTGAGCTGTCATAGGGTTTCTGGGAATTGAACGTTGGTCCTCTGGAAAAGCAGCCAGTGTTCTTAACCACTGAGCCATTTCTCTAACTGCTGAGCTAGGGAGTTTTATAACAATTGGATATTGTCGTTGAACACAATCAAGGGAAGGCTAAGGAATCCAGTCCAAAGGAGCAGGCCCAACATCCTGGCTGTGTGATGTCTGGGTAGTTTTCAAGTACTGGAGACTGGGGCATCTTGTAAAAGCCAGGCCAGTGGTCATGACTGTCAGAGCCCTGAATGCATTGTCTAGGGTTGAGCATGAACAGTGGGCCTGTGAAAGGCAAGCATTGACTGTACATTAAACTGAAAGGATCTAGAAGCAAAAATGTGGCCTTAGTCTGAGTTTCTATGCCCCTAGTCCATTGGCAGGGATGTGTATGAGGGAGATATCTCTAGGCTTGGTCATACAGAGCCTGGAGTTTTAGGTTTGTGTGACATCAGACTGCCCCCATCCCCTGCCACGATGCTTGATATTAGAGAATCTTGTCTTAGCAGGTTGTGAAGGAATGCGGAAAGAGCTTTGCTTACAATCAGCCAGGCAGATGGCTAGACCTGGAGACTGGTTATCATGGCTCAGACTGACAAACTTTTTAAATAGCTTAAAAAGTAAATGAAGCTTGTATTTTGTTTGTTGCTGATGGGTCATACAATAACCTTTCTGCTTTAATAAGCCATGGAGAATATTACTATGCCAACCCTTTCTTATTCTTTCTTACAAGCAGTCATTTCTACTGTTGTCAGAAAAGAAAGACCGACTGCCAAGCAATATCCATATGCCTGAGCTGTCACTGAAAAACCTCTTTGAGGTAAGGGGGATGATTCTAGAAATGTGCTTTTACAGGAGGCCATGTCACTTGTGTTTAGGTCTTCCCAAGTAACTGCTTTATTGTAGATGTGTTATTTATGATGCTCTCAGGCTGAGAATGGTTAATTCATGTTTTACCGATTTAAAAATGTGTGATTGAAGGAGCTTAAGTTTGTATTGATGTAGTAACTTCCATGGCTCTGCTTGCATGTGCTATTGTTTTTCCAGAAGTTTGTTTTCATTGGGCTTTATGAAAAAATGGAACAAGTGCCCCAGCTGGTTCAGTGGCTCATCTCCATTGGTGCACATGTTGAAACCATAGGACCCAACCCTCTCCATTCTCTCATGCGGCTCTGCATCCAAGCAAGTGAGTGTTCTCCCCTTCACACACCTACCTAGCTGATTGACAACTCAGAACCCGAGGGCTCTGCCCAGAATTGAGCTACTTGAAGGCAGAGTATCCAAGCCATTCTGGTTTTCAGCAAAGACAAAGCATCTTTATTTCTCCTGGCACCTAATAGTTACAAGAGATCCAGCTTGCAAAGATCTTGTGTTTTTAGAGTCTAGACAGAAGGGTAGAGCCCAGATAGGTACTGGAACAGATAACTGTTAAGACAGAGGTACCTTATATGGTTCTGCCCCTCAGCATGCTTTTCTGTGTAGCCTAGAGGGCCTGCAGCTGTGTTTTGAGACTGTGGCTGGAGGATCCTTGAGAGGAACATGGACTAATACTGATACAGTTGTTTATATTGCCAAGGACGGCACACGTGTACACACTCTCTTTCGTGTTCTCTTTCTCTAAAGATGGAAAGGAGAGCCTTTACATGTGATAGGCAAGCTGTCTGCCACTCAGCTGCTCTCACTCTCACATCCTTTTAATTTGGAGACTCTGTTTTGCTAGTTACTCTCTGGCTTTGATTTCACTCTGTAACACAGGCAGACCTTGCATTTTGTTCCTCTTGCCTTGGCTTCCAGAGTATCTGGGACTACAGGCATGTGCTAGACTCAACAGGACCTCTGTCTTCATAAGATCGACTCTTTAAAGCTTTATCATTTGTTTTACAAATTAAATATTTGAGTCTGTCATTAATGTACATACACTCATACCAAAACACAAGATAGAAACTTGTGTTTTCTTGACAGGTGTAAGTTTGACATCTTTCTGGACCAGGAGGAGCCAAGAGAGCTCTGGCTTGGGGCTTTACCCTTCCATCTTTTATTTGTGTTCCACCATTACCCACTTTATATACTCAGAATTTTGTACATGGTACTGTTGTTCCTCTTATACAGGGATTGGTAGACAGACATGTAAAAGTAAAGCCTGACTACATGCAGTCTGACCCTGGACCCATTTTCAAATGAGGAGACATGTGAAGATTTGAAATTTACCTGTGTCCTGAAGGTCAAGACCTGGTCTGGTTTCCTCTTTACAATAACTGGGACCAGACAAGGCTCAGGCCAAATCCTTGCTTAGCTCCTTCCGCAGCCCTGCCCTGCCCTGCCCTGCCCTGCTTTGTTCACACCCTTTCTCCCAAGTTCCTCCCCCTCAGTAAGTGATGTGGGAAAGATTCGCTGTCAGGCTTCTGGGGACCAGACCTGAGATCATCATGGAAGCCTCCCTGTCCTCACACCTTTGGTTGGAGAGTAGAAATGTGTGCTATAGTCCCCATGGTGATCCATTAGGGGCGTACAGTTGATTTTCTGTGGAAAATACTACTTGCAACTTACTTCTGCCAGGGGAAAGTCAGCTCTTCAGGTGGATAATGGAGCACAAGCCTGAGTGGAAAGGCCGCATCAACAACAGAGACGATTCTGGCTGCACTGTCCTGCATGTTGCTGCTGCCCACTTCCCGGGCTACTCCATCAGGCGTGAGTAGACACACTGTGCTGGAAGGTGTACTGTGGGTCCAGTGGCTGCAGACGTGAGAAGGCCACACAGGAAGGTTCAGAGGGCCAAACTTTCCCTTGAATTAAATATGATTGGCAGAACAGGCTGCAAGCATGAAGGCAGTGGGTGAGAAGAGACTCACTGGGCTCCTATGCTTTTCAAGTTGCTTCTGTGGGGCTAAATGATTCAAGATCATAGGCTTCTGGCAACTCCCCTACCCACCCTCCCTTGCTATAGGCTACAAAGTGCCTTTACTTTATGCCACATCTGTATTTTGGCTGCCTGAGATAATCTGTGAACCAGGAAACTGACATAGTCTTTATGGTCCTTAGAACCTAACATGGGAATTGTATCCTGTCATACACATGGTGCTATACAGGCCACGTGTAAGAGACAGTGGCATAGCTGAAAGGGGTTGGTTATTGTGACGTGGAACGCTTTGCTGAACTCAGAAGGAGGAAAGTTGTTCACTCCCATGGAGTTCTTTGATGACACTCACTTGCCTCAAACTCTCAGACCCGTCACTATTTACTTCCTCTAGGTCATATAAGAAAACATTCTTTTTCCATCATGTGTGGTGGCATATACATTTATCCTAGCCTTGGGAGGACAGAGGCAGGTGGATCGCTTTAGTTTGAGGCCAGTCTACTCTCCATAGTGAGATCCTGTCTCAAACAAACTGAGAACTTTGTGTTTTTCTACAATGGAAATGAAATATCACTGGATATATTCCACTGCCACTGGAATGGAGGTGGCAGCAATGGTGGTGTTATCATCTGGGGCAGATTTGGTGAGCTAAGCTGAGCTGTGGTCTTCTGATGACAAGCAACATTGGCAATAGGGTTTTTTTCCTTTCTTTTAAACATGAACATCGTGTGTGTGTGTGTGTGTGTGTGTGTGTGTGTGTGTGTGTGTGTGTGTGTGTGTGCGCGCACGTGTATGGGAGTGCACGCGCATGTGATGTGTGTAGGTAGAACACAGCTTTTGGGAATTGATTTTTTTCTTCCACCATAAGGGTTCTAGCAGTTGAACTGAGGTTGTCAGCCTTAGTGACAAGTGCCTTTACCTGCTGAGTCATCTTGCCAGCCCATGTAAGACGAGCATCAGTTAGTTTTCATTGACTGTATGATACCCTGCAGATGTGCTGTATAGTAAAGTACCAACAGTGTGGTGGCTTGCAGTGACACTTCCTCCCTTTGTTTGATGCCCATTTTTAAGCTCACAGTTCTTGTGGGTCAGTAGTCTGGCCTGATGCAACTGGGTCTTCTGGAGATTTTCAGAAAGGCTGAATTCAAGATGTTGCTTTTGGCTGTGTTCTCATCTAGAATTTCATGTCTGCTTTCAGGCATATTTGATGGGGCAGAATCTAAGATGCTGGGCTAAGGTCTCAATTTTCTTTTTTGAATGTCTAACAGAAGTTGTTCTGAGCTTCTGTAGGCCACACATAGTCACCTGTGGCATTCTCTACCTTCAAAACCAGTAGGGGAGACCTTCCTATGCATCAAGTCCCTCTCATTCTTTGAATTTTGATGATTGGTTTTCCTCTCTGATCTCTAGAATTTTGGCATCTGACTCTCATATAACTAGTTCATGCCCAATCTGACTTGCCTTAAGGTTAGCTGACCTGGGATTTGCAGGTTCTCATTGCTGTAGTACCTAGATTAATATGTGATTGGGTATACATGCACCATGGGTCAGGAATCTTAGAGCTGAGTATTGTGCCTGTGACAGTAAGGTCTCTGTGGATAGGAAGTCTTAAGTTTTCTATTTTTGTGTGGGGAGAGAAGACAACACAGTGAACAACCTGACATTTGGCACAGAGATTCTTGTCAGATAGTAAAGTTTAGTAAATACTACACAGGGGAATTGAAGGCTAACATTGATTTAATTCTCTGTACCTGCCTCCTGTGCACCCCAGGGACATACCTGTTTCAATCTGTAACTAGTCAGATCTATAATCACTGAGATACCTTGATGCTTGTCAGATAAGTACATCAGAGCTCAAATGGAGCTGACAGCTGGAAAGTTGGGGCTAGAGAGTGGTGACAATGACAACAAAAACCCTGATGCCAAAGCAATTGCTACTTTTTTCTTCTAGCACCAGAAAGGTGTGTGTGTGTGTGTGTGTGTGTGTGTGTGTGTGTGTGTGTGTAATATTTATATGTATTACACATACAATACAATTTCTATATTGTATATATATATAGAAATGATCTATTTAAATTCTTTTCTGGGTCAGTTTTCTGTTTCCTCTCTGGGGGATAAAGAAATCTGAAGTCACAGCTTGCTTTTATCCTTACAGCTGTAACTGTTGCCTAGTAACCAGATTTCCCCTCTCTTTCCTTGTTGCCAAGGAGAGGGGAGAAAGGTAGAGAGGAGCGCACTTCTGAACCTCTTAAAAGCTATTGTCCTTCCCACTCCACACCAGGACTCCTTAATTTGGGGGAGTTGGGTGGACTGCCTGAGGCTGTCCTTTAGGCTCCTTAAACTAGAGGAACCCAGTCTCTTGAGCACTCATGGGGACATCTCCTTATGGAAGGAACCATGATCATCACCCCTTCTCATTTTGGCCTGCCCTAGGACAAACAGAAGATGTGCAAATGCTGCTGAGCTTTGGAGCAGACCCTACTCTGCTGGACCTACACTCCCGCTCTGCTGTGGATGTTCTGAAGAGGAACAAGAACTTCAGAGCTATTGAGAAAATCAACAGCCACCTGGAAAAGCTGGCTTCACGTTCCAAGGGCCCATCAGGTATGGCACCAGTAAATTTACTTTTTGTGGGTACTAGATATAAATTGATTTATCTTTTCTTCACATGTGTAAGTGGAAGTGAGACCTTTCCCCTCCAATGTCCAGAATATGTGTTTGTAACGATAGTATGAGATGACTCTTATAGAGCATCTACAATGATCTAGGAACATTTCCAGGTCTACATTTCAACAGTATGGGGGACCCCCTCCCCATTCAATGTAGGCATATGGGAAAAGGGAGAAAAACATATAGAATTGGAGACAGCCAAAATTAGCCTACTAATCAGAAACTGTCACTGCCGACAATTCAAAATACACTTACATCTCTATTTCTTGACTGTTGATTTGGAGAGTTGGCTGTGTAAGAGTGAATGGTTGTTCCAGATCTACTGCTGGGCTTGTGTGGTTATACAGTTTGTAACATTTATCTTCTATCCTTAACTTTTTAAGGTTTTCTCAGCTTCATCTATGGGTTGATTCTAAAATTGGAAACCAGTGGGTGGCATTTTCATGGTAGTGTGATTGTATAAAATATTACTCTTCCTGCCATAAGCGGTATAGCTGGGCCCATAGGAATGAGTCACTAACTGTCTTGAGAGCATTGCTCTTCCTCTGTGACACTCTTTAAGCAATGGTGTTTAATATCTCCTGTACTCATGTATGACATTTATACTTCCTGTTACCTAGAGGTTGCGTTCTTGACTTGTGAGACTACCTACTGGAGGAGGTATGGATGGTAAAACTAGAGAGTTTTTGAAAATGTCTTTATCTTCACATTACTTAATAATATTTGGATATAGTTATTCTATTTTATTGACAGAAATTTGCCTTTCTCCTATCCCCCTTGTTACCACTTTTGTAATTAGACTGTGTTTCACCAACAGTAACTTGCCACATTTAGTGGCAGCCTTTTCTGGTATCCATAGTATCTTTAGATTTATACACTATTCTATAAAGTTGTGTGGCAGTTTTGAAAAAAATATTTAATTTCCTTTTAATCCCTATTGTCACTGACCATAAGTCTGATGTTAGTCTTTTTGTTTCTTTTTCTAGAACATTCTCTGGCCTTGAGTTCTCAAATTTCCTTGGGATATATCAGGATGGAGGTTTTACTTATACTTTTGTTGCACTTTCTGGTTCCTTTTAATCTGCCTCTTTTAGCTCAGGGAAAATATCTCCTATCATTTTATTCCCCTCCAGTTTTTCTTCTACTGTTACGTCACTGAGCAGGTTTCTTGGGTTTAGACGTCTCTCTACTTTCCCCTCATATACTTAATTTGGTTTTCAGCTTTTCCTTACGTAGTTCCCATTGTTTATTGCCACAATTTTAGAAATCCAAAGTAACCAAAGAGGTTACTTTCTCTGTAAATTTGGAAGTTTTAAGATAATAATAATAAAAGGACCATTAGTTAATAGGCAGGAAGTTGCTGACATGTTTACAAATTATTATTAATTCTCAGAATAGCTTGAATATTTTTAATGGAGCCTTTTAATATCATCTAACCCTAAAGACATCTCATCTGAGACAGGATTTAATTAATTAATCAATTTATTGTGATGCTGGGGTTGAACCCAGGGAAGTCCCTGCTAAGCATGTGTTCTTGAGCCACACTCTAACCTTGAGACAGTCTTCCTCCTTGTCTTCTTTGACATAATTAAGTATCCTGGTTTTCCAAAATTAGAGAAGAAGCTCAGTGGACTCTATGTTGGTCTCCATTGTGCTCGTCAGAGTTAAGTTGTATTTACTGGAGAAACCATGCATATCTGAGGAGATGGAAGTTTTTTACAATCCTTTAATCTGACATGATAGTTACTAGTTACATATGGCCATAAATGTATATGGCTTATGTATTTGGAAAATTGAAAAGTTACCTTTGTTTAGATTTTAGGCCTTCAAGAGGCCTTTCTGTTCAAGCAGAAGTTGAGAAGATGTAAGAACCAAAGGAAAAGAGTGTTGGGGCACAGATATAAAGATGAATCTAACTTTAGTTGTGTGGCCTACCACCTCCTTCTCATCATTTGCAAGGAGAAATGAAAGTCCTAGTTTGTGGAAGACCCACCTCTAGGTTGCTTGTATCTTCATCTTGGTCAGTCTGATCTGATGAGTTTTGGTTTTTACACATGTGGTTCTGAGATCAGCACTGTTAGGACAAGTTTTTTTTTTTTTTTTCCCCCGACCTGGAAGAATAAACAAGCTTGCAGAATAGGATTAGATGTGCTTTCTCCATTTACTCTTTCCAGAAGCCGTGTACCCCGTTTTCTGGTAGTGCTACTGATCTCTTCGGATAGGGCAGCCTTTGGCATCAAGTGAGGAAAAAATGATTTTCTAAATGTGTCTACTGTTCTCAAGACCAGAGATTTCTCAATGTGTGCATGCAGATTGTGATTTTGGAGGTGCAGAGGGGACCCTAGATTCTGCATTTCTCACCAGGTGCCAGGGAATGCCATTTTGAGCAATAAAGCTTTAATCTTGGTCAGTCAAGATTATAAAATGTCTTTGACAGCTCTTGGTGGTTACCACCAGATGGCATCATGTCCACTTGTTTTGGTTGCTGTTGCTAGCTAGGCCTTTTCTTATGACCAACAGTAAGGTGGAGCCTTTGTCTGCTGCTGCCTGTGGTCTCCCCACTGTCTCTTGAGGCTTTGCCTAGTGAGCTTGGATCCAGGCTCTGGGAGAGCTCTGCTATGTTCTCTCAACACTGGAAGGGAGGTTGCTTCTTTTCAGTTAGTGCAGGCTGGGGCATTGACCTAGAATGTCAGTCATAGTCGTCCTTTTTGTAAGCCAGTATTTTAAAGAAAATGCATGAAATGTAGGAAAGAAAATACTAATTTTATGTAGATTCCCCTACCAGGAAAACTTAAAGTATCTGTGAACTGATCATTTAATATTTTATTCTAAATATATATATATTTAGAATAAATATATATATATATATTTGTATTTCTTTTATAAAATGGGATTGATATATTAGCTTGATTATTAAATTGTGTGTAATAAAACTTACTAGTTTTGTCTTGAGTGATAGAATTTGAGTAAAACTGAAGTCTCTTTTGAAATTATTTATTTCTATTTTTTGATGACTTCTGAGCTCTGTTGCAACTTCAGAAGCTCCCTTTAATTTTGACTTCAAATATGTTATAAAATTAGAGTTTTATGTAACAATGAATCTATTGTTAATTATACTTTGGTGCATTTTTATTCTGTCTATTGCTATGTTTCAGTTAATTTTTTAAAAAATCTGTGATTATGGGACACAAGCAACCTTGTTTTCTGGTGTTTCTTTTTTCTCTTATTAAGATTGTAGACTACATTTTGAAAAAAGGAGCGGAAAACTTAGATAATAAACAGGCTCCCGCAGCCTTCATCCAGGGGTTCCATTGTCCCATTAGAATGCTCCTTCTAAACATTTTGTGTTGTTTATAACATCTTATGAACTCCCCCATGCTGGAGGGTTTCCAGTCTTCAGTGTCTTCTTAACTGGTCTGTGTCCCGAAGTCGTGTGTTTACTTTGCAGTGTTATCTCTTTGCTCCTGTTCATTTTCATGTGACTTTTATGCTAAACTAATTTTTTTGGAGGACGAATGATCTTTTGGAAAGACCTTAAGGGTGTGGGGCAGGGAGACAAGTAGCAAACTTTCATCAGCCTGGCATGAAAGTAAGTGATTCTCTTACAAAGGGCCCTGTTCTCTCCTCCTGTACTGTGGGTTTCAGTGTAGTCATAGGTATTTTAGGATGCAGGTCAGGGGCAGAGTCCAGGAGTGCTAGTCAGTCTCTGTAACAGCATGTACATTTTCTGTCTCAATGTGGGCCTCCAGGCAGGTGATGCCGGGCCTTTGACAAGTGGCTGCCATGTCCTCCCTGTAGTGTGTGGTGTGGTTTGGTGGCTCCTCTTGCTGCCTCACACCAGAGGCTCTTTGATTGTGAGTCCATGGGTATTTATCACAGACACTGGTGTATGCATATTTCTAATGTTTGACTTTCTTTGTTAAAATACAGGTGTGGAGAGAAGGCGTGTCAGATAATGTTGTAACCCTCCAGGATCTCCTTGGGTCTTTTTCACCATTCTGGGTGTCCCTGATCTTGGAGTGCCTTCACTTTGACTTTGGGCTTATGGAGGCTGTTTTGCTAATGTTCTCTCAAGTTTTTGTAGTGCTGGCAATAAAGGCTGGTACTGTAATTTTTTTATATGCCTGTCTTAGTTTCTGTTCTGAAGAGACACTATGACTACAACAACTCTTATAAGGGAAAAACATTTAATTGGGGTGGCTTATATTTTCAGAGGTTTAATCTATTATCATCGTGGTGTGACATGGTGGCAGACAGACATGGTGAAGTAGCTGAGGGTCCTACATCTTTGATTTGCAGGCAACAGGAA
This sequence comes from Cricetulus griseus, assembly GCF_003668045.3. Taxonomy (NCBI): domain Eukaryota; kingdom Metazoa; phylum Chordata; class Mammalia; order Rodentia; family Cricetidae; genus Cricetulus; species Cricetulus griseus. The sequence goes on from NC_048597.1 coordinate 218,826,541, forward strand.
GTGGTCTGAGACAGTGGGTGTGGCTCAAGCATATATGAGCCCTCAAAGCTCAGCTGTGATGCTCTTCCTCCAACAAGGCCGTACCTACTCCAGCAAAGCTACACCTCCCATTACTGCCACTCCCTTTGAAGGCCATTTTCTTTGAAACAACCACAATGCCATAGTCATTTCTGTCTTCTGTAGATATTGGTTGAGGTTGATGTGTAGGCTATTGTACAATTGAATGTTGTTTTATTTTTTTTTCTTCCTGAGAAAATCAGGAAACTATCCTAGAAGAACTTTAGATGATAAATCTTAAATAATTATGGAAGATTTTAGGTTCTAAGTAGCTAAAGTTTAGCATTTTAAAAAATTGAGGGCTGGGGGTGACACACACCTTTATCCTCAGCACTCAGGAGGCAGAAGCAGATGGATCTCTATAAGTGCAAGGTCAGCCTGGTCTACAGAGTGAGTTACAGACCAGCTAAGGATACACATTGAGATCCTGTTTCAAAAAAGTGGTGAGATTAGAGATATAGCTCAATGGCAGAATACTTACCTAACAAGGCTAAGAGCTTGAGTTAATCCCTAGTACTATAAAGATTGGCTTTGTAAGGGGTTGTATCAGTCTTCTGAGAATTCAAGAAAGGATGGCCGGAGAAACCCCAAATGCTTTTTAGGGTATGTAGCATATCGCAGTGGTTATGGCTAAAGCTTAGTACCGGAATCTTGGCTCCACCATTTACCAGATATGTGACCTTGGATCGATCCATCGCCTCTGGTACTGTTATCCTGTCCCCCCCCCTTTTTTTTTGCCTCAGCTAAGAACCAACTGCACAATGTAAACAGTCCATCAACCTTCACTTAAAATGCTTGTGCCCAATAGCTGTTATGGTGAGTGAGGTTAGGTAAATTGGATTATATATAATATCACCTAGTTTTGTATATTAATGGGTCAAGGATAAATGGCACACTTTAGACTCTAGGATGGGCCCCCCTCCTTTGAGCTCTTTTAGATGCAGACATTTTGGGAAAATTGCATTTAGGAAGTCTTTGGGCTTGGAACTTCATGGCAGCCGAATTGTCCTCTTGTAAATTTAATTAAGGTTATGAAAGTAAAGCTTCAATAACTGGAGTCTGGCAAAAATCTCCCCAAAGGCTCTGTGTTTCATGGCCTGTGGCCTCAGGCCTCCTGGCTTCTCTGAGAACTGTATTGCTGCTGTGCTTCTTATGGCTCACCACCCCACCTCACAATAGGCTTAAATTATTTTTAAAAATATATTTTTACTTATATGCTAGAAATGCCACAATTGTCTTCATTGTCACCTGGACTCGTTGACTTTCATCTTCAACTTAGCCTGTCCTCTAGCCATCTTTCGTCTTAGACTTCAGTGGAATTAAATCTGAGTCTCTAACCTCTGACTTGTCCAACATGTTTGGATTTATGGATTCATCTCTCTCTTACAATGCTTAAATAACCCTGCCCTTGCTTTAGCAGCTGAACCAACACTGTAGTCAGGGGTCAATCTTGGCTGACTCAAGCCTGACTCCTTCACTTTGGGCAGGGAGTGTGCTGCTGCCAGAAGACATGAGCGGTCGGTCTCTGAAGGTCAGAACCACACAGATCTGTTTTACAAGTTCACCTTTACACTTTTGTTCTGATCCTTGTTAAAGTAAGATGACAGACTAGCCTGCATTTAATTTCTCTTGTATTAAAATAAATATTCATTTCAAAGATTTAGAAAAAGATAGGAAGCAGAAGCCAACAAGAGAAAACCAAGTTTCTTTTATTTGGGTAGTTTTTCATTTCTCTCATCTGCTCTTGTTGGAGGAAGAGAAATCATAGGAAACTTTTTTGGAGTTGTTTATTCTTATCCCTTAAGAATGGTTCCCGCATCACCTTAGACCTCCCCTGACCACGCCCTCATGGGCGTGTCCCAGCACACCTGTCCAGGCTACTAGGAGACGGGGCTACAGTGTCTTCCTACAATTCCCCTTTTAGTTTAAAAGAGGATTAAAACTTAATAGTGTAAAACATCCAAAATTAACAATCATAAAGGTGAAATACAAGAAGATACAATAATCTGCTATTGCACATCCTAACTATGTCTATTCCGGCTAAGCCCCACAGTCATGTGGAAAGGGTGTCTAACTTGAACACCTCCTTCCATTCCTAACTCTAAACAATAAGAAAATTATTCCTAACTAGGCTTATATTACCCTAATAAACAATAATGGGGAGCGGGCGTAGTTCCTGCTGAAATTGGACGATGGTAGCCTTGTGGGGTCCCGTGGAAAAAAAATGTTAGCACAGTGAAAGTCTCTATTGGGTTATCTCCAGTCCAAGTTAGATAGGATTTGCTTGATTGAAGATCTAGGTTGAAATCCTAAACTTGATTGAAGTCAGTACTCGAGGCTCTGGTCGGAGTGTCAGTTGAAACAGAGTAAGTTGAATCCAGTGCAGTTGGAGAGGTATGGCCCAATTATTTTTCTGGAGCATGCAGCTCAGTCCGTAGAGCATGAGACTCTTACTCTCAAGGTTGTGGGTTCGTGCCCCACATTGGGCGCTAACTGATGATTATTGCATGCTGTGTGCGCTCAAAGATGATCCGTAGTCCGTAAGGCTCAGATTTCTTTATTCAGATAAACACCAGCCCAAACACAAGCCAGAGCATGCCAGGGGCAGCAAGGCAGTCAGGCCAGAGAGAGGGGCCAGAAAGAAGGGTCTATTCACGTGTGCGTGGTCCCTTAAGAATGGTTCCCGAGTCACCTTAGACCTCCCCAGACCACGTCCTCATGGGCGTGTCCCGGCACGCCTGTCCAGGCTAATAGGAGGCAGGGCTACAGTGTCTCCCTACAGGTATTTATTAGGGAGATGCCTTACTTACAGAGCAACCTAGCCGGCCGGCAGGGCAGGAGTAAATACAGCAAGCAGATAATGAAAAGGAAGAAGGGAGTTCCACATGCGCTCCCCTTACTCTTAAACCTTCCCTACGTCACCCTGACCATGCCCTCGCAGGTGTGGTTATAGTGTCCCCTACAAGCAGTGGCACATACCTGTCATCAGTACTAGCTGCTCAGGAGTCTGAGGCAAGAGGATTTTAAGTTCAAGGCCTGTCTGGGCTACAAAGTACATTCAAAGTCAGCCTGTGTAACTCAGTGAGACCCCCCTCATTTATTTTATACCCCTCAATTTTTTAAAAAATGGGTCAGGAATATAGCTCAGTGGTAGTGCCTACCTATATGTACAATGCTCTGGGTTCCATCCCAGGAGCCATAAAAGAGGGGGATTGAGGAAGGGAGGAAGGGAAAGAAAGGCAAAGATGGAATGAATAAAAATTAACTGGTATTCCTTAGTTTTTGTAATTTAAAATTATATTTACTTATTGGTTGGGAGACACATGTGCCAGTTTGCATGTATTACTTGTGGGAGTCATTCCTTCTACCATGTGGGTCCTGGAGATCAAACTCATCATAAAGTTTGGTGGCAAATGCCTTGCCCTACTGAGCCAACTTCCCAGGTCCATCTCTATACAGTAAATTTATATAGTAAATTTGGCAGTCTTCTTACTGAGGGACCTATTTAAATTTTTTCTAACCTTGAGACTCAGCAAGATCAATAAAGGGGCTAGTCCTTGGTTTATCTCTAGATCAGATAGAAACACTATGTGCCATGACCCAGTTAGGAATGAAGACTAATGTATCTTCTGGCTCATCTCTAACTCTTTTTGACTTTTCAGCTCTTCTCTCGTATTTCCTGTAACTCAATGTTCCTCCCAATGTTATGAAAAATTGAAGGCAGACCTTTTCTAACTCAAGTATTTGCCCTAACCCAAACATTCTGTCTTCAAACACATTTTAATTCTGGACTTTGGGATAAGCTCTATCTTTTCCACTGGGCATTTTAAATCTTGGTCCTGGAGCCTGAGTCAGTCAGTGCCTGTTCTGATATTCATTAGTGGCTAAATAACTTGTCCAAAGTGATCCATTATTTCTTCATGAGACTTTCACAGTGCTTAAAGGTTTTGATTTACAAACCATTCTAATTATGTGTATATATTGGATTTTAGTTGGGTGAGGAAGGAAAATCATATGGACAATTTTGGAGTATAGTTTATTCTTATTTTTGAAAGAAATTTCTGCTGGCCTGGTTTGTGATATTAACCGAGATTGTGCCAACACCTTCATCAAATTCTTACTGGAGAGACAAAAGTGGCCTGAAGTCCTTCTCCTGCTCACCCGAAAAATCAGTGGGCAGCCACATCTCAGAAACTGCCTCATCAAAGACTGTGACCTCTCAGACTTGGACATCTGTACTGTCATTCCCCATCTCAGCTCCTGGGACCAGCGGAAGACCCAGCTTCTGAGCCACCTGATTGACAGTGGAGGTGAGTGTGCCTGGGCATCATGGGCCAGAGGGCTCTATGGGTTGTCTGGACAGAGTCTCAGCTATGGCCTAGCTGTCCCTTCCTATAGAGAAGACAGTACATTTACATCCTGTTCTCTCACTACCTCCTAGTTTTGAAACAGTTAGGGGGCTAAAGAGTGTCTAACCCCTGAGTGAGTTGCCTTGAGGAATGTTGCATTCTTTTGAATCCCAGTTAGTCCTTTCCTATTTGTCTCTTATGTGGGGAGCACCATGTATGTGGAGGGTTGTTGGCTCTGGCTTAGTCACAGTGCTCAATTCCACCTGGCTTTTGGCCAAACCATTTCTTCCCCAAATATATCATGTGGCCCTTTGTCCACTCTTGTGGCATTCTTTCCTAATCAGTGGACTGGGATTTTGTGGTGCTTGTTTATAGAGAAACAGCCAAGTAGTTGCACTGATTGGCTGTGTCTAGAATGTGCAGGATAGTGTGCTAAATTGGATTTAATTTAAAAAATTATTCAGAAATACCAGCCTCTTCCTGCCCAATTTCCCCACATCACCATTCTTGCCCTACTAGGTATGTGGCCTTGAGCAGGCTGTCATGTCCTATCTGTTTATAAAGTGGGAATAACATTAGTCCATGCTTCTTAAGAGCCGTTTGCATATTAAATGAGCTTGCGTGTACAGGCTTTTGGAAGAGTGCCTGGCTGTGTGGTTTTTCCCTTTTGTGCTGTAACCCTTCATAAAGAGTAGTAGCACATTGATCCTCATCTTTCCCAGTGTTGCGCACAGCACAGAGCTGATAAGTGTTGGCTCCACTCACAGGAAGATGGAATGCCTTTTACAAGTTATTTCTTCAAGCCTCTTCCTTGTGTATGCTGCTATCTCAGAAATTGCTGCTGTGACGGAGTTCCTGTTTTAGTCTTGGATTCAGCCAACACTCACAGAGCATCTCCAGCAACCGGTGCTAGTATAGCCGGGCTGCAGATTGACAGGGATGGGCTGCAGATTGACAGGGATGGGCTGCCTGTCTCCAGGTGGAGGAAACGGAATGTGGCCTGAGCTCAGAAGAAGGGGAGGTGGTGGGTGGAGTGGAGGCGTGCCAGAAGTAGAGTTCAGAAGTCTACTCAGGTTCTGACTCCTGACCGGGTCAGGCAGACGGTGATAGAAAGCTTTCCATTGTTCTTGTGCTCTGTCCTCACTCTGTGTTAGGAAGAGTGGTAAGACTAGAGAAGGGACAGGAGCAATGGGAGGGGCGTGGCCAGAGAACAGCACCCTTGAAGGAGCAAGGTTTTCTTTGAGGGCCCAGGAAGCTTTACTACTTAGAAAGGGTGTGTGTGGTAGGGGAACATCTTGGAAGTCAGATCAGCAGCTTCCCCCTCTCACTGAGCCAGGCTCTGCCTCCTTCCAGGGTCATGATGCTCTCTTTTCTGCCTCTTTCTCCCATTATACTCTACTCCCAGCACTGATTGAGGGTCTCCAAGAGAGCCCGGAGAGTCCACTTCTCACGTGCCTGAGACACGAGGACTTCGACTTGGCTTTTCTTCTCTTGACCAAGGGTGCAGACCCCCGTAGTGTTTCTCTCATGGAAGGTGACACTCCTTTGCATGCAGCACTCCACATCTTTCTGGACATCAATGGTGAGCCTCTTCCTTAAGCAGTCTGTTTCTGGAGAAGGAAGCTGGATGTTAGAAACGGTGCTTTGCTCTGCCATCTGGGAAAAAGGCATCTGCAAAGGCTGTGTCCTGAGCAGGACTGAAGAAATGATCATTGTACATCATGGTGAATGACCAGGTTATAGTGGGAGTGGGGTTTAGACTCTAAAGTTGTCTGTGTATAGCGTACAGATATTTTCCATGTATTTTCAATAATCCCAACTACAGAATCTTGCTGTAATAACATCTGGTAATTTTAGGAGGTACCACTGGTAGCTGCACAGGGAGTTATTTGCTGACAGGGCTAACTTGTGCATGGTCTCTGCTTACTGGTTGCTAGTATATCTTCCTGATTGGGACAACCAAACTGCCTCCACACTGCCAGATTTCCCATGGGGCAAGTTACCTTGGTTGAGAACATTGGGTCACGTCTTTGGAGAAAGTCTGTTGCATGATGCCTCAAACTGGCATTGCTCTCATACCCACAGTCTGCTGTCCCCTGAGAAAAATGACTTTGCACTCATATGACTCTTGTTTGTGTCTTTCAGCTGACGTTGGCTTTAGCTTCCTCAGCCACCTGTTGGACTTATTTTTGTCCAACCCTACCGAATTTTATTACCTGAATCCTAACGTTCAAGACAGCAATGGGAACACACTGATGCACCTGCTTTTCCAGAAGGGCATGTTGAAGCGCACGAAGAAGCTGATAGACCTCTTGGTGAAGTTTGACATCAACTTCAACCTGAAGAACAAAGAGGGCAAAGACGTAAAGCACCGCATTAAGAAAAACGACGCTCTGCTTTTGGCCTGGAACAAAGCTGTGATGGAGAGCAAGCGGAAGAGCCGGCAGGACCCTGCGGCCCAGCTGGGGAGGCTCTCCAGGTCTAATGCCCCAGGCCACATGTCTCAGCTCAAGTCCCAGACTTCCTTTAGGTCTCTGCCATATGGTGCCGCTGATGAAACCAGCATCATGGAGATTTTCCCTGATGTTCAGGCAAGCAGGCATGAAGCCATCAGGACACGCTCCCTGAGAGACCGCCTTGTACAGGAGATCACAGCTCTGATTCAGCAGGTTGAGTTGAATATTTCTCTACCAGAGAACTATCCCCAGCGAGCCTCTTTCAAGGTACTAGCGGGCACAGGAGGAAAGAAAGACAAACTCCAGCGAGTCCAGAGTGTAGAGAGCTCTGGCTGTAGTAGAAACAGCCCTTTGGTCTCTGAGGCTAGGGATAGGCATGCTCAGGCAGGTCCAGGCGCCTCACAGCTTGTCCCTGTAGGTAACAGATTGGGAGTGGCCAGTGATAATCAGGACAACTGGACCATGCAGGAGATTGAGGCCTGTCTGCAGGACTTTGATAACATGACCTGGGAGATTGAGTGTACTTCAGAGATGTTGAAGAAAATGTCCAGTAAGGTTATGACCAAAGTTATAAAGAAGAAAATAATCCTTGCCATCCAGCAATTGGGGAATGGCGAGTGGACCCAAGGCCTGCAGAAGAGGCTGAAGCACTCAAAAGGAAACATCCAACTCTTTGAAGCAAAGCTGGATAAAGGTGCCAGGATGCTGTGGGAACTTGCCATTGACTTCTCTGCTCGGTGCAGTGAGAACTCTGAGAAAATTATAGGGACAGAACGGAACTCCTGCTCCCTGGAAAAATCAGGGAGGGTCTATACAGAGATCATCCGCATCTGGGACATTGTCTTAGATCACTGCAAGCTGTCAGATTCCATCATGGCCATCTGCAGTGCCTACACCCGGGGCTTGTCCTGTGTCCTTCGGAAGAAGCTGAAGGGTATCAACAAAGGGCAAGTATCAGCTAACATGAAAATCCAAAAGCGAATACCCCGATGCTATGTGGAAGACACAGAGGCCGAGAAGAGCATAGAGCAGGTAGCTCCTGAGTACTTTCCTCCAGCCAGTGCTGTGGAGACAGAATACAACATCATGAAGTTCCACAGCTTCAGCACCAACATGGCCTTAAACATCCTCAATGATATGACAACAACGGTGGAATATCCATTCCGAGTGGGTGAGCTTGAGTATGCTGTGATTGACCTCAACCCTAGGCCTCTGGAGCCTATCATTCTCATTGGGCGGAGTGGCACTGGGAAAACAACCTGTTGCTTGTATAGGCTTTGGAAGAAATTCCATGTTTACTGGGAGAAAGCTGAGCAGGCAGGAAGCCCATTGCTGTCCAAACAGATCTTGCCAAAGAGAAGGTTGCAAGTAGAGCTTGGAAAAGAAGGTCCAGGTCGGGAGGAAGAAGATGAAGAGGAGGGTTCCATCAAAGTGGAGACAGTGGATAATATAGATGAAGAGCAAGAGAGTGAAGCCTGTGCTAGGGGAGCCACAGTGGAGCCAGCAGGGGACAGCCAGGTAGCAGAAGGATGTGTGCCAGAGCACCCGCACCAGCTGGAACACCTACACCAGATCTTTGTGACCAAGAACCACGTCCTGTGCCAGGAGGTGCAAAGGAATTTTATCGAGCTCACCAAATCTTCCAAGGCCACCAGTCACTACAAACCACTGGATCCGAGTGTCCACAAACTCCAGGACCTGAGGGATGAGAACTTCCCTCTGTTTGTCACTTCCAAGCAGCTGCTCCTCCTGCTTGATGCTTCTCTGCCCAAACCATTTTTTCTGAGAAATGAAGATGGAAGCTTAAAAAGAACCATTGTAGGATGGTCCACACAGGAAGAGTTTAGCATCCCCAGCTGGGAAGAGGATGATGACGAGGTTGAGGCTGATGGGAACTATAGTGAGGAGGAGAAAGCTACAGAAACACATGCAAGTGAAAGTGACCCCCGGGTATATGTGACATTTGAGGTGTTCACCAATGAGATATGGCCCAAAATGATCAAAGGGAGAAGTTCCTACAACCCAGCACTGATTTGGAAAGAAATAAAATCATTCCTGAAGGGTTCTTTTGAGGCTCTTAGTTGTCCTCATGGGAGACTGACTGAGGAAGCCTATAAGAAGTTAGGGAGGAAACGATCCCCTAATTTCAAGGAAGACCGGAGTGAGATCTATAGCCTCTTCTGCCTGTATCAGCAGATCAGGTCCCAGAAAGGGTATTTTGATGAAGAAGATGTCCTGTATAACCTGTCCTGGAGGCTGTCAAAGCTCAGGGTACTCCCCTGGTCCATCCATGAGCTCTATGGTGATGAGATTCAGGACTTCACCCAAGCAGAGCTGGCATTGCTAATGAAATGCATCAATGACCCCAATGCTATGTTCCTCACTGGAGACACTGCCCAAAGCATCATGAAGGGTGTGGCCTTCCGCTTCAGTGACCTGCTCTCTCTGTTCCACTATGCCAGCAGAAACACAGTAGATAAGCAGTGTGCTGTCAGAAAGCCCAAGAGAATTCACCAGCTGTACCAGAACTACAGATCTCACTCAGGTACCTCAGGCCTCCGGCTCATCTGCTGGGGAGGGGCTGGAGCATTGGCTTTGGGTCTATATCAGAAGTAAGAGCTAGTGATTTGAAGTTTGCTAGTAAATATGTTCACGAGTAAGAGAACTTAGGATTTTTGTCTCCACTCATCTGTAGATAGATCACTGAAAATGTGGTTTGACAGAAATGAATCTTAAGTGACCATGTGTGTGTGTATTCCAGGGAGTTTCTGTGATGCAGACATTTCAGGTTAACATTTAAAGTGCTCTGGAAACTTTTGCTAACTAACATTCCTTTGTAGTGACACTAGTCACCTGGCCAGGGTGCATTTGTGCTAACCTGCTAGAGATTGTTGATGACAAGGAACAACTCTTCATATGCTGCTCTTTAACAGCTTTTGTATCTCTCAGAATTTTATAGTAGTAGGAAGTGAGAGCAGGCAGACAGGCAGGCAGGCAGGAGCAACAGCAGGTGGCATTGTTGACTGGTACAGAAGCTCTGCAGGCATCAGGGACTCGAAACTTTAGCTCTACAAATGCTACAGCTCTTGTGTAGGCCTAGGAAGTCAGAATTTCTTTTGTTTGGTTTTTTTTAATTTGAAACTTTAAAAAATATAAGTACATCACTTTACCCCTCATTAGATTCCCCCCCAAACCCTCCACCCACCCCTTCCCTCTCAAATTCATGGCCTCCTTTTCTTTAGTTATTTTTACTCACCCCCCCACACCTACTCAGTCTGTTTAATGTTGTTTGTATGTATATATTTTCAGGGCTGACCACTTAGTATTGGATAAACAAATAGGGGTCTTATCCCCAAGGAAGACTAATTATCCCTCTCTCCAAAGTCCAGCAACAGTGGTAGGGCTCACTTTCCCCCTTTACATTAGCATGTCTGTTGGTGTTAGCATTGTTTGGGGAACAAGGCAGAAAATCAGGATTTCTTGACCCTTGGCACCAAGGCTACTTAAACCAAACAGGCTGCTTATATAGCCAGAGAAGGGGTACTTGTACCAATCACAGCACACCTTGAATGCAAATGAAGGTTGTCTCTTTTATGCTATTCCCAGTGCCCTTCTGCTGAGTCACTAGGGGATTTACACTTTCTCTGGTGCAGGTGGAAATTGTTGCAGGGCAGTCTAGAGTTCACTGAACCTAATGATAGCAAAGTCACATAGAAACTGTTTGAAAGAGTCCTGACTGAGACTGTGCCTTCAGGAGATGGGACACTCAGATATCACCTTGCATAATTTTCTCAAGGCATTCATGGAATTACAAATGGCTAGTGCTGGCACAAGGATAATTCCCCTGGCTATTTGACTGACAGTCCTTTTGCTCAAGATGGCTAGGGCAGCAAGAGAAAATCCAACAGCTGTCAATTAGGGCATCAGAGTGCCCTACCTTCCAACTTCCTTGCTTACTTATAAGACATTAAAGAACTTATTAATGCTGGGTGTGGTGGTATACACTTTTAACTCCAGGACTTTACAGCCAGAGGCAGGCAGATCTCTGAGTTTAAGTCCAGCCTGGTGAGTTCCAGGATAGGCAGAGCTACATAGTGATATCCAGTCTCAACACCAAAAACAAAAACAAAAACAAAACAGACTTATTATTAACTCTAATAATGAACTTTGTGTTTTAACAATGCTTAATGCTTGTCCAGTGCCATCAGTAAAAGGCAGGTCTACTTTATCTGTCTCACGAATACCTGTTTAGAGTAAGTAATATTTTATTAATAATTCACCAGTCCTTAAAACAGCTTTTTTCCCCAAACAAGCCAATTGGGAAATACTGTACACTTGAACACTTTTTTGCTTTTGCATTTTTCATGTGTCTGTGTATTGTGTATGTGTGTGTGTGTCCATAAGTATATTGGTACATTTGTCTATGCAGATATGTATACATGTGTACATGCATATGTATGTAGAGGCCCAAGGCTGCAGTTAGAAGTCTCCCTTGATCCTTCTCTAACTTTCTCATTGAGGGCCGTCACCCTTCCTTCCACTCCCTGACAACAAATCATCTTTCTGTTTCTTTGGAGTTGCCTGTTATGGATGTCTCATGTGAGTAGAAATATCCAATATATGGCCATTTTAAGTTCACCAAAGGTTTACCAAAGTTATAACCAAGCATAGTGTGTGTGTGTGTGTGTGTGTGTGTGTGTGTTTTCCTTTTATGCTTGGCCTGTATTCCTTGTATGTGGTAATAGCAAAAATTACTTACTTACCTAGTTTCCTGGATGATTTGATTGAATTCCAGTTGTTCACCACAGTACTTTTGTGCCCCTTTTTGGGCTTCCCAATTAGTGCAAATCTTTGGCCTTTGCTAGCTTTTAACAAACAGGGAACCACAGTGGCAACAGATTTTCTTAGGAACAGCAGTTGCTAATTACATTCATGATTGCTCAATATTGGAAACTTGTATTAATTAGATAATTATACAATTTATTTTTTCTTTACTATTTGATAATCGTTGTCATAACACATGGAATTTCACAGTGTTCTGCCTTGATCATTGTAATCTATCTGGCGGCAAATGACAGATGTGTCTAATGGAACTAGAGAGATTCAGGAAGATAGGCATTCAGTCTAACTTAAGCTCCATCACTCAGAGGACTTCAGTTATTTAGGTGGTAGAGTCCATTAATAACATCTCCATTGTTTCATCTGTCCCATTGGGTTCTTGCAAGGATTTCATGGAGTGATTTTCATGAAGGTGACTATTGTATCTCAGGCTTTAGTCATTGTTGTTTGAGAGCATAGATAAGAAATGAGAAAATCTTCTCGCTGGCTCTGACAATTTTCCTTTGTATGGTACTGTTTCAGCTAGGTAAACATGGAGGAAAAGGATGATAGAGGCTTTGGTTGTCTCCAGCTAACAATTACTGATGCTGTTTCCATGGTAATGTTCTTACAGTGCTGTGGGGACAAATGAGAGGAGACAGTGTTTCTTGATTTCTTACTATATTCTTACCATATTTATATGGACATTCCAGTACCTGTAATTGTAGAGACATGTCTGCCTGTGATCTTTTCCATTATCACTGGAAGTTGCAGTTGAGGGTTCATAAACCCTCTCAGTACAGCAACACATTTCTTTCCTTTTTAATTTATTTTTATTGTTTATTACACACCAATCCCAGTTCCCCCTCCCTCCCTTCCTTCCACTCCCTCACTTCCCCCATCCCACCCCCATCTGCTCCTCAGAGACGTCCCATGGGGAGTCCACGAAGTCTGTCCCTTCACTATGTTGAGGCAGGACCAAGGCCCTCCCTGCTGTGTCTAGGCTGAGCAAGTATCTCTGTAGGAAATGGGCTCCAGAAAGCCGGTTCATGCACTAGGGATAGGTCCTGGTTCCACTGCCAGTTGCCCCCACAAACTGCTCAAGCCATCCACTGTCACCTGCATGTAGGGGGGCCTAGTTTAGATCCATGCAGCTCCCACCAGCAACACATTTCTGCCTCCATCCACTACACCCAGAGTGATATGGGTTAGGAGAACATTGTTAACCAAGTGGGGACTAGATATAAGCTTGAAATGAGGTATTCTGCCTGGGTCAGTGATGTATGCTGTCTCCTCTGTGAAGAAGAGAACCAAACACCCCAGCCATGGTGTGTAATATCTGACAGGTGCTTCTGTTTCATCCTAGGAATACTCAATCTTGCATCTGGAGTAGTGGACTTACTTCAGTTCTACTTCCCAGAATCCTTTGATCGCCTTCCAAGAGATTCTGGACTTTTTGATGGTCCCAAGCCAACTCTCTTGGACTCATGTAGTGTAAGCGACTTGGCAATTTTGCTTCGAGGGAACAAAAGAAAAACCCAGCCCATTGAATTTGGTGCCCACCAGGTAAGCTTGTTGAGATTGCATGTTCTGAGATAAGTCAGTTTGAAGTTGCAATCATGAAGAAGAAGAAACAGCAGCTGAATTATCTACTGTGCACAAATCCAGTAGCTCTTGATCCAGGGTGGGTGTGTGCTTGAGAGAGGCCTCTGACTGGGACTATCTTCCCAGTCCTAGCTGACCAAGTCAACCCTGGCCATTTCTCTTTAAAGCCATTACTTGTTTCCTAGGGAGACAGGTGACACTTCCTTTATTTGTCTTTGTAGACTCTGATATTGTTTGGGTTTATTTTACTATAGGTGATTCTTGTTGCTAATGAAATGGCAAAGGAGAAAATTCCAGAAGAGCTGGGGTTAGCACTTGTGCTAACTGTTTATGAGGCAAAAGGATTGGAATTTGATGATGTCCTCCTTTACAACTTTTTTACTGATTCTGAGGTATGTCACACTGAGTTCTATTCACACAGACCAGGTCTGTTCCTGAGTGGAACTTCTGCTCTGCAGAAGACAGCTTGGAGCCAAGGTTAAGAGTTTGTCACAGGTGCCTGTGTGTGTTGTAGAGCATCTTGTATTTAGTGTGGGGGCTTGTCAGCTAATAGGGGGTTTGAGAATAGCTGTGGGTTGTTCCACAGTATGTCATGAGCTACTTTTCCCTCTATACATCTGTGTCTTCTGAATGGCCAGCATTCAGGGGCCAATTTTCATTAGCTGCTGTTATCATTGACTCCCAGGGATGCCTAAGTTAAAACAAGTTTAAGGAGAGCCATACATGAAGGCAAGGTTAGCGATGTCCACTCTTATGAGGACAGAACTGGGCAAAGTCAGTTGATAGAAAGACAACTCCAAGAAGACAGTGAGGCTTGGTGCCAGTCTGCTACATCAGGGAATGTGGTGACAAGAACAGCCACCCTGTCTCCAGAGCCCTTTGGCATGCTTCACAATCACAGCTTCACACATGTAGACCACAGTAGCCAGGGTCCTTGCATTGGCCCCCAGTGACTTCTGTGCCAGCCACTGCCTTAATGTGGTTCCTGGGTCCTTGCCATGTGTATGTGTGTGTGTGTGTGTGTTTTAATCTTAAAATTACTGTTAGGGGAACCACCAAGTTAAGACCATTGCCCTCTGGCTTCTAGCCATTGGCTTCCTTTCACTAACATTGTCTTTTGGTGGGGACTCAGGCTGGCTGCTATGGTTGTTCTTTGTGCTATAGCTGGCTGTGTTCTGGTCCCTGTTGCAGATTTTCTGTTACATGCTTGGAAGGGCTGTTTTATACCTAAATCAGAGCTTTGATACCTTAAAATATGTCCTGATCAGACCCTTGAAATAGGATCCTTTCTTACATTTTTCTGATCATTCTTAAATGTCATATTTGATTTAACAATATTTATGTCTGGTACTGCAACAGGTGCCTCAACAGCTTATAAAGAACTTTTTAAATGTAATGTCTCATCCCACCAATGCTCTGAGGTCCTAAGTATTTTTATTACCTTCGTTTTTGTAGGTAAAGCCAAAGATGATTGAGTAAGTTGTCCCTAGTTACAATACTCATAGCAGAATCTGAAGAAAACCCAAATGCTTTGAGCTCCAAATAATTATCCTTTGTCCTGCCTTCCTTTTCACATGTGAATTGGCTTCCAGAAACTTCCACAACGAATAAATATATCATTGCCATTTCTTTTGTGCAGCCCCTTCCCAGTAGACTTGTTGATGAAAGCAGATGCATGCTCATTAACCCTGCTACCATTTTTCATCTCTGAGGTCTAACTTTTTTTTCCTAATAACACATCCACTGTTCATGGTTGGACTGAGGCTCTCCTGAAAGAGAAAGGGGTAAGAATTTGTTGTTCCTGTCCTTTATTAAGTGCCATTTGTATGCACATGCCAGTGATAAAGTCAAAGGTCAAAGATTTAAGGATCTGTGTGGGGGAGCTTTGCTTTCTAAAGAAAAATCAGTTTCTTTTCACCTGCTCCTGGGAATGGCACAGGCTTCTCAATGTCCTTCCATTGTTGACTCAGAATTCTGTGAAATTCAGAAACACAAAAGCAACAGACACCTAAACCGAATCTTTTGGTAAACATTTGCTTTATTCTGTGTATATATAAAGATTTTGATACAGTGCTTCCTGGTGTAATGCAATTGTGCATTCCCTAGTGCAAAGTATGCCCCAGTTTATCCTTTGCAATCTCTAGACCAGAAAATGCTACAGGGAGAGGAAATGCATTAAAAAAAGGAGAGGGAAGGCAGATAACAGCTTCCCACCCTCCATGATCTGGAATTCAAGGTAGCTGGATGAAGGTTGCTGAACAGTGATCAGTGTTTGACATGGGGAACAGTAGAGGTCATCTGCCTTTGTCCCTCTTAGTGTCCATGCAGGCTCTGCTTTGAAACATTTGGCATTTGGGCCTGGGTGGGGGTTTGGGCCTGGATGTGCATGGACATGGGTGGACACTGTCCCTCATATGTGAGAGGGGTGGGGGACCTTGAAAACCACACATCCTGTGGGACACTTGCTAGTGGAACCCAGGCCTTTCCCTTGTAAGAAGCAGTTTTTTCATTGCCTCAAGTGCTGCAGGCCTCTTCTCTTTGCTGTGAGCACATGTGCCCCTTCCTGTCCCTGTCTTGGAAACATACCTGGAAATAGGGATCACAAACCATCTGAGCAGGTTTGCTTTTCTCCCAGCAGTTTTAAAATATATCATGCTTCCCTGGCCCCTTTGGCAGTCATTTTTTTGCCTTTTTGCCTGCAAGGAGGGTCCTCTTGAAATGTTAGCATTTTTACCTGCATTCCTTGACTCTGCTTTCTAAGTAGCTTTGCAAAGAGGATGTCATAAGTATATCCTAAAGAGTTTTTCTAAACCTTTTAACTATTCAAATGACTTCACCTATGGTTGACATCATTTTCCAGAGTATGGTGATGAACCCAATGATCGATTTTTATAGTAAATAATCATCGTTGTTTAGTATGCAGTGTTTTTAGGTATTTACTTAGTTTAATCAAGTGGTTAAGTAGAATAACGTAAAGCAAGCAGCCCTATCAGCTTAAATCTATCAGCACTATCCACTTCATGTTTCGGGCATTCTTGAACACTACAGAGATGTCAAGTTGGCAGCGCTTTACAAAATGGAAAGGTTAGGAGAATAAAGTGACTACATTTAGAAGACACAGTGAATTGGGAAATTCGAGACTCCTAGGAAGTTTGCATTTTAAGTATCACATATAACCTGGGCAATTCAGCCTTGCTAGGGTCAGAAACCAATTCTGAAGCCTGCTGACCAATTCCAGCCCACTGGCTGTTCCTCCCATCTTGGTACTAAAAATGGATTTGACATTTTGGAGTGGTTAGAAAACACTCAAAGAATAATATCTCATGGCACATGGAAATTATATGAAACTAAATTTAGCATTGACCAGTATTTTTATTGGAATATAGCATGTCCATTCACTCACATGTTGTCTGTGGTTACTTTAGCACTGTGGCAGGTTGACCAATGAAAGAGCATGTACATGCAATTATGACCCTTTACAGTGCTTCTCAACCTTCCTAATGCTGTGACCCTTTAATATACTTCCTCATGTTGTGGTGACCCCCAACCATAAATTTTTTATTGCTATTTCATAACTGTAATTTTGATACTGTTATTAATTGTAATGTGAATGTCTATGTTTTTAGATTGTCTTAGGCAACCCCTGTGAAAGAGTCATTCGACCACTAAGGGGGTCTTGAGCAACAGGTTGAGAACCACTGCTTTAGAGGAAAAATTCCCATCCCCTAGTCATATGAGTACCTTAGTTTTGGGGGTTTGGGTAAAAGCAAGAATGAACTAAAAACCAAGTACTAGACCCTCAGTGTTATCTTCGTTTTTTTTGACCAACAAATCTGAGTTGTTCTATTATCCACTGTTACGAACATTGTGTCCAAGGTCAGATAGTTAAGTGGAAAAATTAGTTATTAGTATACCTTGTCTGCCTTATAACATGTCACATGCAATGTCTGGTTTTCTCCATTCATTGGTTGATTAATTTAGATAATTCTGCCACCTGTGTCTAAATGTTGTTCCTATGTGGTATTTTTTAACCACGTCGTAAGAAGGAGTAAGGGTTCCTCTGTCCTTACTGCTTGTTGATATTCTTTGAATTACTGTAACACCCTGGGCCCTTAGCATTCTTCCCATAGAGGGTACCTATGTTTGGCTTCTTAATCATCTTACCCAAGTGTTGGTGTATTTTCCTGGTAGCTTCTTTGACTCCTGCCTGTGAAACCTTAGTTCCTCCCATCTATTCTGAGGCCATGGGATGCATGGCCTTCATACCTCAGCTTGTGTTGAAGGCTCTACACCTCTGATTGGGGCTCAATTTTCTTTGAAGTTTGGGAGGCACTTCAAAAGCAAATTCTGTTGTTCTTCAACTTGTTGTTGTTGTTAGGCATACAAGGAATGGAAGATCATTTCCTCCTTCACGCCGTCCTCTGACTCCAGAGAGGAAAACTGGCCATTGACTGAAGTTCCCCTGGAGAAATCAAGCTCCTCTCAGGCTCGGTCCCATATGGTGAACCCTGAAATGTACAAGGTGAATATCTGCAGTGTGTCCTCACAGGGATTTACTATGGGACCAGACAATAAGGCTTGGAGAGAAGATGAGATGAAAAATGGAGCCTTGCACCAGGCTGTCCTTCCATTACATGGACAGTAGGAGTGGGGAAGGAAACGCAGTGTTGTCTGCCCCCTCCCTGTCTGCAGAGCACCAGTGGAAGTGGAAGCGCCTTCCATTCACCTCTGGAACTAAACTTTATTCAGAAAAGTTGGTGAAGTCACAGAATGTGTCTGAAGTAGTTGAGCAGTAATGATAGTTGCTATACAAGGCATGGCTGCCTTAATTTTAAAAAGCAAGTCGCAGCACTTTTGAGGGCCTGGGATCCTTCTCAAAGGTTTGCAGTAATTCTTTAAACCTTAAATTTTTTTTAAAAAAGATTTATGTTATTCTTTACGTGTGTTTGGATTCCTGTGTTCCTGTGGAGGCTGGAAGAAGGGCATTGGACTGGCTGGGGCTGGGGTTACAGTCATTTATGAGTTACCTGCTGGGAGCTTACATGCCTGGGAATAGAATCCAGTCCTCTGCAAGAGCAGCTAGTGCTCTTAACTTTAGAACAAACTCTATAGCTTTAAAACTTTTGTTTTGTGTGGGCCAATGAGATGGCTTGTGGGTAAAATGCTTGCCAGGCAAACCTGACTGACTGAGTTCAATTCCCAGAACCTACATATAAGGAGGAGAGAACTTACTCCACAAAGTTGTTCTGTGACTTGTACACACGTGCCCACACATGCACATATCCTACACATACCAGTAATGAATAAAGCTTAGTTTTTGTATTTTTCCCAGATCAGATAAGCCCCTTAAACTATATTCACATTGTCAGCTGGACACAGGGCTCACCATCTGTGTCCTCACTCTCATTGTTAGCTCCTCAATGGAGAGCTGAAGCAGCTGTACACTGCCATCACACGGGCTCGGGTCAACCTCTGGATCTTTGATGAAAACCTAGAGAAACGGGCTCCTGCTTTCAAATATTTCATTAGGAGAGATTTTGTTCAAGTTGTAAAGACAGATGAAAATAAAGGTAAGATCTCATTAAAATATTCTTGCTGTCAGAGGAGAGATGTGTCTCTGTTGTTTGGATGGTCATGTAGAAAGGGTAGTTTTCGTTCTTTTGTGTTTCATAGTGCTGAAGATTGAACCCAGGCCCTTATGCACTTGAGGTCAACGGCTCTACCACTGACCTATACTTGCAGTCTGGGGTGTAGAATTTTGCTTTGTTTAATAGTACCCTCTGAATGATTTTCTCAGAAAAAGCATTTTAGCTTTTTAATGTTAAGGTATCTGGGAAAGACTGTGGGGGCATTTGGGAGAGTTTGCTACTTTAGGAAAGATCTGTTACTTGTCCTTTAAAAGTGAGTGTTTTGGATAAGGTTTGCAGGAACTAGCTCACAGTGTTGTAACACAAGTTACTATAAGCTTTTGGGCAGCTTGATTGAGATTGCCTATCAAAATTAAGAACATATAGCCCTAGTTGCAATAACAAGAAAATGGAAGTAGTCCAAGCATCCCATATGGAAAAGTCTAAAATACCATGCAGTTATTAAAAAGACTCAGATGGATTTCTATTTGCTGATAAGGAAAGATACTCAAGATGTAATATATAAAAACAAGCAAAATAAAAACAGTATAGAATGATCCAATTTTAAAGAACCTTATATTACTATAAATATAAAAACTATGTACATCAGCATATAGCAGAATAGGACATTTACATGTACATATGTATGTGTATATGCATATGAAATCTGTTTGAGTGCCTATAACTGTCAAACCAAACTCATTTTGCACACTGGTACATTAAGAATTAGGTTAGTGAGTGTCTTAGTTACTGTTTTATTGCTATGAAGAGATGCTATGACCAAGGGAACTTTTATAAAAAGAAAGCATTGAATTGGGAACTTGCTTACAGTTTTAGAGGGTTAGTCAGTGATCATTGTGGTAGGAAGAAGACAGATATGGTGTTGAGTACTGGCTGAAAGCTTTACATCCTGCAGGCAGCAGGCAGAGGGAGACACTGGGCCTGGCATGGGCTTTTGAAAACCTCAGAACCCATCCCCACACCTCTTCCAATAAGTAGACACCACGTAATCCTTCCCAAACATTGCAATTTATCCTGTAACTTATAATCTTTTTTTCCAATTCTGCTAACTGGGGATCAAGCATTCAAACATATGCCAATAGGGGACTCTCTGGCTTCAGAATGTCACAGCACAAGGGTCAAGAATTCAGATAGCAAGGGAGTCATCATTTGTATCTATTAAACTCCTGGTTATGAGTAACAAAAGGCCCCATGGTGAGAGGGTCTGGATAAAGAAAATGTGTAAATACTCATTTGCACAGTGGCTACTTCTGAAGCAGACTTACAGTGTTTACCTTTGCATCGATCTTGTGGGTATGTGTTTGTTGAGTAGGTGTGGACATTATTTCCTTGTCCTTTAGACACTCTGTAGTATTAGAAGGGTTTGAAAAGTTAGCATATATTATTATTATCATATTTACAAAGGCTAGCTAATTAAAAAATGAAGTTTTTTGAGTAAGATAGCCACAAAGAAAAACCATCTTCTCTCCATGGAGAAGAAAACTTCCTTTTTCCTTGAGAACCAGTTAGAGTTGGCTCCTCTGGACTCTGGTTTATTTCTCTAAGGGTTATCTACTTATCAGGAAGAAGCGGAGCCTACCTACTTTAGAGAGGCTTGCTGGTTGCCTGGCTACTTCTGGCTATTGCTCATCGCTCAGTTGGGTACCAGAATCCAGTGTTCTTTTCTTAGGGCCCAACTGTTGTGCTATGGTGAGAAAGTTGAAGGCTTAAAATTAAAAATTCATTTTCTCAAGGACCTTGCCATTTGAATAGTCATATGATGTTGTTCAGGCCTGACTTCCTCTTCATGGGCCCCTTTCCCTCCTCACTAAAAGGAAAAGTAAAAGGTTGGCCTAGTATATAATTTGCAATTTATCCTGTAACTTATAATCTTTTTTTTCCCTTTGGTTTTTCAAGACAGGGTTTCTCTGTCTCGGAACTGTCTTGGCTGTCCTGGAACTCACTCTGTAGACCAGATGGTCAGACTGGTCTCGAACTCAGAGATCCACCTGCCTCTCCAACCTTTAAAGGCATGGCTCACTCATGCTCCTTTTAGTCATGAAATATGCTCTAATACCCACTGGAAGAGATAATTAAGAGCAATAGTTTCAAGTTACAATGTTCAAGAAGGAAAGGTTTTTTGTTTTGTTTTTGTATCATGGCAGCAATAGGAGCACAAGAGCAAGGTCATTGTTAACCACAAGCTATAGTTGAACACAGTCAACTCTTCTAGAGCATCTGTTTCTCCAGTACAGGGGAAGGTGGGGCGATTGTGATGACGATACGTTTTGGGCTTTTTAGCATGGTCAGCTTGGCTTGCCTCTTCAGATGTAGCATGGGATTTTGCTATGATAGTATACTCCCACCTGGAACATAGAGTCCACAGTCATTGCTGTGTTGTGCTTCAGAAGACTATTGGAAGGAAAGTAGGGAGGGAGCAGGCTGGGCAGCTCTGCCTGGGATTTGCTCCTTCTGTCATGGTTGTCTTACTTTTCTAGTTGCTACTTCTTAGTCTAGGCATCTTTGGCCCCTTTATCTTTGATATGGTTTGCTGACATTGTCTTGGCATTCACTGTGTCTCTGCTACTTCATGGACTATGTATTGCTGCTCGTTGCTGGTGACATTCTGAGGGCCGTGGCTGGGGAGGGCTGATGCAGTTAGAGGAAGGCTGGTATGGAACAGAAAGCACAGACTGTGATGAGGACAACATCTGCAGTTGGAAGCACAAAAAATGGGTTTTGTGCGGTGTGGAATTTTTCACCTTCACAATGGTATAGAATTAGTACACTTCAGTGGAAACCATATATCAAATTTTTGTCCTGTCCTCAGCTTGTATTAAGTGGGTACAGTTAGCAACCACAGTGTGCTTGGTTGCTAAGCCTTGATGTCTGGCAGTTTAGGTGTATTTAAAACCCCTTTGAATTACGATATTTCCAGCTTACTGTAAGGTTTATTGAGATGCAGCTTCACAAAAGCTGAGTAGCATGTGTGTTGTAAACTGTTACTTTGTTTCATGTTGAATTCTAGGAGCTTGCTAAGAACTTGTTGGCTTTTTATTTTCAAGGAGGAATTAATAATTGCTATTCATCTTCTAGTTTATAGCTATAGACAAGGAAAGTAGACCAGAATTTCAAAAGCCAATTATCTATGTTTCTTACTTCTACCTCTACCTTCTGAAACCCACACCAACATGTCTTGGTGCTAAAATACATCTTGATGAAGTCTAGAAGGCCAACACAGTGCATTTGCCTGCAAAACAACCACAGAAGTTTTTTTTTCCCCATTTCTAGTAGCTAGAAGTCTAAGATCAAGAATTAGGCTGGGTTAGTTTCTTCTGAGGCCTCTCTTGGGCTTCCAGATGAAGAAAAGCTTCTCACTGTGATCTCACATGGTCTTTCCTTGTGTGGTGCAATGGTGTGTGTGTGTGTGTGTGTGTGTGTGTGTGTGTGTGTGTGTGTGTGTGTGTGCGTGTTGTATGTATCTTGAGCTATTGCAAGGATATCAGTCAGACTTGATTAAGGTCCATTCTAAAGGCTTCATTGTATAGCTTTATTTCTCCAAATAAAGCCCTATTTTGAAGTAGTAGAGATTAAGTATTCAACAAAGGAATTGGGGGGTGGGGCGGGAGATATAGTTTAGGTCAAACAGGTATAAGTCAGTGGTTACTGCCTGGAGAAACAAACTGTTTTTCACCTTCATTTTAGACTTTGACGATAGCATGTTTGTTAAGACCTCAACTCCTGGTGAGTGGATCAGGCAAGGAGACTATTATGCCAAGCACCAGTGCTGGAAGGTAAGGAGCTGGGGCCAGAAGCCAAAGGTGAGGGATGTCTGTGGCCGCTGGCTGGCATTCACAGGTCTCGTGGGAAGGGTTCCCACTATCACACTGGTGACTAGGACACAGTGAGGATGGCAGAGATTGTGCCATTTCTGAGTTTATCCTGACAGGAGGCGAGCCCGCTGCCCTGTTCCCTCCCAATCAGTTCAGGCATGGCAGTCCTTCATTTCAGCAAAGTGCCAGCATGTACTGATAGGTAGATTGAGGGTCATGGCCTGTCCCCTGCCAAGAAATCCTATTTACTTCTATGGTTGATTTTTGCAACTCAACAAAACCATTACAGGCCCCACTTTATTTTATCTCTTCCCTCTGTTAGCTGCAGCTTGTTAGAGATGTCCCCCTCTGTAGCCGCACAATGCCTGCTTCAGCAGCTCGGGCATCCCACTCAGCAGCATCCCACGCAGGAGTGAGGGGAGGCACTTGCTTCTTTAGGATCTGTCTTTAGAGCCCAAGTCCCCAGTGGACTTCCTTATACTTCTCCTGGACAGTACTAGGTCCCATGCCTCTCATCTCATCTCTGCAAAGTCATCAGGGAGTGTAGTCCCACCTCACAGCTTCAGCCCTACATGTAGAGTAGAGTTTTCACTCTGGCAAGAAAGGAAGGAGAAGGCTGTGGGTATCTACCACCACAGGCTGAACTCAGGAAACTCACACCTCCTGGAGCTGACTGTTTGGGCACCTGGGTGATTGGGCACCCATGACTACAGCAGAAAGCAGCTGTGCTGGGTTTGGCAGATAGCTTTTTTTTCCTTCTGTACCTCATGTGTGGAGTAAAGCTTCTCAAGTGTCCCAGAAAGATGCCTGCAGTTTCCCTTCCGTGTCTGAACAGACACTGTGAGACAGTGATTTCTCTGTGGGGCTCATTCTGTTGCTCTAGCAACAGAGTTATAATTGGAGTCTGTAAAGCTAGGCCTGAGTGAAGGAACTAGGCAGTGGTGAAGATGCTATACTACAAGTCAGAATTGATAAAAGCCATGCCATGAGGTGTAGCAGAGACAGAGCTCTTCAAGTTTCCTTAGTCTAAATTCTAGAAGAGTTTTGTGTGCTGTGACAGGGGAAATGGTTCACATGTACAGAAAAGAACTCCTGTCTGAGTTTACCAGCCACCTGTTGCTGCATAACAAATACCCCGTCCAACCTTAGTGGCTTATCACAAGTCATTTGTGCTGCTTCCAGTTGTGTGGGCTGGCAGTTTGAGTTAGCTAAATAGCTTCGGGACTCACCTAGGGGAATTCATGTGTCTGCACTTAGCTGCCATTCAGTTGTGATGTTCTGTTTCTGGTGATTGGCTGGTTTCTGGCTCTGGAAATGGGAGGTGGGGGGTGGTCACTAAGATTCTCGGAAAACTTGTCCCTGATCCTCTAGCATGTCAATTTAAGCTAGTTCATATGATGCCAGAGTTCAAAGAAATATGTCAGTCCTGGAGGCCTGGTCCTAGAATTAGCCCTGTAGCATTTCTGCTGAATTCTCTTGGCTAGATAAGTCAACAGCCCATAATAAGGACAGGGAGACAGAGACTCATGAATGCCAGGGTAGAAGCAGCAAAGGTGTATTCAAAGGAGTGTGGCAGAGCTCAGAGGTGTGAGGTGCTGTGGCCACCCTTTGATCTCATGCTATTATGGATTTCGTATGTATGGAAAGTCATTTTTAAAATATGTAATATTTAGCTGTAGAAATTGATAGAGCCCCAAACTTTTATTCATTATTGACACTTGTTATAATTGGAAATAAGTACTGAATATTAGGCTATTGTAAAACCAAAATATTTTTTGGCAGGGTGGAGGGAGGCAGCAGGGAGGGCATGGCAAGGCAGGATGGGCAGCAGCAGGTGTGGGCGTGAGCCTGGAGAGTTACAATGTGACTGCATTCCTTTCAGAACATCCTTGATGTTGCCCATATGTGTTGTCCATGGGTTTCCAATTATTTACCCCTTTAAAAATACCTTTTGAATGTTTGAATCTAAAATTTTTTTAGGGGAGCCGGCACAGATGAGAATGTTATAAAAAGCCTTCTCCTCGCCTGACTTTATTTTGACCCCCGCTAAAGGACTTCAGGACTCAGGTGGCTTATTGAGTTTTTGGCTGCATGTCAATGAATGTGTCAGAACCACCATGCAAGATCATTCATCCAACAAATACTTGTTGAGCTATGGGCCAGTCATTATATTTAGATCCTAAAGATATGATGGTGAGCAGCAGTGACACACAGCAAAGAGCACAGTTGAGTGGCTGCAGGCATCACAGATGAGAACCAGCTGTCCCCAGAGCCACCTGTCCTGGACACAGGAGGTCAAGGAAGCCTTCTTTGAGAAAGGGGGTCTTGAGCTGAGATTGTAGAATAAATGGAGGAATTAGGCAGAGAAAGGATGGGGAAGCATTTCGGCTAGAACAGTGCATGCAAAGGCCCCAGCTGGGAAGGAGGGGGGCACTGGTCCAGGCCCCTGGGGCTAGAAGGCAGGAGCACAGAGCACGAGTGGGAGAGGTCGTTCTGTCGGATTCACCAGAAAGCACCTCTCAGTGCCTCCCATAGCAGCATTGAGATACCTAATGCGGGTGCCGTGTGAGCCTACTGCTTCTATAGCTGGTGCTTTGAGACAATGCAAGACTCTTGTTTCAGAAGAGCAGTTTTCTGCTGGTCAGGATCTGGGTTATGCTTGGAGACCCTTTGACACTCCTTAGCACACCTCGTAGTCAGAGGTTTGTTAGCATAGATCTGCATGCCCCAAGGATATGGATGTGCTCTGATGCCATCTCTATGCATTTCTACGTCACCATGTCTACACTGCTAGCCACTAGCACACAGACTGCCACTGTAGTTAGCAACTAGGTCAAAGCCCAGAAAAGCCACTGGGTGACTTTGGGCCCATTTCTCCATGGCTCTGACTAAGGTTGCTGCTGTATACAATGAGGATGGGTATGCCTTCTGTACGTGGCTGTTGGAAGATTAAAAAAGTTGGTGTTGTGGTGACCTATAGATTTATATGTTGTATTCACCTTTTTCATGGCTACTGGCTATTTCCAAATGAAACCTTTAGGCTGTGTTAGCTGGTTCCACAGCTGGGCTCTGTCTTTGGAGACTCCTCACTTTAAATCACCTGCACCTTCCTGCTCTTCCCTGTCAGATTGGGCTGGGCCAGACACAGAGCTCTATCTGTAGCAATATAATGCATGCATTAATTCTTGTTCTGTTACCTCCAGTACCTGCTGGGAATCAAACCTTTGATCTATTTCAGGTTGCAGCTAAGTGTTACCAGAAAGGAGATGCAGTTGAGAAGGAGAAGTTGGCGCTGGCCCATTACACTGCCCTGAATATGAAATCAAAGAAAGTCAGCCCTAAGTAAGTATCTCAGATGCTCTCTGATGAGAGCAGCAGGTTGGCTATACTAGCCACATTTCATGACAATGCTGATTTTTCCCTTTCCCCCAGGGAGAAGGAGCTGCAGTACTTGGAACTGGCTAAGACTTACTTGGAATGCAATGAGCCAAAGCTATCTCTTAAGTGTTTGAGCTACGCTAAGGAGTTCCAACTCTCTGCCCAGTTGTGTGAGAGGCTGGGGAAGGTATGGCCCCAACCCAGAGGTACTCCTTGAAGAGTGGGGCTTTATCTGAGCAAATGGAGGGGCAAGTCCTCAGCCTCTGCTTGTGGCAGGAAGAGACTACAGTCCTTAAGGGAGGAGAGGCTGGCCTTGTTAGCTGTGATCTTTGTTTCTCCACCTGCTCAAGAGAAGTGTGTGTGTCTGTGTGTTCATCCACACCTGTGTTAATATTCAAGGCCTGAAGTCAGCCACAGGGAGGCCAAGTTGCAGACCCAAACCAGGTGGATATTAGAATAGTCCTGGTTTTCTTTCCATATGTCCACAGTCTGGAGTCAGCTTGAGTAAGTAGTCTGGTGTGTATACATGGAAGTTTTTTTGTGTTCCAGTAATTACCTAGATCATCACAGTCTAATCCAGCAGCCATGTGCAGCAACTTGATGTAAGTTAAGCTAATTAAAGTTAAGTTAATTAAATAAGTTAAGTTATTTAAAAGGAAGTGAAGTTAAAAGCTTGACCCTCAGTGTCACTACCTGTAATATGCATGCTCATCATTACAGAATGGAATCATGGTGCAAAGCTCTGTTGAGCAGAGCATCTAGTCTGGAGCACAGCTTCTCAGTGGCCACCAAGTTGGCAGTGGGCCATAAATGGCTGCTGCTTGTTTGGCAATATTAAAACAGAAGAAGAAAGTAAGCAGTTAGAAATTGTTCATAGCTACATTGCATTGCTGTGATACCCAAGTGGCAGTCATTTTCTCAGCAGTTCCTTTCTCTCTCTCTCTCTCTCTCTCTCTCTCTCTCTCTCTCTCTCTCTCTCTCTCTCTCTGTGTGTGTGTGTGTGTGTGTGTGTGTGTGTGTGTCTGCTCATGCCCAAACTTGATGTCAGGAATCATCTTTCATCCCTCTTTCACCTTACTTATTGAGGCAGGGTCAGTGAATCAAACCCAGAACTCACTGATACAGCCAGTTTTTCTTGCTAGTTTGCTGTAGGGATTCCATCTTTACTTTCCAAAGCCACTCCTATAGTGGGAAATTACCAATACGGAGTCAGGTAGAAATATAAGGGTATTTAATAGGGAAAAGCCTTACTTACAGAGCGAACCAGCCAGCCGGTGGTAGCAGTCTGTACAGCAAGAAGCAAAAAGAAACCGAAACCGAAACGAAGTCCCACTACGTCACTCTGACCACACCCTCACAAGCCTGGTCAGGCACACCTGTAGCCAGCCCCTAAGAAGGCGTGGCTACAGCTTCCCCTACAATTCCCCTTTTAGTCTAAAAGAGGATTAAAACTTAACAGTATAAAGGTAAAATATAAGAAGATACAACAATCTGCTTATGTCACATCCTAACTATCTATTTTAACTAAACCCTAAAGTCATCTGAAAGAGGTGTCCAAGCCTGAACACCTCCTTCCAATCCGAACCATAAACAATAGGAAGCTATTCCTAACTAGGTATATACACTATCCTAAGTGACAACAATGGGGAAAGGGGGCGTAGCATTCTCCAAGTTACTTCCTGCTGAAATGGGACGATGATAGTCATGTGGGGTCCTGTAGAAAGAAAATGTTAGTATCCAGTCCATGTTAGATGGGATTCACTTGATTGAAGATCTCGCTTGAAATCCTCAACTTGATTGAAGTCAGTACCCGAACCTCTGGCCAGAGTGTCAGTTGAAATGGAGCAAGTTGGATCCAGTGCAGTTGAGGAGGTGTGGCCCATTTTCTTTCCAGGGTGTCCAGGGATTGCTGTCAGGCAGGTCTTCATTGGCTGTGTGGGACTCAAACATAAACAGTTAGCAGAGAAATGTTTGCTTGTGTATGTACACATGCTAGGGAATGCAACCATGAGAGCATAACAATTATGAAAGGGTGTACACCTTGAGAGAAAGATCCAAGAAAAGACAAAGACAGTCCCCAAATTCTTCTTTTATTCTGTATTACATCAATTGGCTTCTTGATACAACACAGAAACACTAAAGTTTAGTTAAATAACGTGCTTGGATTTTAGAGGAGGAAAGCCAAATCCACCTCTAAATCCAGCATTGGTTTAATTGAATAGGGACTAGGAAATAAAGAGAAATAGAGTTTTTTGAGAGACAGCTGTAAAGTTTACCGTATGGCACATTCCTTCTATTTGATGGTTATAGCTACCTTTTCTTCTTAAGTATCTACCCATGCAGTGTCCTTTGCCTTCTGAAGATGAGTTTTCCTGTGAAGATAAAAGCAAAACACTTCCCTTTCCTTTTGGGGGTTTCTATTTAGTTTATAAGATATACCTTAGTAGAATACCTGTCATTTGTCCTCGTCGAGAGGTTTTTCCTTTTCCACTCGAATCTTGATCAACTTTGATGGTATCCAAAGTTTTTCTTCTCCTGTAGAAACCAATGCAAAACCTCTACCCCAACGTAACACATGTCCTGGTTTCCATACAGAGGTTAGCACATCTTTGAAGTATACTGGCTGATTGAGTTCAGCAGTTTTTTTCATAGTCCAGTGTCTTTCTGCAGCTGTTTGTCCTTTTTCATTGGCATTAAGAAAGTTTAGTGTTAATAAAGCATTATGCAACCTATGTTTGGGGGGTTTAGTCTTCCAAGCTTGTTTGTTGAGCATCTCCTTAAGTGTTCTATTAGATCGCTCAACCACTGCTTGTCCTGTAGGATTGTGTGGTATACCAGTAACATGCTTTATGTTATAATATTTGAAAAATTGTTCCAATTTCGTAGAGACATGCTGGAGCATTGTCAGTTTTTATTTGTGCAGGAATACCCATAACTCCCATTACCTCTAGCACGTGCATAATAACAGAATCAGCTTTTTCAGAGTTAAGAGCAGTAGCCCATTGGAACCCTGAGAATGTGTCTATAGTATGATGCACATATTTCAAATTTCCAAACTCTGCAAAGTGAAAGACATCCCACTTCTGACACCAGATATAGTGGGAAATTACCAATACGGAGTCAGGTAGAAATATAAGGGTATTTAATAGGGAAAAGCCTTACTTACAGAGCGAACCAGCCAGCCGGTGGTAGCGGTCTGTACAGCAAGAAGCAAAAAGAAACCGAAACCAAAATGCAGTCCCACTATGTCACTCTGACCACACCCTCACAAGCCTGGTCAGGCACACCTGTAGCCAGCCCCTAAGAAGGCGTGGCTACAGCTTCCCCTACACACTCCCCTCACCAGGCATTTAAGTGGGCTCTGGTAATCAGAACCCTGGTCTTTAGACTTATATAGCAAGCACTTTAACTACCTAGCCATCTCCACAACCCAGCAATTCCTTGACAATGTATCAGTTGTGGTGGAGTAAGAATTTAAAAGTCTGGCAGTTGCAGAAACTGTGCTAGAAATCATGCTGCTGTGAGCTGTTACATTTTCCATCCAGGTTTCCTACTCTCCATTTGGAAAATGGGTTTCTGTGTCTTTGTGTCAGACACAGGATCCCTAGCATACCCTGGGTATTGAAGTCAGAATGGGGAATGGGGAATGAGACCTATTGAGAAGTTGGAGTTGTGGACCCCAGATGAGTGTCTAAGAAGGAGATCAGTCCCTCCCAATGCTGCAGACCTGGCTCCATGTTTGTTATGGGATGTGGTTTATATGGGAGATGGGGTAGAATACTGCATTTTAGTGGAAACAGACATCTTACATTCTAGGAATTAAGAGTTTCTAGGCTTTCCAGTTTTTTTAGTCTCTGTCCTCCATCATGAACCCAAATAAGAGACTACAAGATACAGGCATTCCTTGTCACTCCCTACCCCTCCTTTGCCTCCCAGTGCCTGCCATGGGAAAGGAGCCAGGTATCACTTGTTTCTTTAACCTCGCCTCAGCCTCTCATGCTTGCACTGCTGAAGATTAGATAGTGGTATTTTCTATACACATGGATTTTAGGCTTGTCTAACTTTGTATTGCTCTATGCTTTGGCTTGCCCACCTTTTCTCTTGTGTTAAGCTCCAGCTGTGTCTATGACCATGGTAACATTCCAGAGTAGTGTTCTCTGTCTCACTACCTCATAACTCCAGTGATGAAAGTCCAGACTGCTCACTAGTGCCTGGCTGCAACACACAGCACTGTGGTGTAGCATGACTCAGTCTTGCTGTAGCCATTTGTGATGTGTTATAGGAGTAGCCTAGAGCCCTGGGGTCTTCAGAGACTGTTATCTTCATTTACTAGGTGTGACCACCTTGCTATTCAGAATAGCCATGCCACACTGTGTGTAAAGATTCTGTGTCCCCTGTGTCCTTGGCCATGTTTAACAGATTCTGAGTTTTGGAAGCCTCTAGATGTAGCTTACTGTGGTTTAGATTTCCATCCCTCTAATTGTCACTGAGGTTGAGCAGCTTCATGTCAGCTGTCCACACTTGCCTATTGTAAATGGAAGTTTATAACCTCTGAGTGTCTTTAAAATTCTATTTTCAAGGAAGTCTTTACTTTGTAGCTACAGGAATTCTTTTTATGATCTAGACCTGCCAATTCTTTTTTTTTGGGGGGGGAGGGGAAAGAAAGGGTTTATTTCACTTCCATTTCCACATCACAGTCCATCATTGAGGGACTTCAGGATACGAACTCAGGGGAGGAGCTGATACAGAGGCCATGGAGGAGTGCTGCTTACTGGCTTGCTCTTCATGGCTTGCTCAGTCTGCTTCCTTCTAGCACCTAGGACCACCAGCCCTGGGGTAGCACCACCCATAGTGAACTGGTGCGACCACAGGCTTGCCCACTGAGCAGTCTGGTGGGGGCATTTTCTCAACTGAGATTCCCTCTTTCAAAATGACTCTTGCTTATATCAAGTTAACATAAACTAGCCAGCACACACACTATCCATGAATCAAAGCTTTTTACATGATGACTACTTCATGGGGAGCAAAAACCTCAAAACCATTTAAATCCTATTTTAATGGTTGTAGTCCATCCACTATATTACTTAAAAGCTTACAGTTATTAATCTATTACTTTTTCAAAGACAGCACTCTATTTAAAATGTTTTAAAAAGTATTTAGAAATCTTTAGTAATACCACATCAGAACAAAAACAACAAAAATAAAAACCAGGGTCATCCACACAACAATGCAACAATAAGTAGGCCAGTGACAACCTTACAGAGACATTTACACAGCTGGGGGAGGTCTAGCAATAAGAAAGAGGGGAAAAGCATTGTGGAAAATAGCCACACTTTAATAAATAACATAAATTTTCAAAGATGATGGATAAGGGGATAAGAGAAAGTTTGATGTTTTGAGTTCTTATATTAATATATCCTTATAGTTGTCTGGGGTCATAAACATATGAGATCAGATTAATACTCTGTAATATTATGTTTTTATTTATTTGGATTTAAGGCCAGCTAAAGCCTTAATTAAAAAGACTACTCCAAGGCCAGATGTAGTAGTGTGTGCCTTTGGTCTCAGCACATGGGAGGCAGAGGCAGGCAGATCCATGTGAGTTTTGGCTAATGTGTAGACCTGCCAATTCTTAAAGCTTCTAGTCAGATATGGCTAATTAAGATTAATTAAAATTAGATAAAATTTAAATTTTGGCTTTTAGGTTATAGTACTCGATACATCAAAGTCTCTGTTCAGATTTAGTTAGTGGCCAGCAGATTGGGTCACACAATAGTGAGACACGCCTGTTCTCATAGAGTTGTTGGACAGTGCTGCTCTCACTGATGAAACGGGTCTCTTCCTTGCCCCTTCTCTTTCCCTCCATTTTCAGTGCTGGGAATTGAGCCTGGGACCTCACGCAAATCTTAAGCAAGTGCTCCATTGTTTTTTTCTTAGCTTTATTTCATGAGACCTGGGTTGAATAGATTTGCAGTCATAAAGTTCATTAACTTTTCTCCTAAGATTTGTATCTTTAGGTTTTGTTGGGAACATTTTTACTTACAGGTCACAGATATTCCCATACATTTCCCCTCAATAATTCGTATTTGAACCTTTAAACTTTTTAATTTTTATTTTCATGTATATGGGTGTTTTGCATGCATGTGTGTATGTGTACTGCATACCTGCAGTTCCTGAGGAGGAGGCTAGAAGAGAGCATTGGATCGCTTGGAACAGGAGGTACAGATAGTTGTGAGCTGCCATGTAAGTGCTGGGAATTGAACTTGGGTCCTCTGTAAGAAAAGATAGTGCTGTCAACTGTTGGGCCATCTTTCCAGCCCCTGTGTTTAAATCTGTAATCCACCTGGACTCCATCTTTGTACATGATGTGACATTGAGATTTAACTTTTCCCCTTTATTTTAAAAGGAATTAGTTTTTATATTATCTATACTATAGTGGTTTTAACTGGATTCTAAGAAATAGATATTTAATCACTTTTATTATTCATGCATTAGTTTTTAAGATTAAAATCTTGGAACATTTTAAATATGTAAACTTTGCTGTTGTAGATAAGAGACGCTGCCTATTTCTATAAGCGAAGCCAATGTTTCCAAGATGCTTTCCGATGCTTTGAGCAGATTCATGAATTTGACCTTGCACTCAGAATGTACTGCCAAGAGGAGCTGTTTGAGGAAGCTGCTATTGCAGTGGAAAAGTAGGTGGTTTTATTCTTTTCATCTTTCTGCCTCCTCCTCTCTCTCAGGGGATGGCCTGCTGTGGTAGTTACTCTGCTGCTTGTGAAGTGGCTGACCATGTCAATCTCCCTCACATGAGAGGACTCTTCAGTGCAATCTCAGAGCTCCTTGAGAGTGGACTCTGCCTCTCAGCCTCATGCTGAACTCTGACCCACCATCACAA
Organism: Cricetulus griseus; assembly: GCF_003668045.3. Classification (NCBI taxonomy): domain Eukaryota; kingdom Metazoa; phylum Chordata; class Mammalia; order Rodentia; family Cricetidae; genus Cricetulus; species Cricetulus griseus. The sequence continues at coordinate 218,859,562 of NC_048597.1, forward strand.
AAGAGGGCTGAAGACGAAGGATGTGTCCCACATGTTTGTAATAGGATACACTGACTCTAGTCAGTGGAGGGCAGGGACCCATGAGTTTTATCAGTGGGACGTGATTCCAGTGACATGCATACCTAGCTAAAGAGAAGAGTTGCAAGCTAGATAAAAACCAAGACTACTGCAACAGCTGGTGTTTACATAGCCACCATTATGTCCTTTTCTGGTACCACAGTCATGTTTACAAAAGTTGAATACCCAAAATAGTTATTATGTTTTGGTTTTCAGTATACATAAATTTTGCCTGGATAATGAAGCATTTCTAGAAATGTTTGAGTGCAAGACAAGTTTAGATCTTTTCTCTAGTATCTGCTTATGGGAGCTTTATTTGTTTTGTATTGTATTTTGGAGGGACTCTCCTATTTCAGTGGTAACAAATTGACATGTGTACCCTCTTTTGTAGTTGTACTTTTTTGTCAGGACTGCCAGCCCGCAAATACTGACACAGAGACTTACTATTAATTATAAAAGTTCAGCCTTAGCTTAGGCTTGTTCATAGCTAGTTCTTAACCCTTAAATTAACTCATTTTTCTAAAATCTACATTCTTCCATGAGGCTTATTACCTCATCTCTGCACGGCCCATTCTGCTTTCTTGGCATCTGGCTGATGACCCTGCCTTTCTGCTTCCCAGAGTTCTCTCTGTGTGTGGAGTCCTGCCTGTGTTCTCCTGCCTAGCTATTGACTGTTAGCTTTTTATTACACCAATCACAGGTGCACATCTTCACACAGTGTACAAATATCCCACAATACTCTGTCTTTGCAGATATGAAGAAATGTTAAAGAACAAGACCTTTCCCATCCCTAAGCTCTCCTATTCTGCCAGTCAATTTTACTTGGAAGCTGCTGCAAAGTACCTGAGTGCAAATAAGAGCAAGGAAATGATGGCTGTCCTTTCCAAGCTTGATGTAGAAGATCAGCTGGTGTTCCTGAAGTCTCGGAAACGCCTAGCAGAAGCCGCAGAATTGTTGAACAGGGAGGGTCGGAGAGAAGAGGCTGCCCTATTGATGAAACAACATGGCTGCTTCCTGGAGGCTGCCAGGCTCACTGCTGACAAGGACTTCCAGGCCTCATGCCTACTGGGGGTTGCCCGCCTCAATGTGGCCAGAGACTTTGACATAGAACACACCAAAGCTATTCTGAGAGAAGCACTTGATCTCTGTTATCAAACCAGTCAGCTGTCCGGCATTGCAGAAGCCCAGTTCCTGCAAGGGATTATCCTGAGGGACTTTCAGAAGCTTAAGGATGCCTTCGTCAAGTTTGATATGCTCAACCACTCAGCAGGAGTGGTAGAAGCTCTCTATGAAGCAGCCAGCCAGTGTGAATCTGAGCGGCAGAAGGTTCTGGCCCTGGCTCCAGGTGGCTTGGAAGTCCTTCTCAACCTGGTCAGGGCTCTTAAAAATGTGACAAACAATGCTGAGAAAGAAATGGTCAAGTCTTGCTTTGAGTTTTTTGGAATTTCTCAAGTGGATGCCAAATATTGCCAGATAGCCCAGAATGATCCTGGGCCCATATTAAGAATAATTTTTGACCTGGATTTGACCTTGAGTGAGAAGAAAACAAAAGATCACTTCTTAATAGCGACTGAGCAAGTGAAGCTAGCCCTGAACAAGCACCTTTTGAGCAGACTGTGTCAGATCACACAGATCCTGCTTGGGAAGACCTACCCAGGGATCTGCACGAGATTTATTGTGGGTTTGAAATGTGTGGATGAACGTTGTGAAGATTTCCACAGGCCCCTCAGGCGCTGTGAGGCCAAGTGCATGGTTCAGTCAAAAATGCACCTGGTGGCAATCAATGGATTGCTTCTGGAAGCCAAGAAAGTATTCCCTAAGGCCTTAGCTGAAGAACTTGAAGAAATAGATTGTATTTTGTCTCTAGATACATATGGCCCTTGCAAATCCTTCCTAAACCTCCTCTTCCCTCGGCATTTCCATCACAGAGTGCTGTCAGAAAACCCCATGGCATGCAAAGAAATCCTCAAGCCAAATTACAAGTCCTTGCGCTCCTACCGGTTTGCCTTTAAAGAGTACATCCATGACCTGTTTCAAAAAGAAAGTGCACACAGCCGCAGGGAGTCAACAGACCTGTGGCTGAGTGCCATGCAGGCTTTCCTTCTGTCTTCTAGCTATCCAGAGGACTTTGAGAAACTGCTTCAGCAGGAGGAGGACAGTTACAACCGGGAGCTGAAGGCTCTAGAGTCTGACAGAGAGGAGAGAAGCAAGGGCAGAGGCAGCAGAATGAAAGGCGTCGAAGGGAAATTTGGCATGTTAGTGCCCAACAGGGAAGATGAGAACATGGAGAAGTCCTATCTATGCTTCATCCGGCTGCTGGAGAGCTCCATGGACCAGCTCTATGTGCATAGGAACCCCGAAGACTACAAGAGGCTCTTTTTCCGCTTCATCAACGTCCTCATTAGGAGGTGCAAAACACCACTGGTCCCCAACATTACCAACACGGTGGTGCTGCTGGAGCTGCAGTTCATCCACTGTGGAGCCGTGTTGGCTCGCCTCTGGAAGAATGCTGTCTTGTGCCTCCCCAAGAGCTACATTGCACTCCTGCATTTCTGGGAGTTCCTGTTCAGCAAGAAGGACAAGGAAACTGGGGATGTGTTCTCCATCATCCAGGAGTACAAGCCGAAGGATGTGGCCAGGGTCATCCGGGACCTGCGGTTCCACCTCTCCTTCCTTGTCAAGGTGTTGTGCGGCTATGAGAATATGAACTTCAATATCCTGCTTGATGCCTTCAGTGAAATAGACTGTGTGGTCTCGGGGGAGGCAGAACGGACACTAGTGCTGTGCTTGGTGATGCTGGTGAATGCTGAGGAAGTCCTGCAGCCCTTCTGCAAGCCCCTTCTGTACCGCCGCTTTCGGGAGATCCAGACAAGGCTGCAGCTGATGAGCATAAACTGGCCAGACCAGGTGCCCAAGAGGCTGCTGAAGGTGGTACAGCGAGTGTTGATGGCAGCCAGTGTGAAGTCTGTGGCCGAGGCACTGCAGGACCTGCTCTTTGAGCGGGATGAAGAGTACCTGGTGGATTGCCACTGGCGGTGGGATAGTGTGCACACCAAAGGCACCATGGTCCGTGGCCTCTGTCATGAAGAGGTCAGACTGAACCGCTTGCTCTGTATGGGCCCTGTGGACCAGTTTGCTGACCCAGAGTGGGACTTTGATGAAGATGAGACACATGAATTAGATGAGTTGGCTCTGGAAGACCGAGATCATTTTCTGGCTGCTATCCTTTCCCAGAAGCAGCGGAAGGCCTTGATCCAGCGCAAGCTGCGCAGGGCCTGCCTGGTGGTGTCTCTGTGCATCAGCTGGAGAAGATGGATCCGGACAGAGTATAGCAGGGAGGAGGCTACGGAGCTCAGGGCTGGGAACTTCAAAAGGGCCGATGTAGACAGGACCCAGTGTGACCTGTGTGGGGTGAAGTTCACCCGCAGCCCCGAAAGCTACTTCAGTCCTGGCAAAGCATTTGAGGGAGCACCCGAGGCTGTGATGATTTCCAGGGCTGAGCTGGAAGGGAAAGATTGTCGAGAGAGAGTCAGTGAGTCCTATGAGCAGCACATTCGCTTGGAGGGCCACAGGAGGCAGCAAGCAGCCTACCAGAAATATCTGGAATTTTTCCATGAAAAGGTGGACCCTGCCATCGAAGAAGGCAAAGTCGTGGTGCAGGACATTGAGCAGAGCATCTGGATCCGGGGTCACCTGGGCTCTAAGGAGCAGAGCCACATGCTGCAGAGGAAGGTGCAGGAGCACATCAGGAGGCTTTCAGAGCTGGTAGAGGAGCTCTACAGGCGGAAGGCCTGGGCCGAAGGTGAGAGCCTCGGGGACTGGGTCACACAGGGGTAAGCCTGCCAGGGGCTCAGTTACAGCTGACTGAGGGTGTGGGGGTGGGATGTTAGTATTAGTAGAAAGACAAGAAAGAGCTGTTCTCAGATTCCAGCAAAATCTCACTGTTGAGGCCATCCTCAATTAGATGTTTGTGATGAGTGCAAGCTGCGATGGCTTCTCTGGGTGCTTCAGATGAGAAAGGTTTACTATCTAGTTCCATGGAGAGGATGCAGGGAGACTGTTTCAGGCCCTGAGAAAACACTTTGAGGTGCCTTTGCATTACTCGCCAGTGAGCTTTCCTTGAGCATCAACAAGATGCTGAACGGTAGGGGAGGAAATGAGTACACAGGTCTCTTCCTAGGATGGCCCAAGTCACTCAGTGTGAGCCTTTACTAGTAAGCATTCTCATCTGCTGTACAGCCAAGTTTCCCCTCTGCTTCTTTAATGGCTGTTTCTTAGCAGAAACTGGAAATTAAGCATAAAATTAACAAAGTTACATTGAAAAAAGTTCTATAGTTTGGACGCTTTTCCCAGGTTAGGGCTTAATGACTTTTTGAATACAAACCTTTCCTGGAAGGGTTTTCTTTGGCAATCCGCAGGGCACAGATGCTGTGGCACTGGGCTAGTGGTTAAGGCAGCCTGTGCTTGTGGTGGCAGAAGGCAGCTTTGTGATGTGAGGAAGTTGGCTTAGCGCTTGATGCGATAATATCTCAAGCCATCCCCTTACTCAGAGCCTCTGTTCTTTGGTTTCTGTAGCCGAGGAGGTGATGGCTCGGCAGGTCAGAATTCTGGCCCTGTCAGTCAAGAATGCACAGGAGTGGCTGAAGAAGACAGAACTCCGTTTAAAAGATGAAGGTAAGGCCTGCTCTCCTAGGACAGGTGATATTTTGGATCCTGTGGTTTTGGTACTGCTGGCTTCCAGGTGAGTGTCAGGTGGGTTTGCCAGCGATATCAGGAGTATCTGCCAAACTGTTAGTGATAGACTTTCTCTGTCTGATGAAGGGCATTCTTCTGGACTCGTAGCGGTTGCTTACGAGTTATTATAGATGTCCAATCATCATGCAGTCTCAGTGTAGCTGTTCCCAAGGAGAGACAGTGTTGTAAAGCCATCCCTTGATAAGAGTGTTTGCCTATGCCAGTCTGGCATGTTAGCCTGGGGATCTTGTATGTGCCAGCATGAATATGGGCCTGGAGTTTCCCTCAGACACAGAGCAAATGGCTAGGGAAGTTGCAGAGGGCTCTACTCTGTGGAAAGTTTATCAGGTTTCTTAGCATGAGTCATAATTTTCTTGCTGCATTCTATGTAATACGGAATTTCTTCCCTCTTGCCCTGTCCGACTGCTGCCTCCTTTGGGCCACACCACATTTCCTCTTTGTCTGAGTGTTTTATCTAGTTTGCAGACCCTTCCAGGTGCTACTGGAAAACTCTGGCCCCAAAACTTGGAGAACTTGGTACAAATTTCTTTGCTATGCTGTAGTCCCTCTTGAGTATCATGACTTTGTGATTATTTCAAAAGGGATAATTGGCATGTCAGTTCAAGGAATGAACCTATGAAGATATAATTCTGGAGAAGGGTATTTGCTTGGGTTCTGCTTGGGGAACAGCACCAGTACTCAGTGGAGAGTTCTGTTTTCCACTACCCTGGCCAAAGCTTTGTTTCTTTACCTTGAAACAATGATTCCAGACACATCAGGCTTTACCTGGATGGAAAACTATGGTAGAACAGGAAGTTGCCATTTTCACTTGGGTTTTGCTTCTTTGCTTTTCAACTAGGTATTGTTCAGGAAGAGGAATATGAAAATGAAGCTGAAGACTTTGGCGAGCTCCGCCCTAGAAGGCGTTCCCGGAAATGTGGAAAACAGAGAAAATACTAACATATTTTCACACAGCTATTGCCTCTTAAACCTTCAGAATATCCTATCCTGTTTTAGAATTATGAATGCTGGGGCAGAAGAGAAAAAGAATGTGAAATTAGTGTTGAAAAGGATAGCCACCTTTGTTCTTCATTGTTAGTGCCCATTTATTGGTGGCGTAGGGTCAGATTGCTCCCTCAGATTCAGGGGCCTCCAGTTTTCCAAGTTGAGGTCTAACAGTAGTACTGCTCCCCCAGACAGCACACATGCCCAGTTATGGGGGGAGGTAGATGAAAGGAGCGCTGGGACTACTTTGTCTGAAGCGCAGGCTCCCTGGCTTGTCACTGTGTGATGAGTCCTTAGCAGAGGACTAGGCATTTCAGATAGGCACACCTCATCTTGGAGTGCTCCTGCTCCAGCCTAGGAAATCCATCTGTGGATCCCTTATCTTTTGCCACACTGCTGTAAATCAGCAAGCAGAACCAAGACTATTTGTGCCCAGAGTTCATTTGGGCCTTGCCATCAGCTGCCCCAGCCTAGGCTACCTTCTGGTTGTCAGAGTGGCTTCTGTGGTATATTTTCCTTTTCTCTCTGTCGATTTTTCTTGCTCCCCCCTTGTGATCATTCTCAGCTATTTGTGCAAGTCATGGTTAGACTACCTCAGAATGTAGTCACACATCTGCCCAGCAGCCTTTGGACATCCTTTTCATCCGAGGGACACGTGAGGGTGTTTTCAGCCTGCTCCAAGGGGGTCTGCCTTTGCCTTGTGTAGATGACGAGAGAAGCGCCTTGTGTATACCTTGTACATCTATGTGTTCTTGGTTCTCCCCAATATATTTGATAACCCATGCTCAGGTTGACAGCTCAAGTTTCTACCCACTGACTCTTCAGGTGGGGAACAATGGACAGAGGAGGAACCAGCCTTCTAATGGTACGTTTTTGGGATTTGGCTGTGGATCACTGCCATGTGGCCTGCAGGCCCTGCCAGAGGGGTTGCATGAGGCCTGCATTCCCCTCTACCCACTGCCAGCAACTCTCAGCCTGGTCTTATCTGGGAAGCCTTCCTTCCTCTGATGGTCACTGCCTGCCCTTTTGCCACTCAGCCCCGGCTCACTCGGCCTCTGGAGGCTTTGTCTCACCACAGAACCAGCTTTTCTTCCACGTTGCTGCTGCTTTCACTGCTCACTGTTGCCCTCCATTGTCTTTCTACAGATGTGTTTCCTTGAAATGTTTATTTGGTAATTTTTATTGTTATGTTTCTCATTTTCCAGATTTTTTTATAAACTTGCCAGAAAAATTCTAATCAAATATTGCTGTCTTACCACATTTTTATAAAGTTATAGCATCTCTCTTACCTGCTGTTGTCTTTTTGTTTATTTACAATTCCTACTGGGAACAAATGTGTGACTGTTGGTGCTGGCTCCTCTGGGCTGCTGGTTGATGCTGGCTTCCTGTGCCTGCTGAGATGAAGAAATTCAAGTTCAGAGAAACACAGCCCAGTGTTTCTGAGGGCCAGCCTTGTACAAACTCTTTGCAGTCTGACTGCTTCTGTACAGTAAGGTTTGGAGTGCATGACTTTGTCAGAGCTGTGTACCAAGGCTTCCCCCTAGCAGGGTGGGAGACCTGGAATCAGATTCCTTTCCTGCCCATAAAGAGCTGAATATCCTGAGATGAGCTTGATCTGCTCAACACAGTGTTCAGGTGCCCCACCTTCCACAGGGCCTCATGACCTGGTGTAGGAGATCTGGTGCCCTGAGAAAACAGTGGTGATAGTGAGGCACAGTGCATGAGAATGGCAGCATTTGTAGACCCCAGTTGGGTCTCAGTTTGCTCTTTGAGAAGTTGGCCTAAGATCCCTTTCTACCTGACAGAGTAGGCCTATGAGCTGTGGGGTTTGGATGCCCTCAGGCCTTGGTGCTGTGATGTGTGTGCATTTACACAAGGTGGCAGGGCATCCAGCTGCAGCATGCCAAGTGCTCCAAGTGCTCCATTTAGAATTCAGGGTCTCAGCACTGGAGCTCCCACTGCATTTCCTACCTGTGGCATCGGGTAGGTATCCAAAGTCCTTCCCCAACAGTCCTTCTCCACAGCTTTTAAAGTTCTGAGAAGAGAACGGAAGTCAGCAGGACAGTCAGAAATGCCAGCAGAGACCTGAGCTTAAGAGCCCAGTCCTGTGGGAGGAGCTTCCATGTGCCAGGTGTGCCTGGAAGAACAGAGTGTGCTATATACCAGGGTCCCAAGACCATTGTAGGATACAAAACAAAAGAAAGCAATCCTCCCACAAACAAAAAACCGCACACACACAAACATACAAGGATTCAGTGTGGAACAGAAGTCATGATGATGATTTACTTTGCAAAGGTAACCCAAGAATGTCCCAAAAGTGGAAAGGCAGGTGGTGCAAAGTTAGGGGTACCAGGTGCAAGAATCACTCGGGGTACACCCAGCTCTTCAAGGACTGAAGGTGCCTTTTCCTAGCCAACCCGCCTAAGTTTCTCAAGTGGAAGGTTATGGTTCAAAATGAGCCCCTGGTTTACTAGGCACCCTGGTCTACAGTGGCTGCCGCAGGAGCACAGCTCACTATGTAACAGCTCATGATACACAGCTACCAGTAGTGTGCAAAGAGAGAATGTTTACCCTTGTAGGTCCTGATTGTCACAAGGTCCCCTACTGGTGACCAGAGTACATCAGCTATCAACTTTCAGCTTTCCTGGGCCACTGTAGTCATTGCTGTTGTGTGGGCACATGGGCTAGGGCCCGAGAAAGGGATAAGGTTGTGGGTAGATAGGACTTGCACTCCTCCTGCACAGGAAGGACCTTTAAGCCAAACAGTGGGGTTATTCCAGTGGTCCAGGAAAATGACCTGAGCTTCACACTCTCAAAATGTCAACAAATTGACCTGTGCATTTTACATAATCCTTATACAAGGCATTTTTATTTTTAAATGTTACTGGCTTGGCTGAGATTTCCTGTTTCCAGCTGACAACATTAAGTCTCTTATAGTCCTGGGGTTTAATGGACTGATAATAGGGTTCACACATGAATCTTGCTTGTGCATGCAATGTCTCTTCCTTAACTTGACCCAGATTGTGATCATGTTCTCCTTTTGAGGAAATTCAACACAGGTCATTATCGAGAAGCCCCCTGCTTACTTGGAGTCTCTAAGGACTAGGCAGCTCCTGTGATGTGGCGGCAGTGAGGACGTCCCTCTCCCTTCCAGTATACCACATCTGCCACGACACAAGGTCTCTCTGAGCTGACAGTCTTGAGACAATTGGTGACTGTCCTTCAGAGCTGAGCACATGTAAGGCTGGGAGCCTTGGGTGTGTCTGTGTTCCAGTCTCTGTGGCTGAACTAGCGTGTCCTACCCTTGAGATTTTTCTCATGCCCCACTGTGTTGTCATGGATATGAGCCCAGCTCGGTCACAGCACACCCTGGCACTCTCTTTGCCCCTGAACAGAGGGACTGAAGTCCTGGTTACTTTCCTGGAATGGGGAGAGAAATAGAACAAGCACATATTGACAGATGAATAGAGTTGAGGGCCAAGTAGACTTCAAGGATGACCTGCTTCTTCATCCCATCTGTGTATGTGTGTACCACTCTACTCAGCTAAACGTGGAGACAATGCCCCCTCATCTAGGATTGAATTGCAGCCAAGACAGCAGAGGCAAGAGTGTGCCAACTCTACTCTTACCTGTTAAAGGTCTGACAACTTTGGGTAACTCAGCTACAACCTGAAGACTCAGTTTCTTGGGGCTCATGCTGTGAAGGACCCAGGCTAGTGTGAGGTGAGCCTGTGGAAGGCAAGGGGAGTCCCACAGGCTTTCATGTGAGTGAACAGATCTTTGTGTTTCAGTCCAGGTGTCTGCTGAGCATAGCTGGGTCAGTGCCCTTGGCTGATTCGAATAGAGAAGAACCTTCTGCTGGGTGTATGACACCCCCATCCTCACTTCCAAGTCATAGAATTAGTAGCTCCTGGCTTAAAGCAGCCAGTTTGTGACAGTTTGTTATACAGAAATAGGGAACTAAAGTGAGGGCCTATTGCCTGTCAGGTACTGTGAGGAATGGTATTCTTCCAACTCCAAACCTTACATCACTTAATCCGGAGTGACATATGTAAAATATAAAAAAGCTTTTTGTCTGAAGCCAAAGCAGGAGGTTGGGTTGGCACAGCAGAGCTCCCAACTGGAGCCATTGCTCAGTCTGCTGTTAGGAGGCAAAGTTTCCCCCACACCTTCCTGGCCTGGTGGGGACTACAGCACCTTAGGCCCTAAGGCCCCAGGACTGAGGCGCCCAAAACTCTCCCCTGGAGCCAAGTGTTCACTGTCTTTTCTGCTGGCAACTAACTAGCTGTGCAGTTGCCATCAGTTGCAGGGCCTTTTGAAATATGGTTGAGCCCCTCTGACCAATGTCACTGGTCCTTTTCATTCAGTTCTGGAGATCTGGTTCTCCAGGACCACTGACAGCCAACATAAGGCTAACATTTTCTGAAGCTTGGGTAAGAGTACAGATGGAGGCAGGATGTGGTAATGCATGCCTGTAATCCCAGCACATGGGAGCCACAGGCAGGAGAATGGCTACAAGTTCAAGTCCAGCCTGATCTACACAGTAAATTTTAGTTCAGCCAGGATTAAACAGATCATGTCCCCCAAACCTTTTAAAAGGAAATACGGGTGAAGGTTTCCTACACCTACCACTCTCTTCCCATTATGCTTCATACTATATTATAAAAGATCTCCCAGGTGTGTGCATATTGCAGTCATGCATCCGAACCCATTGGCTGGCTGTGTACTCTCATCTACCAACAGCCAGACTTGCCGCCTTCTATCCGCAACCCAGGACATCAGAGGGAAAGAGACTCAAAGGTATGCAGGCAGGGGCACCTGGAGACTAGAATGTACCCAGTATCTTAGTGTTTCTATTGCTGTGATAAATGAGATAGCCAAAAGCAACTTTGGGGAGGAAAGTATTTCTTTCATCTTAGAACTCTCAGGTCACACTCCATCTCAGAGAAGTAGAGGCAGGAACTGAAGCAGAAGCCATGGTGGAGTGCTGCTTACTGGCTGGCTCTCCCTATGGTTTGTTCAGCCTGATTTCTTCTACCATCCAGGACCTGCTCAGGGGTAGCACTGTCTATAGTGATCTGAGCCCACCCACATCAGTCATTGATTAAGAACTGCACTGTAGACTTGCCTATTGTTCATTCTTATGGAGACATTTTTCTTTCAGTTCAGAGTCCTTCCCACATGACTAGCTGTGTCAGGTAGACATAAAACTGGCCAGTACAGTTGAAGCATGTATCCTTTTTGCAGATCTGGGGCACAGTGCTGTACTAGCAGTATGGTCCTGCCCCCTCTTCTGGGTCATCTCTCCCCAGGCAGAGTCTCCTTAGGGTCTGTGTGCCGCAGGAGTCAGAATCACAGCTTCTTCAGCCATGAAATTGTCAAAATTTTCCCAGTTCCTACCTCTCCTCCCTAACTTCTCCACCTCTCAGAATGGAAGACATCTTTCAGAGATGCTCCCCCAACAGGCTTATCTGGGCCCAGGATGCCGTACATGTGTGCCAGCATCCATTATCTGTAATTGTCACAGTTCTGTGTCTTCCAGGGTCACCCTCAAGTTCAGGATTTGGAGGGTGGATAAGTCACTGAAAAGATACCTGTCTCTGATGCAAATGTTTTTTTCTAGGTGACTGAAACTGGCTTTGGCCTGATCTTGTCACTATAGATCCACCTCAGAGATTCTGCCCCCGGAACAAAATGCCACTCTTCCCATTCAGCAGCCCCTATTCCCATCAGCACAGAGATCAACAGTTCATTGGTATTTCAACTCCGCACTGCAGGGAGAAGCCAGGTTTCTGAGACAGTGGATCCTCCCTTCTGACCACCCACTCACTTACCCTTCCTGGGAAAATTTCTTCTTCACTCAGGTGGAGGGAGAATCCATCAGTCAGCAAGGTACCCAGGATGCATGCGTGTGTGTGTGTGTGTGTGTGTGTGTGTGTGTGTGTGTGTGTGTGTGTGAGAGAGAGAGAGAGAGAGAGAGAGAGAGAGAGAGAGAGAGAGAGAGAGAGAGAGAGCAAGCGCGCACCACACATGCTCGAGTGCACCTTCGTGTCAGCAAGTGTGTGGGGGACAGTGATGGGTGTCTGGACTCGCCATTCACCTTGTTTTGAGACGGGGTCACTCATGGCTGCTGCACACTTGAGGCTAGCTGGCCCTCAAGTTTCCAGGGAGTCTCCTTTGCCTCCCAGCACCTGTATTTTTCTGTGGGTTCTGTAGATCAGAACTCAGGTCCTCATGCAGTGCTTTGCCCACTGAGCTGTCTCCCCAGCACAGCTGGCCATTCTTTAGGTGAGTTATTTAGAAGCTCATCCCCGCATCCTGCAGGACTCCAGCCCTGTTCAGGGTTCTGTTCTCTGCTTAGGAGATGCACACTCATGACCGGATTATCTGCAGAGACCTTGGCTGCCACAGAGGAGCAGATTGTAGCCACTGCAGTATCTGGAGTGACACCTACTGACTGTGTGAATCCAGACAACTCATTTCAACTCTGAGCCCAGATGGGCATTTGTAAAATGGAAATAGTGACCCAGCTTCTAGTCTAGTTGTAAATGCCTTTTCCTCCCTGCTCACCTTCTATAGATGAACCAAGAATCTGTGTCCAGAGCAGGGGGTGGTGGTCACAAGCAAGGAAGAGCTCAAAGAACGAAGCTGGGTCAGCATTTGTGTGCCCTTTGTGTAGAGGGGAACATTTGTAAGATGGCTTTGTTACCAAGGGCCCACCCTTTTTTTTAGAGCCAGAGCCTATTTTTAACTTAAGTTTTAGTGATTCTGCAGGCCAGCTGTTTCAGGAAAATATGTAGGTCAGTCTGTGATTTTTGGGAGTCATCATTTTTAAGGTTAGGGAGTGAGATGGGGGAAGAGAACACAAATAATTCTGGAGTTTCTGGAGGCGTCCATGGAGATCTCCACCCACCCTGCAGAAAGCCACCACCCAGATTCACCGTCTGGAGAATATTCATGGGGCCTGGAGGAGGAATATTCTTTTGTTACACTCCAAGTGAAATATGTTAATTTCTGTCCCTTTCCCCTCACTTGCCACCACCAAGCCACAATTGGGAGAAGACTATGTTGAGAGGCTGTGGGAGAAGGGCCCTCTTCCCCACTGCATGGGAATGAAAACTGTGACACTGTCTACTAAAATGAACATGGATTCACTTTCAGATCCAGCATTCTTTTTGTTCTTTGCAAGAAATTTATTTTTTATGTATGTGTGTGTGCAGGCACATGTGTGTGGTTTCACCTGCACACAAATATATGTGTGTGCATGTGTTTGTGCATGTGTGTGTGCACGTGTAGGCCAAATGGAAACCTCAATTATCATTTCTCAGGAGTCATCCATCTTGTCTTTTTGAGACAAGGTCTCTCACTTTTACCTGAAAGCTCACTGATTTCCCCTATTCAGCTGGCCTGGCTAGCCATTGAGCCCCAGGAGTTTACCTGTCTGCCCTGATGCTGAGATTACAAATGTGTGCCATGTCCACATTTAATTTTATATAAACTCTAGGGATCGATATCAGGTCTTTGCGTTTGTGAGGCAAGCACTTTACTGAGTCATCTCTCTAGCTCAAAATACATTTTTGATTGTGGCAAAATTCATATGATCACAAGATTTACCATTTTGTTTTAAGGGTACAGTTCAGTCATGTTGAGTATATTCACATTGCCATACAACCCACCTCAGAACTTTTACAAACCTGTAACTGGAATCACCCATTAACACAAACTCCCCTTTCCCTGTCTTCCCATGCCAGGGAAGCCTACTATAGATGCTTCATACAAGTGGAAACCTGTAGCGTTTGTCTATTTATGTCTGATTTATTTCACTTGGTGTAACATTTTCATAGTTTATACACATTGTGACATGTGCCAGAATGTCTTCCCTTTTCCAGGTTATATTCTGGGACATGTAAGAAATCATCAGCTTCATTTTCAGGGATTCATATTAGAGAAACATTTCTACAACTGATGAGTAGATGTTAACTTCAGGGTCATCTTCAAGAAAGCAAAATTTGAATGACTTTTTATAAGGCTACAGGTGTGTTGTCAAAGTCCAATCACTCACTGATATTTAAGCGGCACAAGAGGCTTGGTAGTTCAATACACTTTTGTCAAAAAATAAGTAAAAGTGCATTCCTGAATTGTTGATGGCGTTGACCTTGAGAATTCTGTAAGAGGTGGGTTTTATAAAATAGTTGTATTATATTTGTTGACACAAAGCAATGGAAATGTTTCTGAAAGTCAAACTGGAGAAAGGTCCAAGAAAGTAAATGTTTGTTGTTCAGAGAAGGTCAGAAGAGAATTCATTCTGGTGCTTACAAGGAGGCACTCGGGTGTTAACAAAGCCCTGGAAGACGTGTTGTCATGCGTTCCATGGTGTTGACAAGCTAGCAGGAAAAGCAACTCTTTGGTACACCCTTGGAGTTCCACACACAACTGGCCCACGTGACCCAAATGGAATGCATCTGCAGCCTCTGGTGAACAAGAAAGAGCCTCGCCCCTAAGGCTGTCTGTCCAACTCTTCTTCATCCCCAAATCCTCTCATGTCCTACTCTGAGTAACCTTGACTCTCCTTTCTTCCTGCCTGCCTGAGAGCATCCTTGCCCTTGAGTCTCACAGCTGGCTCTTCGTCCTCCTACCTCCTCTGGGTTTCCTTAACTGCCCTTTATGGGCTGACCTCTTCATACTGGAGCACACAGTCTCTTCCCAGTGAATATTATGAGTCCAAGAGGAATGCACCTGCCGTATCAATTGTGCAGGTGGAGATGGAGGCTCAGAGAGCTCTATGGAGCCTTCATCACCACATTCCCTCCTTAGCCACACTCCAGGTGTCTTTGGATGGTGTGGAAGCAGGGTGGACATGTTCTTGACGTTAAGCAAACCTTTCCTCCGTCTTCCACCCCACCACCAGTTTCTTCCTTTCTTCAGTCTCCTTCAAACAATGCCAGCATATTTCCATTTCCTAGACCCCCTTGGTTCTTAAAAAACTCTCTCTCCCCCTCTGTATTAGTATACACACATGTATACAGGTGCTTGATGAGCCCAGGATAGGGCATAGGATTCCTGGGAGCTGGAGTCACAGGTGCCTGTGGGCTACCTGAGCCGGGAGTTGGGAACCAAACATGGGTGTTCTGGAAGTACACACTTTGAATCACTGAGGTATTTCTCAAGCTCCCCCTTTGGCTTTTTCCATGCTGCCCTGACAGGTGCTGATGGGAGTGGGAGGGCCCGTTTCCCCAGGACACTGCCCAGGAGCTCTGGGTACCTGCCCAGATGCTGGCTGAATCCCTTAGAACCACTTTCTTGGAGGAGAGCTGTGAGGTGAGCCCGGTGATGGAATTCTGTAATCCAATAGTCTTGTTGGCCCTGAAGAGAGACCCCAGAATAACAGCACTGGGCACCTCTGGGGAATGGAAGGCATCACTCACATAATATGCTCCTGGGGATGTAGAACTATAAGCAACCATAGGTGGTGACTTTTTCAATTTAGTCAGAGGTGAGCAAAAAGTCTTCCTGGGGCTACATGATGTCAGAAGATGGCTGTATAGAAGGCAGGACACAATCTGTCATACTGAGATTTTGTGGTCTTGATGACAAATATCAAAGTCCTCCTTGCCAGCCCAAAGTAATGCCTTTGATCTGTTTTGCTGGCTTATCAGCACTCTGCATGGAAGAACCCAGGGTAGCTAGTGCTTCCTGGGAGGCCAGGGCTTGCAACAGTTGTACTTTCCCAGAATTCTATTATGTCTTGTATCAAGAGCTTTCCAGTGGGCTGTGAATGTAGCTCAGTTGGCTGAGGGCTGGATTAGCATATCTGAAGCCCTAGGTTTGCTCTCCAGTGCTGCATAAGACTAGATGTGGTGTATCCTAGTAACCCCAGCATTTGAGATGTAGAGGCAGGAGGATAAGTTCAAGGCTATCCTCAGTTACACTATAAAGACCCAAGGTGGCCTCTAATTAATTAGATTAATTAATAGAGATTTCTGGTTGACACTTTTGTTTGTTTTTCGAGACAGGGTTTCTCTGTGTGGCTTTGGAGCCTGTCCTGGAACTCACTCTGAGACTAGGCTGGCCTAGAACTCACAGAGGTCCACCTGCCTCTGCCTCCTGAGTGCTGGGATTAAAGGCATAAACCACCACCTCTGGGCAATTTCTAGTTGACATTTTAAAGGCAGTGTATTTATTTTAATTTTATGTTCATGCGTGTTTTGTTGCACATATGTTTGTGAACCATATGTGTAATTGGTGCCTACAGAGGCCAGAAGAAGGCATCAGATTCCTTGGGACTGGAGTTCCAGATGGTTGTAAGCCACCGTGTATCTGCTGGGAACTGAACCCAGGTCTTCTGGAAGAGTGGGCAGTGTTCTTAAACCACTGAGGCATCTCCCCAGCCACCCCCAAAACCAACATGTAAACATTTTAAAATAGAAATAAATCCTTTTAGAATGAAAATAGATTCTAAAGATGCTAAAGCTGATAGGACATGTGCACTGGACATGCATAGGACATGGCTCCTGGGCAAAGCTGTACTTGTATCTCTCTCTCTCTCTCTCTCTCTCTCTCTCTCTCTCTCTCTCTGTGTGTGTGTGTGTGTGTGTGTGTGTGTGTGTGTGTGTGTTCACATGCATATACACACGTGTGTGGGCATCCATGTGAGGGAGCTGGGGCATGCAGGAGGGGTGCATAAAAGTGAATCTCTTGCCCATTCTGTTACTTCTTTACATTATTTTCAAAGGTTCAAAAACTGCACAGGCTGCCTGAGGGTGTCCAGATGGAATTAAACCCGCTGTAGACTAAATGAAGCAGAGTCTGGGAATGTTTCTGAGAAGCGGTCTTGGCCAAGGAACGAACTCTGTTTAGTCTACCCTCGCTCCTGGAGATATTTTAAAAAGTGAGGTGGGAGCTTGCAGTATGAGAGGCTCTGAAAGTCCTCGTGTCATCTCTGTGCTGATGGCAGTAGGTGTGTGTGGGAGGGCCCTGCAGGGAGAGGGACCTTCCGCTCAGGGTTGGGTGGGATGCCTGCTCTTGGCATCAAGGGGAAAAATGGGGCCGAACCGTGACCCTATCATCAATAACCAGGGCCCCTTTAAGCATGGGTTGGGATGAAGCAGTTTCTCCCGTGTTGCCACCTGGCCACAGACTACTCTACGTCACTCCATGTTGTGTAAAACTTGGATTTTAAGGCTGTGCCTTGCCCTGAGAGACTCCATCTTACACATAGCGTTCGACTCCATTTTGAATCTAAATAACTAGGGCATCTGCACCTTGATGACCATGCAAACAACACTGTCTGCCTGACACCACCTCAAGGCACAGACAGGTTAAATAACCTGTTATGAAAGTAAAAAAGGTGCTACTTCATACATTTGTCAAAGTAAATTGACAATCATGCCAGAAAAGACAGGTCCAAGAAGTTACCAGACACATCAGACCGAGGAACAGCATGCTCACCTGGACCCATAAAGAAGAGGACACGGTGCATGACAATGGCCTTACCTACCTGTCACCTGACCATCACCACACACTGGTGTGTGTGTGTGTGTGTGTGTGTGTGTGTGTGTGTGTGTGTGTGTGTAGGAAACAACAGGCAGAGAACTTTCAACTGTCCCAGGGACTTCAGTTCATCTTTGTATTGCTGTTGATGCTGGCAGTCCTGTTCTGTAGCTTGAACAACCCTTAGGCTTGGCTCAATTCTGGCCAAGCAGCCTGAATCTATAATTGGTCTTGGAGGAGTGTTAGTGTATATAGGGAGTGGAAGATTCACTGAAGGTGAGATCAGATGAAGTCCCCGTGGGCACATTAAAATCAGAACAGATTCTGGAGAGATGGCTCAGTGGTTAAGAGCAACCATTGCTCTTGTGAGGACTGGGGTTCAGTTCCCAGCACCCACATGATGGCTCACAACTATCCATAACTCCAGGTCTAGGGGTTCTGATGCCCTCTTCTGGCCTCTGTGAGCGATGCACATGTACATAGACACACATGCAGGCAAAACACTTGTATTCTTAAATATTATTTTTAAAAAGAAAGAATCCCAACATAACTAACAACTCTTGCTGAATCCCTTTCTTCTTTGCCAATTATAAATTTTCTAGGTCTTTCACCTCTCTTGCCATAAATGGAAGTCTTCTAACTCCTTTGGGCAACCTTATTTTTATCTCAGGTTACAATCTCACCCAAGGTTTGCTTATATTGTCACTTGGAGAGATTCATCCGCAGAACAATTACAAGACTTAATGCCTGTTGTTAAAAACCATACTGCTCTGGATGTGATCAAGGACAGAACAGCTTCAGTAGATAGAACAAAAAATTTAAGAGAGACCATAAAACATGTATTTTGGCAAATTGCTATGAATGATCAGAGACCAAAACTAAAAATACAAATAAATGGCATTGAAATTATAGGTTTATTAAGACACAGGCACAGATGTAATAATAATTTCACCCAAATCTTGGCATCCAGATTGGCCTCTTCAGGAGGTAAATATTCAAGTTCTAGGTATTGGAACTTTATCTCAGGTAAAACAAAGTACAAGATGGGTTGAGCGTATAGGGCCAGGACAGATAGGAAAATTAAATCCATATATGGATGACATACCAATTTATGGGGAGGAGATGCCATGCTGCCCAAGGAGTAACATGCCAGATTATGGGTAAGCCACAGCCTCGTGGCGATACACAGATTAATAGAAATGGGTTAACAATTAAGACAGCTATCCAATAAGAAGCCTAAGCCATAAGCCAACAGTTTAATAATTAATATGTCTCTGAGTGCTTATTTGGGACTGAAGGGTGGTGGGACCTGGCAGGACAGAAACCTCCGTCTTCAGTCAGCACCACGCCTCCCAGACCTTGGTTTGGTGGAATTTCTGTTCTGCCAGCACTGGCTTGGCCTCAGCTGTGGCTGCCAAATGTTGTTTTTATCCAAATTGTTCTATTTATCAATAAAGACTTGGGAGTCAGATGATGGGGTGAAAACCTGCTAGATCAGAGAAGCTGAGAAGCAACCAGTTGTCCCTTCTTTTCGACTGGAGACCCAGCAAGAAAGAGAGCCTTTCCATACTATCCCAAACCAAAAAGACTAAGACTCTCAAATTTCCTCCCTACTCCTTCCCGTGTCTTTCTCTCTGTATTGCTGGGTCCTCTGTGCTCTATGGAATCTTGTCCACTAGTTGCTAGCTCTGCCCCCTGATCCAAGGTTAATTTTATTAACACAGTCTCAGAGTTTCACAGTGTGATCAAATATCCTGCAATGGCCACTTATAAGAGAGACAGGGAAGGAGATTCTTGATGCCATGCAAGAGTGTGAGATGTAACTTCAGAGCTACCAAGATGTCACAAATGACTAATGCTAAGATGGGCAAGTGCGATTCTTCTTGATAAGCTCCCACACACTCCTCTGTGCATTATTCTTTCCCCAAGTGTCTTTATACTTTTAGTAAACTCTAACCCTGTTTTGTATTGGCTTGTCCTGAAATACCTTTCTATGCCATGGCCAAGGTTCCTAAAATACTAAGGGGACTCCAAAGCCTGTCTTTCTCTTCATCCTTCCTGCTCCTGCTAACATCTCCACTCACCAGCATTTTTCCCTCCTTGAATGCTCCTCTCCTAGGCACCCAACTCCAAGAGGAATTTCCCAATCCTCAGGTACAAATTTACCTCTTTCTGTGCTGTAGGGATCATGTTTTGTGCCCTCTGCCTAGGAACTTCCAGGCTTCTGTTGTAGGACTTTGGAGCAGAAGGTAGAATAGGGCTGTGGAGTATGGCTTGCTTCTTCCTGCCCTGAGCTATCTAATAAAGGAGTAGCACTAACCGTGTGCCTCAACATAATCGGAAATTAAATCAAATGGAAAACTCAGTTTCCCCATTGCATTAACCACATTTTAAGTGCTCTGCAGACTCGAGTCTAGTAGTCACATGTCAGACAATGCAGGTACAAAATAAAGAACATTCCCCTTACTACTAGAGTCCTGATAGCCAGCTCCTGTCTGTCTGACCCCTTGTTAAGCATACAGTTGACACACAATAGGTGCCCAATGAATATTTGTTGAACTAATGTTTCAGAAGGAGAAAGAGATCCAGAGGCCAATTGTAATTTAGAAGTCTCAGGGCCCTTGGACCTGCCCTGAGGACTTCCACAGTGAAGTTACAACTGACCCTAAGGACAGAGGCAGTGGGAAAGGGGGAAGGGCTGGGAGTGGAGCACCTGATGCTCATCATGGCCACAAGTGCGAAGGAGGGCTGGGGGTGAACAGTTGCTATTTGAGACACATTTTCTTGTCTAGATGAAACACATTTTCATTCACAGTTTCGCGTGGGATCAGGGCCAAGAGTGTGCACTTGAGTGAGAACATGGGAGACTGTCATAATGTTTGAGAAGGCCTGTCTCATTTGCTCCTTATTCCTCTCTGCTCCTCTGCCCTGCCCATCCAGATGGCTGGATTCCTGGGGGACCAGGACACTCTGAGATGAGAGGGATACTATGGGATCATATTGAGACAATGAGATGTGGCCAATAAGGAGGAAAGAGCTGCACTCCAGGTCTTTCCCCACCCAAGTCTGGGAAATCTTCAGCTATGTGTCAAACCTGAGCTTAAATAGAGGTAGCCAGAGCAAACTGGCTTCCTTGGAAATCCGGGCTGTGGGTCCTCTGCTGTGCGTGGGAGGATCTAAGCTGTGTCAGGCTCAAAGAAAGCAGCATATCACCTCGCCTTTCAAATTCTGCTGCCATCTCTAAAAATGTTTCTGGGAATTAATATCAGAAGATAATTTTCAGTACTGCATAATATACCATTATGTATGGTTATATATGTTGTGCACCACATTTTCCTTATATATTCATCAGCCGGTGGACTCAAGTTGTTTCCAGTGTGTGTGTGTGTGTGTGTGTGTGTGTGTGTGTGTGTGTGTGTGTGTGTGTGTGTGTATTATCATGGCTAGTGCTGGATACTCACTACCATGAGTACATCAATGTCTGTGACATGATGGTGTCATTTTCTGTGGGTATCTACCCAGAAGCAGGATTGCCAGATCATACAGCAGTTTGATTTTTAATTCTTTGTGGAACCTCACTATTGTTCACACCAACACTGTCAAAGCTTAAATTTTTCTGGACCACCCAGATGACTTCCTTGTAAAAAATATTTTACTTCTGATTTGTCTTTAACCATAGAGTATACAAGTTATGAGGCTTGATGGCTTCTGGACTTTGTTTTAGATCCATGTCTTAGTTTTTTATTTTTATTGCTGTGAAGAGACACCATGACCATGGCAACTCTTAGAAAGAAAACATTGAATCTGTAGATTGCTTTTGGCAAGATTGCCATTTTTACTATATTGATCCTACCTATCCAAGAACATGGGAGATCTTTCCATTTTCTGGTATCTTCTTTAATTTCTTTCTTTAAAGACTCAAAGTTCTTGTTATACAGGTCTTTCTCTTGTTTGATTAGCATTACCCCAAGATGTTTTATATTGTTTGTGGCTATTGTAAAGGGTAATGCCCTTCCCCTATAATGAGACTGATGACTACCTTAATTGCCATCCTAGAGCCTTCATCTAATAGCTGATGGAATCAGAAGCAGGCACCCACAGCTAAGCACTGAGCCATTCTCCTGGAATCCAGTTGTAGACAGGGAGGAGGGATGAACAAAGGAGTCAAGATAGTGCTGAATAAACCTACAGAAACAGCTGACCTGAGCTAGTGAAAGCACAGGGACCCCAGTCATAAAGCTGGGGAACCAGCATTGGACCAAAACAAGCCCTCTGAGTGTGAGTGCTAATTGGGAGGCCTGGGAAGTCTATGCGACCTCTAACAGTGGAAACAGTACTTATCCCTAGTGCAAAATGGACTTTGGGAGCCCATTCCTTATGGAGGGATACTATTTCAGCCCAGATACATGGAGGAGGGCCTAGGCCCTCCCCCAAATGATGTGACAGACTTTGATGATCACCCATGGAAGACCTCACTATCCTTGGGGAGCAACTGGGGGTGGGTTGGCAGGATTGATAGGGGGCATGGGAGGATGGGAGGGAGAGGGATGGGGGATTGATATGTAAAATGATTGTTTAAAAAACTTCAGAAAAAAGAAAACATTTAATTGAGGTGGTGGCTTTCAGTTTCAGAGGTTCAGTTCATTGTCATGGTGGAGAGCCTGGCAGCAAGCAGGCAGACATGGTGCTGGAGCTGAGAGTCCTACATCTTGACTCAGAGGCAACAGGAAGTTGACTGACTGTCGCACTGAGGGAAACTTGAAAAAAGAGACCTCAAAACCCACCCCCACAGGACACACTTCCTCCAACAAGGCCACACCTCCTTATAGTGCCACTCCTTTGGGGGGCCACTTTCTTTCAAACCACCACAAACCACAAAGAGGCCAAAGTATAACTCATTGTCCTAGCAGACTTTTTGGCCTCAGAATGAATTACAACAAGAAAAACTTCTCTGGCCCTGGGTACCCTTGTTTTCTCTAAGATCTTTCCAAATGTTCTCCAATTGACTCCCTTCTGCTTTCACATGTTAACATGGGCATCCAGGAGAGCTAGATTTGGTTCTCTTCACAAGGACCCAAGGTTGGTGACCACATGACATCAGAACTAAAATTCTTGGGAGCTGGAGATAAGTCTCACTGGATAAAGTGCTTGTTATGCTTGAGCTCAATCCCTCCTGATCCATATAAAGTGGGGTATAGTAGTGTGTCCCTGTAATGCCAGTTTCCTATAGCAAGATAGGAGGTGGGGACCAGGAAATCCCCAGGAGCTCAAGGGCTGGCTAGTCTGTCATATGCAATGGTGAACAAGAGACTCTGTCATAGTAAAGGTCCTTTGACACCCTTTGGCACACATGCACCATGCCACCCCCATCCATACTAGAAAAAGCCAAAGCTACCAGAAATAAAGAGAAAGAGTTGTTGACCTTGACCTAAGCCAGTCAGTAAATACACCTTGCATTGGGCAGGACAGGGCTCAGGTCACGACTGATCACAGGTTGAAGCAGACTCTGAGTACTTCTTCATTCATTCTTCTCTACCAAAGCCCAGGAAAGGGACCTCAGGTCACCAGGGCTGATCAAGATGAGTTCCTCACTGAACTGGGCCATCCATGAAGTAGTGGAATGACAAGGATTAGTTTTCCAGCTCCAGTATGAGAGGGCATGAACACAGACACACACAGTGTTGACCATTGCTGCTGTCGACATTGCTGAGATCAAAAGACATTTCAGTGGCTGGGGACTTAGTCATTTGGTAGACTCCAGTACTCACACAGTCCTGGATGTTATCGGTAGCCCTGCTTATGGGGGCATTTAGCACATCACCTCAGCATTAGAGAGGTGAAAGCCCACAGTTCAGAAGTTCATGGTCATCTTTGGCTACATTGTGAGGTCAAGGCAAGTCTTGGGAAAAAAGATGTTTTATTCTTATCTCCCTCTGTGTTCTGGCATGAGGACCATTGATGCTGCTGCCTCTTTCCATGTGTTTGTCTTTTCTCTCCTTTATGATCCTAAGACGTGGCTGGGCGCATGCCCCTAATCCCAGCACTTGGGAGGCAGAGGCAGGCAGATCTCTGAGTTTGAGACCAGTGTGGTCTACAGAGTAAGTTACAGGACAGCCAGGGCTACACAGAGAAACCCTGTCTTGAATAAACCAAAACAACAGCAACAACAAAACCCAACCAAACAAACAAACGAAAAAACCAAACACCAAAAAACCAACCAACCAACCAACTAAACAAACAAACAAAAAACAAAAAACATGGGGTCATCCCTGGAAGAGCATTCTCCTACTTAAAATCAGCTTTGCCCACCTGGGTTGGGAGCTGGCTGTCAGGTTTGCCTGTGGTGTGGCTGTGTTGCATAGTAACCTGGTTCAGACAGCAACAACAGTCTGCTGACATGATAAAGGACTCTACCTCTGCTTGTCTCCTCTCCTGTGTTCTCTCCTTCACCTGGAGAGTGACTATTGTGAGGCCAGTCAGGAGAGAAACTCTTCCTGGCCTCTCTGTTGTGCTTTCAATTCCACTGTTTTTTTTTTCTTTTATTTATTTATTATTAATTTGTGTGTGTGTGTGTGTGTGTGTGTGTGTGTGTGTGTGTGTGAGAGAGAGAGAGAGAGAGAGAGAGAGAGAGAGAGAGAGAGAGAGAGAGAGAGAGAGAGAGAATATGAGAATGTGTGTGAGAGTATGTGGTGTGTGTGTGTGTGTGTGTGTGTGTGTGTGTGTGTATGTATGTATGTATGTGTGTACCTGTATGTTGGTGTGCATATGGAGGCCAAAATTTGCCACAAGTTGTCTTCCTTACTTTTTTTGAGACAGGGTTCCTACTGAACCTGGAGCTCACCAATTGGCTGGTCTGGCTGGCCAATGAGCTGTAAGGACCAGCCAGATTCTGGAGCCCAGGACTGGGGTTACAGACGCACACTACTGCCCTGTTTTTTTTTTTTTTTATGTGAATACTGGGGATCTGAACTCAGGTCTTTATGCTTGTATGGCTGAGCCATCTCACCAGCCCCTTCTTGGTTAGTTGTTTAAGACAGGACCCCTGTGCAGCTCTGGAGGGTCTCACTTTAGAGTCCAGCATAGCCTCAAACAGCGGTTCTTCTGCTTTCGGCCTCCTGAGTCCCGGGATGGCAGGCATGGGGTACCATGGCAGTCTTCGTTTTCTTCCCCATTGTCTGTTTTCTCCCACTGGAGTGCAGTTTCCCAAAGAGTCAGACATTCGTCTTCACTTTCCCACCTTCAGCTCAGATGGTTTCTGGCTCATATGCTGTACTCCTCAGACACATTAAGCTTTACTGTTTTTTAATTAAAACAAAAGGACTTGTGTGTGTGTGTGTGTGTGTGTGTGTGTGTGTGTGTGTGTGTGTGTGTGTACTCTCACATGTGCAGGTGTCAAGAGTGTTTGGGGACTCATGGAGGTTAGAAGAGGACAAAAGATCCCTTGGAGCTGGAGTTAAGGCTGCTGTGAACTGTCTGGCTCAGGTAATGGGGACTAAAGTCACACCCTTTGTAAGAGCAGTGCATTTTCTTAACTGCTGAGCCATCTCTCCAGCCCTTTAACTTGTTACCTTCAGATGAACGCCAATCATTCCTCATTGCTTGTTTCTTACTCAAAAATCCCCAGTTCTTCTCTTTTTCCTTTTTCTACATCCCACACACCACTTCCCCAGAGCATTTTTGGGGAGCATGTGCAGAACAAATGGGTCTGGAAAAGCCTGATGAGATGCGCACATTTGGTAGCTGCTGTGTTTTGTTGTTGCCATAGTGACTGTTTATGAGACAGCACAGACAAATCCCTGGGGCATTGCTTTGTCACGTTGGAAGATGGATTTTTAGCCCAACACCTATATGGCCTCCATGGGCAAGGGAAGGAAAAGTTAAATTTGCTTTATTGGGAGCTGAACAATGCCCAGTGGCTTCTAGAGCAAAAATGGCAGAGACCAAATAGCTTATAGCAAACAAAATCATTTCAATATACAAATATTGAGGGAACATCTTCAGTCTATAGCCCCTGGAGAGAGATCTCTAAAGGAAGATTATTGCTGTGGCCAAAAGAGGGATATTCCAGTCGGTATTAGACTTTATTTAGCACTGACCGTCCCTTAGGTCAGATAACATGCAGAGCACACTTGTTATGAAAGTTATGAATATTTCATATCACATCCTTTATGGCTCCTTGTTTCTATTTGCATCTTGCCTCTTTTGGGAAGATCACCCTTCACTCAATTGAACACTAGCTCTGAGCACTGGTTTGTGCCCAGAAAATAGGCTGTGCTTTTAACTGCCCTATCCTGGAGATGAAAAGGTTTGGAGGGTGGTTTGGTAATCAAGGGGGGAACTGACGAGGATTGTTCCGTTGGGTAAAAGATTTCTTAGAAGAGGTATTGGCTCCATGCACACACACATACACAGCAGCACTGGGGAGGGAGCCTTCAGGAGATTTCAGGCCCTCTAAGCAGAGTGGTAGGGGTGGAAGGGAAATCCTTTCCTACAGGTCTGAGGGGAAAAGGAATGTGTCATGAAGTCAAGGTGTCTTGATTCTCTTGAAGACAGGGAGGAAATGGAGGGCGGGTCTAGAACGTGTGACTCTGAGGATGTAGGGGAACTGAGGAGGAGGAATGCATCAGGTTGAGGTGGACCAATTATATGGACGAGGTCATGTGTCACTACCAGTAGCCCTTTGATGTCTGAGAGTGGCAAACTGAGGTCTAAAATCTTCAGTGGGGAAGTGAGGATGATGCTCGCCTAGTTCTGGTATGGGCACTGGGAAGTCTGGAAGGAGGTTAGAGATCCACAGACAGGTTCTTCTTCACAGAAGTAAAAAGAGGAAGCTTATGGTGGGCAGTCTGGTTTATATTCAAACCCCGACCATGCCTGTCTGGCTCACATGTGTAGCCTCTGTACATAGATAGCATTGGTGTAGGATATACTTGGATAGCTGGTTGTGAGGGCATGCCCCTGTAAACTCAGTAGGAGGGTTGGGTGTTCAATGCCAGCTTCAGCTACACAGCAACTTTAAGGAATGGTATGGCCCACGGTGAGATCGGCCCTTCCACAACAACTAACAGTGAAGACCGGCATGCACCACACAGAACGATCTTACAGAAGCGATTCCTCAGTTGAGATGAACTCTTCTCAGGGTTTAGGTTTGTATCAAGTTGACAAAAGCTATGAAGGAACACTACTGCAAAGGGGCTTGTGGAGGCCAGCAATGGCACTGAACCATGTGGGTACACAGGTCAGCCACACCACGGGAATTATT
Organism: Cricetulus griseus; assembly: GCF_003668045.3. Classification (NCBI taxonomy): domain Eukaryota; kingdom Metazoa; phylum Chordata; class Mammalia; order Rodentia; family Cricetidae; genus Cricetulus; species Cricetulus griseus. Next base: position 218,886,110 of record NC_048597.1, read on the forward strand.
TGGGTTAGGAAGGTGGCTGAGTGGATGCACAGATCAGATCTGCTTCCATGATAGGAATTATTTGAGGGGCCAGCAAGATGGCTGAGTGTTAGGTAAAGGTGCTTGCCTCTAAGTGTGATGAATGACCTGGGCTCAATCTCTAGGACACATATGGAGGAAGAGGACCAACTTCCATAAGTTGTTCTCTAATCTTCATATACATGACTGTGCCTGTATACATGCAAACACACACACACACACACACACACACACACACACACACACACACACACACAATAAATCTAAAGAAATTCAGCTTCAAATGCCAATAGTGTTAAGGTTGATAAACCTTGTTCTAAATGTAAAAACATTCTTTTGGATGGTTTTGGTTTTGGATGGCAGGAGGAGGTTAAATAAAGAATTACTGTGTGTGTATTAATTGCCTGGGGACATAGCAGTGTTTTTGATGTTACTGTCTGTTGTAGGTTGGGCTCCATGGGAAACTCATATTGAGAAGGAGCTTAGCCTGCAGTTTGTTTATTAAATAGAACCCTTAGGATCAATACTTGTGGAAGGGAGAGGAAGGAGGCAGAAGTGGGCCTAAAAAGGTAGTTGAGCTGCAAAGCAGAACGAATGGGAGCCTCCAATGGCCTGCTGGGGAGCTCTAGACGCCCAAAGATGCCTGATGGTTTAGGGTGAAGATGGTCAGGCTTGCTCAGTAAGTGGGCCAGCGAAGTGTGGGCTGTCCTGGCAAGCCTGTGCAGCCGAGATGCCCGCCTAGGGCTGATAGCTTATGACTGTCCCCTCCCGGGTCCAGGACCAGAGCCTCCTTCTGCAGCCTGCCACAGTGAACGTCCCATTTGGAATTTGACAACGCGAGGCAGCAGTTGGAAACTTCTAGAAGATAGCAAACATGGAAGAATGAAGAAATAGGAAAAATGGCTGAGTGAGATAGAGAAGCTTATCAGTGGGTATTTCCGGGGCAAGATGAGGTGCCTGCCAGGTACAGCCCGAGCCTCTCCATCAGGCTCCCATGGTTCTGTGTTTTTACACAGCATTCACAACGGAAGCTGGTCTCTTCACCCCCTCGTGTGTGTGTGTGTGTGTGTGTGTGTGTGTGTGTGTGTGTGTGTGTGTGTGTGTGCTCATTCATGTGTGATGCGATGATGCAGTGTGCTTGGGGGAGTGGAAATGCAGGTGGCTCAAGGCAAGATGAAGAACATCCAGTCTGGTCACACTGGAGAGTTCTGGAAGTGCCGGCTTAGAGAAGGAAGGAGGCTTCTTTGTCTCTAGTCCCTTGTGCAGACTCACAACCGGAGGGTGTCAAGATGCGTGATCCCTAATTTCTAATTATCAGGGATTGACAGCCATGTGCGGGAGTCAGTGAACTTGCACGTTCTCCTTGCCTCTCTAGGCAAGCAGGGAGATTTTCTTTAACATTTTTATTGATTCTTTGGGAATTTTACATCATACACCCCAATCCCACTCATTTCCCAGCCCTTCTATTTCTGTCCTCCACCTTTGTAGATTCCCCACCCCCTCCCCAGAAAGGGAAAATGATTTTACAAAACCCAAAACAAACCCACTTCTCTCCTCTGTCTTGCTCACCTATCCATCACATATTCATTTGTTGCAGTAGTACTGGGAACTGCTGTGTGTGGCCCAGGTACCCTTCTGCTCAAACAGCTTTACCCACAAATTTTCATTGCAGTGGGTTTTTGATCTGGTTCAAGACCTCTGGCTTCTGCTACATCATCAATACTGGACCCTCACAAAAACTCCTCTCAGATAGTCTGCTGTTGCCTTGAGTCATGGAGACCCTGTGACTATGGTTCCACAGGATCAGTCCCTTCATGCACTTCAGCAAGTCATAGATGGGTACATGCTGGGGTTGTCTGACCCAAAAGCCTGGATATGAGCCTGGGTATTAGCTGAATTGGTTAACCCAGGTCTCAACTGGGACACTCCATCTCCCCTTCAGGTGAGGGGCAGAGCCAGGTCTCCTGAGCCCACACCACCAGGGTCAGTTCTCCTGTGAGACCAAGCATAGTACATCCTTCAGACATCAACATGGCTTTAGATGGCAGTCCAGACCAAGGGTATCCTCATGACCTTTAGTAAAAGGGGGCAGGAATATCAACACAGACCTTAGCTGTGGTAGTGCCACAGACCCAGACATGATCCTCAGAGGCAGCTCAGGTCTGGAATCACATGTCCTCACAGGCCACTCACATCAGCCTCTTCCTCACTGCCGACTTGTATCCAGTCCCGCCTTTCTCCACAGCACACAAACAGCTCCAATTCTCTTCTTTCTCATTTGCCCACTACATATTTGCTCATCTTAGTGGCACCCGGTGGTCCTTGCTACATAGCAGTGGGTGGACCTCAAGCAGGGCTAATTTTAATCTGTAAAGGTGGGCAGAGTACCAGTGAGAACTGTCTGCATTCATTCACATATATAACCAAGATCCTGTCTGTGTTAAACTGGGAATGTTGTATACAGAGATGGTTATTCTTAGATACAAGGAGGGCACATGAAAATTGTTGAGTGATATTCACTATCCAACTTAGGATGCCCAAAGAGATTGAAATCCATGATAATACAACCCAGAAGACAGATAAGAGGGAATTCAACCACTGCGGGACTGGAAAATAGATACCCAAACTGGACAGACTTCAGCTATTTATCCCTTTCTCCTTTATTTTCCTCCTTTCTACTCTGAAACACACACACACACACATGCACACACAGTACACATGGGGAGAAAGAAATAGATAGATGATACATGGTAGGTAGCTAGATAGATGATAGATAGATAGATAGATAGATAGATAGATAGATGGATGGATGGATGGATGGATGATAGAGAATGCCAAAGAACCAAGGTTAGAGAAGAAAGTGCTGAATCAGAACTTGACTCCACTGTGACAAATTTGGTGGATTGTTTCCAACGCTGACACTGGGTTTCCATGTTCTGACTTCCTTTGGCCATTGTACTGTGCTGTTCTCTACATGGAAATATGAGCTTTAAGTACATTGAAAATTCTGGAAGTTCCCGTCATTCTTTTCTTTCTGCCATGTGTATAGTATGTTGTAGAGAGGAGAACACACATTTAGCCTGAGTCACAGAATTCAGAAGACTCTACTGATGATTCAGTTAAAGAAGAGTTTGATACCAAGCCCCTAGTACAGCTATCTCTCATAATGTCTTTCAGCTTCTAGTCCATCGCTCGACAAGAGGTGTGGGTGATATAGGGGTGCTCATCGCAATCAAGGAAATCAATGTGGTCAGAGTTGATATAAGATTCAATGCAGTGAAATAAAATCATTAATCAATATGGGGAAGAGGCATTCAGGAAAATCACTGCTGTTTTCTCAGTCTCTGTGTCATCCCATCTTTCCAAACCGAAGTTTCCTGCCCAGGTAATAGTTAATCTATGCTGTCATCCTCATTTGTGGGTGCCTATGCCACCGCCACAGCTCTTGGTTCACCTCTTGCTTTTGAGGTTGGGTGCCTGAGCTTGCAGACCTGTTCTGTCCCTTTGCTTCTCGTGGTTGTGTCGTACCCTGCTGTTTGGGAACTCATTAAACCATCCATAACACAGAGCTGGCATTTGCCATGCTATGCAGTTTGCCCTGGGGAGAGCCAGAGACCCACAAGGACTCTTCCATCAGGTTTTAATTTGGAAACTGTTGTGCGATTCTGTTGAGGATCTATCTCCTCCCCTCTACTGTCCCCGGGGACTCCCCACTTCCACACACCCCTGTTGCTCTTCTCCTTCCTGTAACTGTGCTTCAGAAAAGGGGTAGGATTGTCTCTCTCATGAGGTGAATGCATTAAAGAAGTGTTCATCAAACTAGTGTTCCGTGGTGGACTAAGCCATGGGATGGGAGTTGCTGTTGATGCAAGGTGCACACAAGCAGAGATTTCTATCTATTTTGCTCACTCCAGAGAGCCTAGATCTGTGTAGGCTGAAGTATACTTTTGCCAACGAGGCTTTAAAGACTCAAGGCAGAGTGGTGAGTGAGGAGTTTGAGGCAGGGGAGAGAATTCCTGATAAAGCCCACCTAAGCAAAGGCCCATAGGCAGGCACTGACAGGCTGTGCAGCTAAAGATGGGTGAGTGGTCACAGTTGTCTCCCAAATGTTGAATTAATGTTTGTAGATGGAACTTTCTGTCCAGCCTGATCCCTTAGCTGTTTAGTCCCAAATAAATACACAGAGGCTTATATTAATTACAAACTGGTCAATGGCTCAGGCTTCTCATTGGCTAGCTGTCTCTTAATCTTTAACCCATTTCTATTAATCTATGTATCTCCGAGTGCTCTTGGCTTACTGTTGGTGCCTGGGCCTTAAATGAGTTGTATAGGTACAATACCTTGAACAATATTATAAATGCATGTATAGTATGTTTTAGCAAAATTAATCTTAAATTTGTATCAATATACAACATTTGCATACAATATATAAAAATCCAATCCAATGTAAAATATTTAAAACCAGTAGTTTTATTTAAGACTAGAGTCAATAATCTGCCTTTTTATCTTATCATATCTATATCTTCTCTTTATTCTTTTCAGAGTAAGTTCAATAATCTAACCTTTTTATCCTACCATGTCTGTATTATTCCTTTTTAAGATTCATGTAAAAGTATATTTATTGAGAAATATTTCTGGCATCATTTACTGAGCCAGTGAACACTGGAGAAGGAGCAGGTAGGATTTGGGATGCTTGTAGTAGCTAGCTAGATAGGAGTTACCTGGGTGATAAGTTGACCAGTGGGTATCCCGCTTGGGGAAGGGGTGGAATGAAGGGATAGACACAGAAGGATCCCTGAAGAGTGTGAGCAAAAGGGAGACTCCTGGAGCAATGGCACTTAAAGGGAGGGAAGAAGATGGAGTCTACAAAGAAGAGAGAGGGACCAGAAGGGAAAGTACTGTCCATGTTAAGGGTACGAGGCAGGATGAAGACAGGGAAGTGACAGTGACGTGGAAAGGAAGAACCGCTTGCAGCCTGCTTTTCTGCTGAGAAAGGCAGGGAACTTCAGAATGCGTTGACAAAGCCCAAATTGTCCATGGGGACCAAATGTGTCTTACAAAAGGCATCTTGCCAAAGACAATAAATACATTCTCCCTAGGGCCAGGTGACACATTTCTAAAGACATCTCAGTCAAGGGTGTCAAGGACTGCAAATAGGTTGTACTTATTCAGGGCCCAATGGTGTGTAACAGTTCCTCAATCTAAACAAAGCTATAATGCATAAATCTGCCTTACAACTTGTTTGAGGAAAATTCTCTAGTCTTTAAACCTTGTAGTAGGTTACATTCTCTTTTGGCAATGCTACTTAGAAAGAACAGATTTAGTCACACATATACATTCACACAACGGTGTTGAATCCCCCGAAACTTCAGTTACAGCAGAGTGTGAGCCACCTAATGTGGGTTCTCTGAACCAAACCAGGGTCCTTTGAGAGAATGGCAAGGGCTTTAGCCACTGAGTCTTCTCTCTGCCATGTCTTGCGGTTTTCTGTAAATTTTAACCACCACATGCATGCTAGAGGGCTCACCTCCTCTGAGAACTAGAAGTAGCTCACTTTGATTTACTGATTCCTGTTCTCTAATTTCGTTTCAGAATATGGGGGGACTGGGGCAGCAAATGTGGGCCTAAGTGTCCAGTAAAACATTAGGTTCGTTGACAGCAATGATTCCCACTGGACACAGCCCTTGGAGCCCTTCAGTGGAACTGACGGCAGAGTAGCAGGGTTGCAAACCTGTGGGTTGAGTGGGGGAGAGGAGTTGAAGGGATGGCCCCAGACCGAGTAAACAAGCTATCCCCAAGGACCCACGGACGTAGTTGGTTATTCTCATGCTCCTGGGTCAGTTCAGTTTTTGATGAGACCAAACCGTCCTCCACCTTAAGCCCATGGGATTCTGATCTCACAATGAAACATGAAGGCCTGTGAGGTGGGCTTCTGTAGAGTGGGCTAGAGGTCAGCGTCCACATCACCTGGGACTTGTTAGAGAGGCTGAGATTGAGCCTCACCCTGCCGCCTCAGAGGGCGGATAGCCTTCCCCATCCGCTCCCACCTTCTCCATCGGCTCCCTCTCCACCAGAGGCCTGCATCAACAGTCCCAAAGGTGACTGACGGTTCCCCACCGTCGGTCTGAAATAAACCTTTGCTCCCCTCTGTTGTTTCGATCCCCTCTGTTGGTCGCAGCGACAAAAAATAACCAACACTTCCCGCTTCCCGAAGCCGGTCTTTGAGGGCGTGGTCAGTTGAGGATTTCAAGCGAGATCTTCAATCAAGTAAATCCCATCTAACATGGACTGGATGCTAACATTTTCTTTCTACAGGACCCCACGTGACTATCATCATCCCATTTCAGCAGGAAGTAACTTGGAGAATGCTACGCCCCCTTTCCCCATTGTTGTCACTTAGGATAGTGTATATACCTAGTTAGGGATAGCTTCTTATTGTTTATCTTTGGGATTGGAAGGAGGTGCTCAGGCTTGGCCACCTCTTTCAGATGACTTTAGGGTTTAGTTAAAATAGTTAGGATCTTCTTATATTTTACCTTTATGATTGTTAATTTTGGATACTTTAAACTGTTAAGCTTTAATTCTCTTTTAGACTAAAAGGGGAATTGTAGGGGAAGCTGTAGCCACACCTACTTAGTGGCTGGCTACAGGTGTGCCTGACCATGTCCTCACAAGCTTTCGAGGGTGTGGTCAGGGGACGTAGGGTGACTGCATTTTCGCTTTCGGTTTCTCTTTTGGACTTGCTGTACAGACTGCTGCCATGCCGGCTGGCTAGGTCGCTCTGTAAGTAAGGCTTTTCCCTATTAAATACCCTTATATTTCTACCTGACTCCGTATTGGTAATTTCCCACTATAGGTCTTTCCTATCTTGAAGCCAGCTGAACAGAATGAGGCAGCTCTGCATCTGGAAGTGAGGTCAAAATTTCAGGGTCACTTTGCTTTGAGACTCGAGCTTCAACAATGCTGCTTATAAACGGACATAAACAAGGAGTCAAGGTCATTTGGTTCCATATACACATAGGCTTATATAAACAGAAATACCTGTATGTTTATATTTAACCCCACTTAAACATCCTGCCATAGTGAACCCTAAAATCAGCCTTGAAGTGAGGGCCTTCCCTCTCCATTTGCTAAGGTGAAGACAGAACCTGGGAAGCTAGCAAATACTTTCAAGTGAGCGCTTGTGAGAAATGCCAGCCCAGGTCTGAGGGGAACTCTGCTCATCTCTCCAAACAGTATAAACAAAGGCTATATAGCCTTGATGCTCTGGAAGCAGATGCAGAGGTAGAATGTGAGGAAAAGACGAGCTGTTCATTAGGAATCAAAGGCCACTAAGGGGGAGGAGATGCAGAGGCTGGGGAGTGTCCTGTGGGTCAGGACGGGTGCTCTGGAGTGGAATCACCTGGAGCTGGCCTGAATCTCATAGAATGCCAGGCCTCCATGCCCTCTTTCCTTGATGTGGGCAGTCACAGCCAGGGCCTGGCCACCCTGAGACAGCTCTCTGCAGCTGATGTTGTCTCTGAAGAGAGTGATGGTGGAGTTCCCTTGGTGTGGTTCTGGATGGCTGGTCTCTCTGCTTGAAGCAGAAAGACTTACAACTTCTCCTTGATGTAAGTCCATCCTCTCCATAGTGAGGAGGGGCACTCAGCTCCAAGCCTGGGGAAGATGGGAGGGCTGGTGTAGTTCTGTCTCTGGTAGAGCCTTCTGCTGGGAGAAGACCAAGAGTGAGTGGACTCTCAGTGGAGCTTGTTGAGTGAGGGAAGGTGTGTGGGGAGCCTACAGGTTGGACATGGACTGGGTTAGGTAAAGGCCCAGTTGAAAGGTGTGGGCCCTCTAGACCCTGCATTGGGGGAGGAGCCTCCAGGGACCACTCACAGAATGACTTCTTCTGTGTTTAAGTTGACACATGAATGACATAGTGGAGAGAAGAACAAATGGGAAAAAGAATTCAGGCAGAATATAGACTGCACAAAGACCCTGAAGTGCAGAACAACTGGGCTAAGTCATAGACTGAGGCCAAAGAGATTAAATTCCAAACAAGGATAGAGGAGGCCAGAGAGACACACACAAGTTGCATAGAAGTTGGGGACCATGGGGAAGCTTGCATGCAATCCTAGATGCAGGGGAAACCATTTGGGGAAGGAGGCAGAGGTCGGCCTTGGAGGGAAGGTTCAGGAATACTGAGCAAGGTCTTCTTAAACAAAGGATACAAACAAAGGTTTGCTGTTTGCATTTCTCTGAATTCTGCAAAGGGAGTAGGAGTTAGACACATGGGGTAGATGGAAGAGACATCTGACAGTGTCCTAGGCCAGGGCTTGGCAGTGTTCCCTACAAAGGGCCATAGTAAACATGTTCAGATTTGTGGGACATGTGATGTCTGCTGCTGTTAGAGTACCAGAGCAGCTATAGACAGTTTTTCAATGAACAGACATAGTCTGAATACCAATGCAACTTTATTAAAAAAAACAAGCTACAACAGGAATGGTCTGTGGGTTATATTTTTGCAGCCACTGAGTTTTTTAGACTGAGAGAACATTAAGCATATGAGCACCAAGGGAAGATGCAATGAAGGCTTGACAAGGAGTTGATTCCAGGCCGCTGTAGCTCTTGAGAAGGATGGAGAGGTGGGTAGGTGCTGGGTAATTTAATTTCATCATATAAAATTCTGGGGCTGGATAGACAATTCTGAGGGAAAACCTAAGATTGCAATGATGAGAACTCATGACACACTGCCCAGTTCCCAGAGAACTTGTCCTCCATCAAGGGCTTCAGAGACAGTTGTGAGAACATCAAGGGAATTGTTCACAAGAAATCAACTCAGTGGGGAAAAATGTGTCCTGGAGACATACAGCTGATGCTGGTAGACCCCCAACGGTTCCTGTGGGACCCAAGTCATGGGACTTCATGACCCAGAGACATTCTGCAGAACAACTAATAAGGCTCCCAAGGATGCTGCTTCCTGCTTTGTCCCCCTGAGGATGCTCCATGGGGATTAGGAGCTCTGGATAACCAGGGCATCACAGAAAGGAACTCCCTGTAGGGAAAAGACTCAAGCAAAGGGCCTCTGGGTCAGGCTTATGTGCTTCAGTCTCTAGTCCGGCTTAGACTATGACTAAGAGCGCCATATGAGTGATAACTGATGTATGCCATGTCATGCCATTCTGGTGAAGGAGGTTGAAGGTCACCAAGGTGCACCTTCCATATCAAGATGGTCAAAACTATTCCCTACTTACCCAGTGAGACTGAACAATGCACAATCACTGCCATTCTGATGACTCTCACCAACACCAGAGAGAAAGGAGTTGGGTATCAAGTGCACAGTGCAAAACTGCATTTAGATAAAATACAAAGGAGCTAAACATATGTATGTGCTAGAAACCAAAACCAGTGCTTATTCACAGAGCAAGGGTGCAGGGGAGTCCTCCTCCTGCCTAGGACCCAGTTTCATGTGAAGCCTCTGGGTATTACAGGTATCTGGTTTAGGAAAACTCAGCAGGCTGTGGGGTTATCTTGGGGACCCCTTTCTCTCTTTTGCATAATTAAAATTTACTAAGTATTGAAATTAAATTGCCCAGCACCTGCCCACCTTTCCATCCTTCTCAAGAGCTACAGTGGCCTGGAATCAACTCCTGTCAAGCCTTCATTGCATCTTCCCTTGGTGCTCATATGCTTAATGTTCTCTCAGCCTAAAAAACTCAGTGGCTGCCAAAATATAACCCGCAGACCATTCCTGTTGGGTTGCATCCTCCTGAATCCTTCAGGAGCCTCAAGTCCCCCATCTGTTCCTCAGAGCCATTGTGTTAATTACTTGGTTTACTGCTGTGACCGAATACCTGATGGGATACTCAAGCCAGGAAAGGTTTTTTTGCTTATAGTTTGAGGGGATACAGTCCATCACGGCAGGGAAGACAGCAACAGGAAGTGAGGCATATGGTCACATGGCATCTGTAGCCAGTAAGCAGAGAGGCAAATGCCTGTCTCCGATAGCCTTTCTCTTTTTATAAAGTTTGGAGCTCAGCCCAATTTAGGTTGGATCTTCCCACAAGAAAATCCTTCACAGACACCCTGGAGGTGTGTTTCCATGGTGATTCTAGTCAAGCTGACAATGAAGATTAACCGTCACCCATCATGGCCATTGTGACTTGTGGTTTCAACAAGAAATGCTCCCCACTGGCTCATGCATTTGAAAATCTAGTCTTCAGTTGGTGGCTTAGGAGTTGATCTTTAGGAGGTAGAATCATGCCGGAAGTAGTTCATCACTGAGGGGTAGGCTTTGAGGTTTAGTGGACTGCTTCCACTTCCTGCTCTCTCTCTCTCTCTCTCTCTCTCTCTCTCTCTCTCTCTCTCTCTCTCTTCTCTCTCTCTCTCCTCTCTTCTCCTTCCTGTGTGCAGATAACATGTGACCACTCATGCTCCTGTTGCCTCACCTTTCCTGCTATGATGGACTGTATCACTCTGGAACTGTAAGTCCAAATAAACCCTTTCTTCCTTAGCTTGCTTTCTGTCACAGTATTCTATCACAGCAATGGAAAAGTAGCTAATACACAACTTTAGGCAAGAGGAGGAGAGATGAGGAGCCACAAGACAGAACATGGTCTTCATGATCAGATAAAGCAGAGCCAGAAGAGTTGCCTGATGCTGGCTAGGTTACTTACTTAGACAAGGTGTCTAATGTATAAATGGGATAAGTTGTACCTATCACATTTCCACAGCTTTCCAAGGTCAGGGTGTTCAACATAAAGTTGGGCAGCAGGAATTCAGTAAATCTTCCCCTCCATCTTTTTGCATCCAAGAGTATTTTCCTAGAAGAGAGTCTCTTAGAAAGGCAATTATTGAGAAAGAATGTGTAAATAGTTTTACAGGCTCTTAAAGCCAACCACTCCTCAAACATTGTGACCCTGTAGAGCTATGCCATGAGTGTTGTCATCATGTGCTCACCAGTGCTGAGTATGTGGACCAGAGGCCCTGCTGGGGGAAGTCTTCTGTACATGTTTCTCTTATTGGTTGATGAGTAAAGCACTGTTAGCCAATAGGGAAGCAAGATAGGCAGGACTAGGAGAATTCTGGGAAATGTAGTAAAGAGAAGTTACCATGTGATTCAGGCAGGAAGTGACATAGTAGGCAGAATCAGAATATAAGCAGGGACAGGCAGGAAAATCCCTCTCTTCTCTTCTCTTCTCTTCTCTTCTCTTCTCTTCTCTTCTCTTCTCTTCTCTTCTCTTCTCTTCTCTTCTCTTCTCTTTTCTCTTTTTCTTCTCTCCTCTCCTCTCCTCTCCTCTCCTCTCCTCTTCTCTTCTTCTCTTTTCTTCTTTTCTCTGCAGAGAGATGCTGAGCAGATGCCATGTAGACCCCAATGGAGTAAGAGGCCTGTACCTTTTCTCCAGTAAGAAAAGACCATGTGGAAATACTTAGATTATTAGAAATGGGTTAATAATTAAGTCAGAGCTAGCCTATAAGAAACCATAGCAAACAACCAAGAGTATTCATAATTAATACAGTGTTTCATGAGTTATTTGGGGTTGATGTGACACCGGCACCAGGCTGGCGGGGAGAGTTACCGTTAACAAGGTCCTCATCGCTGTTCCCGTTTTGTTCTCACTACATCTTATCTCTCTGACAGTGACTGCAGCTCACTACTTTTCCATTTGCCATTTATTTCAGTCACTTTTCAAAATTCTTTTCTTGCCAGGCAGTGGTGGCACACGCCTTTAATACCACCACTTGGAAGGCAGAGGCAGGTGGATCTCTGTGAGTTCAAGGCCAACCTAGTCTATGAAGCTACACAGAGAAACTCTCTCTTGAAAAACAAAATAAAACAGTCTGTCTTTGAACTCAAAGAGATCCGTCTGCCTCCCAGGATTCAAAGTGTGCTCTGCCACACCCAGCAATTGTTCCTTTTTAAGGTAAGTTTTCATTATTCTTGACAACTGTATACAAATTCACAATGAAATATGATTGCGCAACTCATCCCTCCCCCATATTGCAGTGTGCTTGCTTCTCCTCTTGTTAGGAGGTAAAGTCTCAGTCTTACTCCTTGAAGTTGAGCTGGGCTTGAGGCTTGCTATGGATGACAGGACATAGTGGGAACAAGGATGTTATGTTACTTTAGAGCCCGTGTCACCAAAGCATGCTCACAATGTCAGCTGTTCTCTCAGGACACTGCCAAGTCACTCCATGCCAACCTTGATCAGCCTGCTAACGGAACAGAGACAAGCCTGCTAGACAGAACCCTCCTGGACCAGAGAGCACCTAGCCACTCTATCATCCATCTGTAAGAGCATCAGAGAGCTCCTGTGAGCCTGTATCATTAACCACTTCATGAAGTAACGGGCTAAATATGGGCCTGTGAGTTTATGACATGGGGTCTTGGAGTTAGCGTTTCGTTGGTGTTGTTTATGGTGTGTATGCTGGTTATGTTTGTACATGTGTGCACATATGTGTATATGTGAGTGTGCATGCGTGTGGAAGCCAGGGTTGGTACCTCATGTCTTCCTTGGTCACCCCTACCTGATTATCGAAGCAGGGTATCTTGCTTGTGTCAGAACGCATCTGTTCTGCTAATCTAGCTCACGCCAGTTTGCTCCACGGATCCTTTGATTTTGCCCCTCTCCTACTGGAATCCTAAGTGGGTTGCCATGACTACAAGGATTTCACCTGGGTTCTGGACATCCAAAACCTAGTCCTCATGCTTGTGCATTATTTTATTTTTTAAAAGATTTTAAAATTTATTTTCTATGCATGAATGTTTTACCTGCACATTTTGTGTCACATGCTTGCAGTGCCTATGCAGGCCAGAAGAGGCTGTCAGATGCCCTGGAACTGGAGTTAGAGGTGATTGTGATCTGCTGTATGGGTGCTGGGAACTGAACCTGGGTCCCCTGCACGGGCAGTCAGTGTTCTTAACCACTGAGCCATTTCTTTAGCCCCTTGATTTTATTTCTTGAGACAGGGTCTCATGTAACACAGGCCCACCCTTGAATTCACTACATAGCTGAGGCTGTTCTTAAGTTCCTGATCCTCCTAAAGTGCTGGGATTAGAAGAACAGGCCATCATGCCTGACAGGGGTTGTTGGTTACACAGAAAAAGCTGACTAGTTCACTCCCAGCCTGTATCAACACGATAGAGTAAAATAAACACTTAGGTGCATTTCCTAACTTTGTTGTTTATATGAACCTATCATATAAACCTTCAAGGGGGTACGATTTCCACACACAGTTTAGAGCACAGGAGACACTTCGCACGCAGCAAATGGCACAGCCTAGCACATTATAGATGCTCAACAATCGAGTCTCTGTCTCAGAGCCAAGGTGACACCTTCCAAAAGTTCAAGGTGTAGGAGGCGCCATTATTCTGGGAAGCCAGTCCTTTGTCACTGATTGCATGTCACACATTCACTTTTGTAAGAGAAAACATTCTTTTACCCATTATCTTGACTCTCTATTACCCGCAATTTCCATCTGCCCTCTTTAAGTTATTTTCTCCCCATAAACACTAGGATAAATAGTGCCTGTCCCTGCGGGCCCCTGGACTGATGACACCTCTGCTCTCTGTTGACCATCTGCAGAGAGAGATCTGAGGCACACGCACTGCAGAGATGAATCCCAACCCGTTCCTGTAAGCGAAAGTCAACCTGCCAAAAGCTGAAGAATTATATAATTATCAGTTTTGCTTGCTAGATAATTGTACTTTTTAAATGCTTTTCTCAAAATAGCTTTTCTCTCTTCTTCTTCTTTTTTAAATAAAAGTCTACATTTGCTACCTTCTCTGACTTAGGGATAATTTGAATTTTCTTTCTTTCTTGGCATGATTTTTCTGGGTGCTAACATGCTGTAAGAAACAACATTATAAGTAAACAGAGAAAACTGAGGGGCCTTTTTAAAAAAATGATGTGTCCTGTGTTCTCTGATACTGGGTCTGGCATTCTCCAGCCACACTGAGTGTACGTGGGATGTTCTCAGCACTCACTGCAAAGCTGCAACATTCTTGAAATTTCAAACCAGGAATTTCTATGCCAGTGTGAAAGACAAAGACATGAACTCATAAAACCACAAAATGCCCATCCTGGCTGATTGGCCTGCTTCCTTTGCAAATGGAGGGAGATGTGTTGTCCTTTATTTATTTATTTTTTTTAAAAAAACTGGTTCCTTCAGAAATTTGTTCTTTAAAAACTTACATCGATCATGGGACTTTTGGACCATCAAATTTATCACCCTTTGTTTACAGAAAAAACCCACAATTTAGATGTTATAGTGCATGATGTTAAAGAAAAGCCTAATATTAGTAACAACAGCAGCTTCAGATGTGGAGTAGGGGTGGGGGGTCCAGGCTTCTCGGTCTATTCATGTGAGCAATGGAGCAGGCGCTCTCTCTCTCTCTCCCTCCCTCCCTCTCTCTCTCTCTCCCCCTCCTCTCATCCCTTTCATGCTTATTGCTATTCAATCACAATTCTAGACCCTCACGATGCCAGCAGATGTCAACTAGTGCAGGTATTTGGTTTGAATACTGGCACCATGGCACTCCCTAGAACTTACAGGCCAGCCTCTCTATGAAGACCACGCAAAATGGGTTGATAGTCACATGGTCTCAGAGCCCCGATGGTGAGTGTTGGAGATTATCAATGGAATCATGTCTTCTTATTATTATTTTCTAGTTATTAAAGATACACACATAAAACAATGCCTGTGTGACCCAGTTTAAACCACATGCATACCCTGGCGGCATCTTCATCTCTATACTTATGTAAGTGTGCCTCTTACAGTAACCGTGTCTGACTGTGGGAAAAGCAGAGTTATTCTTATTGCCTGTCTCTCCTCGTAGCATTCTGGGAAAGCAGACATTAGCTGCTGCAATTTGATGAACATCATGGTTTTCATAGGTCCTCAGGCATGGGACAGTGACCACAGGGCATACTGGCTCCAGTTTCTGTTCTCTGCCCATAAGGTTCCTTTCATATAAAGTAGCCTGGAGGAGCAGGCCCTTAACGGGGTGGGAATTTTCTGCCTCGTTTTGGTGTGTGCCTGATGTTCTATCAGCTTTGCCCCAGCTTCTGTTCTCCAGTTTATTCTACATACCCTCCAAGCCATCTCTTTTGTAGGGGCATGCGAGTCGCTTAAGCATGGTTCCCCATGTGATAAGAGCTGGGTCATATACTTTGCAGGGCTCTGACTAAGTAAAATTAATTTCAATTTTACACACACACACACACACACACACACACACACACACACACACACACAAATAATTCCTCAGTTCTGGACACAAGGTACAGGCCACTACTGGCTAGAACACTATTATGTTATAGCAATAAAAACAAAAGTAGTTTTCATGACCACTAACCAATATTGAGATGTAGAGTGACAATGGGAAAGTAAAAACAGCCCCAAGTCCTTACCATACAGTGATAGATTCATGGCAAGAATTTGAGTATTTCAGGCACCTGGCATACTTTTGAAACTTAGTCTGCACATCTAAAAACAAACACACTGCCTACAGTTGAACATTGAGGCTGAAAAACCAACTAGATTTAAACCTGAAAACGCTGGGTTAGTACAATAATTTTTTTAAATTTTATCCTACGGACTACCAAGCCTATCCTCTCAAAGTGAAGACAAGACAAGAAAATGACTGCCCATCCCACATCTCACAATAAGGCATGCAATGCCAGACATACACACACACACACACACACACACACACACACACACACACACACACACAAGATGTTTATATCTAATTCACTCCTACCTATGAGATCCATTGAGCTGCAAATACTAGAAATCCCTCAGCTCTCTTAACACATTTATCCATGATTTAGTTGGTTTATCTCAATGCCAAAGCATAGCTGGATCACCCCAGCTATGTGTGTTGTGCTCAAATATAAAGAGAGAGGACAGACTTTCCTGACTGTCATGTAGCTGAAGAGGCTTACTATGCTAGGTTTTGG
The DNA here is from genome assembly GCF_003668045.3 of Cricetulus griseus. Taxonomy (NCBI): domain Eukaryota; kingdom Metazoa; phylum Chordata; class Mammalia; order Rodentia; family Cricetidae; genus Cricetulus; species Cricetulus griseus. Next base: position 218,902,072 of record NC_048597.1, read on the forward strand.
ATCTGAAAACTGCCTAGCCTTGAAGTTGAGCTTGACCTACTGCTAGTTTGTTTTTGTTTATCCATTAGTTCTTTTGTTTTCATGGTTGTGGTGTGTGTATGAGGTATGTATGATTCTTTCTATGTGGTCATATCACAGAGTGTACATACAGAGATAACTGTCAGGATTCAGTTCTTGATATCCACCTTTGCTTTTTTTTTTTTTTTTCCTTGACAGGTTTCTCTTGTTTCTGCCATTCTGTGGATTCCAGGTTAGCAGGCCTAGGAGCTTCTAGGTGATTCTTCTGTCTCTGTCTCCATTTCATGGTGTGCTGTTGGGGTTATAGATGTGTGCCGTGACATGCATGTTTTCATATGTCTTCAGAGGATGTAAACTTGAGTGGTCAGTCTTGTGCAGCAAGCACTTTCACCCAAAGACCCTTCACTCCAGTCTGATTCCGGTTTTTGAGATAATCTCACTACATAGTCCACACCATCCTCCATCTCTCCACCTTCCTGCCTCAGTCCCATATAGTCTGGTTTTAAAGCAATAGGTTCTAAATTCGATGCTATTCTCGAAATAAAATATTCTGCCAACATTTAAAATGCAGATGTGGACTCTGTAAAGTTGATAAAGCCTCTGAGTTTTCTAGGGCAGCTCTGGTTATTTAAGGGAGGATTTTTTTTTTTTTTACTGTATTTCTCCATGAAATCTCTACAGCTATGTGAAGTAAAGAAAACAGATTATAAACATTGGCAATTTAAATGTTCTACATGTAAACTGTGAAGAAAATTAGATGTAGCAAAATAGAGCTGACTGCACAAGAGAATGACGCCGGGATCTCCAAGTGATTTTTGTTTTTGTTCTTGCCTTCCTTTGGATTTGTTTGTTTGTTTGTTCTTTAAAGAAAACAGTAGATTCACGAGGGGAAATGCAAAGATCTGGCAACATCTAGGTAGCAACATCAGTTCCAACTACTGATTTCACCTCAAAGGGAATAAAAGATAACTGATTCTGAGCCAAATATGAATGGCCAGGATGAATGGGGACACAGATTCAGGTGGCTCCAAATGACATGTGTCAACAGGAAAACAGGTTCATGACACTTTTATAGTCATAGGACCAAAGTCATAAATCAAGGCATTTCCCACACATGTTAGTAAGAGCATCAGGTAGGTGGTCATCACAAAGTAGAGGTGACCCTGCTGCAGGTGTCAGATGCTGTCTGATGACATTCTTACCTTTGGGGTTGGTGAGAGCTGTGGTCTGCTAAGTTAATGCATGTAAAGCACTCCGGGTCAGATGCAGCCGTGGACAGTGGGTGACTATTAAGGGGGCTAAAGAGAACCCAAGAAGATTTGGTTCTGGAGCTGCAATATTCCAGAGCTCTACAACCATGAAATCCTAATCAGCTGTTTGGGCTTCAGTCCTCTGCATAGGTGTGACTTTCTTCTGGGAACTTTAGCACTAATAGTCTACTGGACCTGACCCTCTGTCTTGAAACTCTGTGGTCAAATGGAAGGAAATTACCTATTCTTTTCATCGTTTTAAACACAGTGACAAAGCCTCAGGAGCGGGGACCCCAGAATAAACCACACATTTCAATACGACAGCCATTCCTTTATTCCTCTCTTCTTTCCTGCTGTTTTATAGATGTTTTGGACAGAGAGGGACCTCTCTGTTCCAAAGGAGGTGAGCCAGAGTCTGGCTAGTTAGAATAAATCACCTGGGGTGAGTGCATTCTTTCTCTGGAGAAGGCAGATTGGGAAATAGCAATTGTGAGGGGCCTTTCAGAGTGAGATCATGGAGTCAGTCCTGCCATACTGCTTTTGAATGACTTGCACATTTCTTTTTACTTTTTTCTTTTTTCGTTTGTGTGTGTGGGTGGGGGGGCACATGTGTTATGTGTGTGTGTTGGTGTGTGTATGTATGTGGGTGATTTCAAATGCATGTAGAGGCCCAATGTTGATTTTGAAATCATTCTTGATCATTCTTTCATATTAGTCATTGGGGCAGAGTCTTTTGAACCCAGAACTTAGCTTGACAATATAGCTAGTCTTGTTATCTAAGTTTCTCTGAGGACCTCCCCCATCTCTGCCTCTGAAGCTGGAATAACAGGTCAGCTGTTGTACTAGCCTGGCACTTATGTAGGTTCTGGAGATCCCAACTCTAGCCCTCAGCTGTGTGTGGCAAGTGCTCTAACCACTGATCCACCGCTCCACCCCTTGAAGGTTTCCTTAGACATCTTCAAAATGCCTTTGACTCTTCTTCTTAATTTGAGATCTGTGAGTGAATTTTGTTCACTTATGAACAATTAGTCCTATGCCTTTGCCAGGCTCCATGGCTACTGTTCCACTCCCTTGAGCTACACCAAATAATTTCTAGTTCAGTGGCTCACAGTGAGCACGGTGTTCCTTCCTAGACCTCTATTTTGCATTTAAATAACTGCCTATGTCTGTATTCAGTGTTTCTCTTTGTGTGAAAGGAAATGTTTCCTTTTATTGAAGGATGGACACAAATACCATTTCTCAGGTAATAACACCATAGTTGCTTAAATATACAAGGGTGTCTTTTCTCTTAAAGGGGAAATTTAAAGGTGACATAGTTTCATGCTATTTTAAGGGACCCAGGCCTCTATTTTATTGCTCTGTAACTTTCTTGGGTTTGTCTTAAAATTTTAAGGCTACCATGTAATTCAGGAAGGCTGCCGGAGCTCCAGCCATCATATTAGCTAGCTTTTGCTGCAATAATCTTAAGGGATAAAGTAACTCAGGACTCAGTTGTTTATAACTGTGGGCATCTATTTATCTGTGTCACTTCTTGTCTACAGTCCTATGTGGTGGCCTCATATCAGGTCCAATGTTAGCTGCCAGCTGATACTGAGGTCTGACTCATGTTTCTCTATGTTCTCCTTGTGAAGTAGCTACTCAACAATTGGCAGGAGAAGATGCTAGGGATTTAATCTGGGAGGGTACCCATCCAATAGTGTCCTATTGGTCATGTAAGTAGGATGGTCACAATTAAAGACAAGATGCAGAGGAACACTATAGTTTGAAGGGACAAGGGGTGGTTTTATTATTTGGATCTGGGATCTTCCTCAAAAGTCTAGGAGTTGAAGGCTTATTCCTTAGTCTGTGGTGCTATTAGGAGGTGGTGGGCCATCGGGTGTGGTAATTAGTAGGAGGAAGTTAGGTCATGAGCATCACATCCTTGGAGGGATACAGGGGTCCCATACTTTCTTGTCTTTGCCTCCTGGCTATCATGATGTAAATGGGTCTCTTCATTCTTGTGTTCTTGTCATGACATGCTGTGCCACCACCAGGACCAAGCAAGCATGAATTGAAACCTCTGAGACCGTAAGCCAAACCAAATATTTCCTCCATTTAAAGTGGTTAACTTAGGAAGCTAGAGAGATGGCTGAGTGCTTAAGAGTGCTTACTTCTCCTGGAGAAGACTTGAATTTGGTTCCCAGCACCACACAATGCTTACAAATGCTTACAACATCCACGGGATCTGTTACCCTCTGCTGGACACTGTGGGCACCTACACTCATGTGCACATACCCACCTACACATTGTACACATGATTTAAAATAATAAAAGAGATCTTTAAAATTTGGTGATTGGTTAGCTTGGGTGGTTAGTCACAGTAATGGAAGACTGTCTGTACAGGTAGATTTTCTAATTCTATTAGAAAATGAAGCAAATAATTGCCCCATAATCTAATGTACTATAGACATCATTGTGGATACCAGGATGAGGCAGGAGGTTGGAAGGGATGATGGGATGTATCTATGAATCTCAGAAACATTTGGAGAGTCCCAGACAAAGCTTCCCAGACCCTGTCTCAACCCACCCCCCCCAAAAAAAAAGCTTCCCAGTTATATTTCACTGGCCAAAAACTTTTCTTATGGTCATTTTGGGCACCAGGATACCTGGGAAATATATTCTTTATTGTGAATTGCAGTGTATTCAGCTAAAAATTGGGTTCTGTTAATAGGGAAAAGAAAAACAGGGCAGTGAATAAGGGAACAGCAGTTTTCCCCACATCATGAAGCAAAGTGTGGAATAACTGCACTTCACTGTGGTGTGTTGTCTTGAGCTGAGAGCTTCATCCCTACTGCTCCATGTGTTCACCAAAGCCATGTAAATGATGGCTATCCACCCAGCCATCAGCTGTTGCAGAAAACATACCATCTAATCTCCCAAGCTCAGGTTATTTGTCTCTCATTTTCTCTTCCCCCAAATGTAAATGACAGAACTAGAAAGAGTGGCTGTTAAAGGCCTCTAAAGAAAAAAAAAAATGCTGAAGCGCTGTATTTGTTACTGCAACTCTGATGCTTAGGTGTGTGGTGCTGAGAAGGGTCATTTCCCAAGAGGCCTTCCATGGGGTCAGTAACCCCAAGATGGGAGGTCCTTCTGCAGTGTCTTGGAACTTGTGCGTTTGAACCACTGTGGCCTAACTTTGACTTCTGTGTGAAGGAAGGACGCTTTGGTGGAGTACCTACGGTCTGACCTTTGTACTGCAAGGGGAGGCAGGGTTGCTTGGGGTGCAGGCCTCCTTGACTTGGGAGTCAAGTACTGAGAGCACTGTAGATCTAGATACAGTTCTAGCCAAGTTCTTTGGCTGGAACAGCTTTGCGGAGGGAAAAGGGGGAAAGGAAGGAGAGGAAGAAGAGAGGAAGAGGCACGGAGGTGGGAGAGAGAGGTCTCCCGAGGTCTTGGCTGTCCTGAGAGCTCTCCTGGAGTGTCCTGCTGGCTCAAGTTCACCGCCAACTCTACCGCCCCTAGGCAGCCTAGGGCGAGGTGGGCGGCGGGCGGGGCCGGGCGGGGCGGGCTGGAGGGTGGCGGGCGGCGCGCGCGGTTGTCAAGCTTGTGCCTGGGGAGACTGTCTTTGCACCGTGGCTGCCGCCTGCGCCAGCCAAAGCTAAAAGGAGACAGGCTGCTCGGTGCAGAGTGTAGTCTCCGAGCCTTTCCGTGCTCGCTTGGCCGAGCCGCCGTCGGGCCACGTCCCGGAGCTGCCACCTGCAGCCAGGCCGCCAGCCATGCCAGCTGCGCCCGCCCTGCGCCCGCCGCCGCCGCCCACGACCCCAGCCCCTCCGGCACCCAGCCGCCCTGCGCCTCCCATCCCGGGTAAGTGCCCGTGGCGACTGTCGGTGGGAACCCCACTCTGGAGCATGGGACAACAGAGGCAGACCCCACCGGGCTGCACCGTGCATACGTGTGTTGTGTGCGTGTGTGCATTTGTGCAACCCCTCTACACCCTTGGAAACTCGCTTGCTAGGGAGTGACAGCCGCTGGAGCTGCTCCCCAATCTGATGAGCCAGAGCGCCATTCCTGGAAAAACACTCCGGGCAAGTGCAGCAAGGCTGCAGGAGGAGGGCACACACAGGGAGGGAGCTGTCATTGATTAATTGTCTTCATGCATCAGGCACTAGTCACCTAGGGACCTCCCTCATCCCAACCTTTCCCGAAAGAATCTCTGTTTTGAGGCTCTAGAGCCACCGCCTTGCCTAGGATTACCCGAGAGTGGTGGAGTAGTTTCTTGAACCCTGCTCTCCAGAGCGCTGATTCCAGCTAGAGAGACACAGAAGAACAAAGGAGGATTAGGAGAAAAACCACCACAGGCAGAACATCTGGGTATTAACACGATAAATCAGAGCGGGAGAAACAGAACCATCAATCCATTTCAAATATAGAGCCACGTTTTGACTCCTTTCCACGTCTGGCTCTGGGGGCGAGGTGTTGTGGAGAAAGGATAAGGCTACACCCGGGGCTGGGCAGAGGCGTCTGGGGACACCTTCCCAGAGCATCCGCCTGATGGGAGTGGGGGGGAGAAGTTGTGGAGGGAATTAGGTTGTTCACTCCTGACAGTGAGTCATTTTTTTTTTCTTCCCTCACTCCTGAGTCTAGACAATTCTCTTCCCTCTACTTGATGGTAGTTGTCCAATGGAAGCTAGGTCCCATTGTCAACAGCTCTTATAACACATGGTGGCACTGGGAAGATCTGCACTGTGATGAGTGTGTTGGGGGCTGCCGAGTGGGGGTCTGCTGCTTCTTAAGGGTGATCTGCTGGGCTGAGGTTCGAAGGGCTGTAGGCAGGCACACTCACACCGTTCCTGGGGCAGGCAGCAGAAAGCGGAGCCCCTGGGAGGAAAGCAGAGCTGGAGTCTGATTTGTCCATAGCCTAACTTCAGAGAAGCATGTTGGCATATAATAAATAGCATTGGTAGGGTGATGCCTAACAGGAGAAAGAGCGGATAGAGGCCGGTGTGACTTCTAAGGTCCACGCTCCAACTCTCTTTTCATTTAGCCTTAAAGGTTTTTGAGCACAGTCCTTTTATGGCGAGCTCTGCTATGCCTGTCTGTCGTTGGTGCCCTGAGTACTTCACTCCCAGCAGCAAGCCCCTCTGCCTTTGTTGGAGGGACCTTTGCACGAATTTGTTCATACAAGCTCAGAGCAAGGACTGGGTGGGATTGCAATCCCTCTGGGGCAGCCCCTCACAAGGAGCTGGTGGATCTTCAAGAGAATATTAACTAGCTCTCAGGCTCTTCACTAGGACACTGAGTGAGGCATGGTGCCCTTTGTCTACCAAAAGTTCCTATGGAGTTCCATCAGATTGGCCCCTGAGGATCTTTGCTGGCCTTGCTTCTGTGCTTGGCTTGCTTTGGTTTCTTAGCTCACTTCTTCATTCTCCAACCATTCTTTCCTATGAACAACTGCTAACATGCTAACATATTAACTTGCTGTCTAGGAATTCTTTCTCAGTATCTGACTCCAAGGAGCAACAACAAACCAAACCAACCAACCAAACGGGAAAAAAAAATCTGAAAACATGTAGTCATTTCCCTCCTGTCCTAGTTTGCTTTGTGACACTCTTGTGAACACCATAACCAAAAGGAGAGGGTTTATTTCAGCTTGCAGGTTGCAGTCCACCATGAAGGGAAGTCAGTTTAGGAACCTGGAGGAAGAAACTAAAGCAGAGGCCATGGAGAAATGCTGCTTAGTGGGTTTTGCTGCCCATAGCATGGTCAGCTTCCTTTTTTATACAATCCAGGTTGACTTGCTCAGAGGTGGCACTGCACACAGTGAGCTGAACCCTCCCACATCAATCATTAATCAAGAAAAATGCTTGTAGACTTGCCATAGGCCAGTCTCATGGAAGCATTTCTAATTGAGGTTTCCTCTTTTCAAATGGCCTGGCTTGTGTCAACTTGACAAAAACTAACCAGTACCCCTTCCTGTTTCCTTCGCTTCTCTTTCTTTCCCTTTTCTCTTTTCCTCTCCTCTCCCCGTCCTTTCTTCCCGTGTTTATTTTTGGGGGCAGGATCTCATGTAAACCAGGGTGGTCTTCAACTATCTATGTACTCCAGGTTGGTCTTGAACTCATGATCCTTCTGCCTCCATCTCTTGAGTGCTGGGTTTACAAATATGTGTCCCCAGATCTGATAGTCTTCTTGGACAATGCATTTCTTTCCATCTCCATATCTGACAGCCTTCTCAGACAATGTGTTCCTCTACCCCACTCAAACAGCAATGGACAGCCTGAGTCCTCCAGAAACACATTGGGTGAATTCACAGAAAATATCCTGTCTAGGTCCATGAGTCTTGGTGCCCAGACTAGGACTGGCAAGTCACAGTGTCATGACCCTCATTAGTGTGTCTTTGGCAGTACACATGATGCTTAGTGTTCCTGGTGGCACAGCCCTTGGGCTTGGGGTGCAGAGAAGAAAAAAACAAAGTCAAGAGTTGTTCTGCTGTCCCAAGTGCTCTCTCTCTCTCTCTCTCTCTCTCTCTCTCTCTCTCTGTGTGTGTGTGTGTGTTTGTGTGTGTGTTGTCTCTGTGTGATTGTATTGTGTGTGCATGCGAATGTATGTGTGTATGTACATGTTTGTGTGTGTCTCTTTCTGTTTGTATATGTGTGTGTGCGTGTTTGTGTGAGTGTGTGTGAAATCCTCCCATTTCCTAGTTCAAGAGAAATTTCCCCTTACCTTTCCCTTAATATTTCAGGCAAATATTTTACTTTTCTCTGGACAAGCTGTGCAAATAAAGGCCTTAGTGTCTTTCTAAATGCCACAAAAGGAAGGAAAAGTGCTGTGTGAACCTCAATCTCACAGCTGCAGTTACAGGGTGCCTTGCTAGGGTGAGTGGCTGGTTTCTTCCAGCTTGGTCTTAGAAGGCCCCCTTTCCACAGCAGGGTCTCTGTCACTTCGCTCTGAGGACTGCTTTCCTCAGAGGCCCTTGATTGATGAACGTTCCTTCCTTGGGGTTCAGGTTCCTGTGTGTATTCATGCCCCAAGTTTCCCCTTTTCCCAGGTGGCTGCCTGTTAACATTTAAATTCATCCTGCCTGGTGGCAGAGCATACCCCTTCCCCCTGGTTTTTTTTCCCCCAAGATAGGTAGATTATCTCTGTGTAACAGCCTTAGATGTCCTAGAACTCAATTTGTAGACCAGGCTGGTCTTGAACTCACAGAGATCCACATTCCTCTGCCTCCAGAGTACTAGGGATTAGAGGCGTGGGACACCACACCCAGCTGTCAGAGCACTTTTTAAAGTGTCTGTAGGGGAGTAATTTGAAAGGGGTGTTTCTGTGAACTGCCTTGTAGTGGAGGTCAGAAATTCAGGAAGGTGGAGGAAGAGGACAAAGACATTTTGTCCTGAGAATTGGGGAGGGGCTTTGGGTCTCATTCCTAGTTGTCCAATTCTTCAGAGATCTCAGGCAAGACTTTGAACTTCTCTGGGAATCCAGAGTCTTTACCTTCCTTTCCTTAATGATAGCCATTCGGCTCACCTCAGTAGTGTTGATGATTAAAGGGGAAATATTTTCATGAACTCATCAAACAGTTATTGAGGAAGCCTATAAAGTGCTTACTTAGGATAAGAGGCTGTCTCCTGGGGACAGCCTGTGTGGAGGCCTCATCCTATGGGTAGTAAGAGAGAGAGAAGAGAGATAAATCCTGGATCAGTGGTGGCATGAAGGGTCAAGAAGTCTCTAGAGCTGCCTGCACTACCCTCAAAAGAGAAATATTATCAGAGGTTTGCAGGTCTCAAGGTGCCCGCTCTGTGTGGTTATGGAGTGAAGGCTCTTGGGTCCTTCACACCTGCCTGGAAACCCTGGCTCTGAAACTTCAAGGCCTCTTGACCCTGTAACCAACCCTCTCTGAGCTTGTTTCCTTTATTGGCAAGGTGGCTTTGTTCCAACTGTTCTGAAGAGACGGTGATGCACAACGCCTACCAGATGCTACAACTGAAAACAACTGAAGTGACTGACATGTTTAGGCAGAAGAGATTGTTTGACTACTAAACTTTTAAACAGCGTTGGGCATTTGAACCATCTGGTGGTGTAGGTAAAAATGGAGATTTGGATTCAGAATGTCTTGGAGTCTGAGATTCTGCTTTTCTTACTAGCTCCTAAATTCTTGTAGGCATTTCTTGTCTGGAGACCACACTTTTAATACAAGGTCTGTAGTCATTCCTTCCCAGGGAAAGTCTGATTCCTCATAGGGGCTGAACAGTGTACTGGAGACATGGGCCGATTCGACAGCAGGCAGGTTCAGGACTCTTGGAAGGGTCTGGGCTTGGACCTGGCTGAAGATGGCTGAGGGACTCTGTTGTTAAGTGAGATGTTGTCCTTGGTGGTCACTGATTCTAATCCAGCTGCTTTCAGATGCCCTGGAATCAACCATCTTGAGAAAGTCCCTCCTAACTAAATGGCCAATACAGCTTCTTTCTTAAGCTGGCCTTGAGGATTCAGGAGTCCGAAGGCCATTGGTCCCACCACAGTGTGGTGGGCCTGGTAGGATCTGGCATTGAAACAGATAATTATAACATAGGGGCAAAAGCATTTTATAGAGCTGATGGGCAATTAGAGGGTGCACTGAGATTCTAGGTCACTCTAGTCAGAATGTTCATCTTCAAGAAAACAACAGATGTTGGTGAGGATAGGGGTGGGGAAGAAACCTAATACACTGGAGGTGGGTTAAATTAGTCCACGCAGAGTGGAAATCAGTATGAGATGTCAAAAAAAAAAAAAAAAGAAAGAAAGAAAAACCCTGAAAACCCAACAGCCACACGATCCAATCTACACACAGTAGAAATATTTGATACCCATGTTTATTGCAGTGCTATTCACAATAACCAGGGTATGGAATCAGTATGTCCACCAAGAGATGAACAGATAAAGGAAACAGGGTATGTGTACAATGAATTCAGCATGAAGAGAGATGAAATCAAAACAAATTAAACTGGGGATTGTCATGCTCAGCAAAATAGATCAAACTCAGAAAATAAAACAGAATATTGGGCTGGTGTGATGACTCAGTGGGTGAAGGCACTTGCCACAAAGATTGATAACCTGAGCCCAATTCCTAGAACCCTTAGGACTGAAGGAGAGAACCAACTTGTGACCCTGTACACACACATAAAAGCAATTCACACATGTGTGATCATGTAAACACACACACATATGCAAAGAAATGTTTAAAAAAAGACAAATATGTCATGTCATTTCATTCATGGAATTGCTGCCTCTCTCTATACTAAGTAATTATTTATGTGTGTGGGTGTTATTCTTGCATGTGTGTCTGTATACTATGTGCCTGATGCACCTGAGGCCGGAAGAGGACCTTAGCTACTCTGGAGTTACAGATGGTTGTGAGTTCCCTTAACTACTGCCTTACCACTCACTCTCACCACACCTGACCTCATGCGGAGTCTGCTGTCTTCAGACTTGCTTCCTGCTTCCACCAACTCCATCCCATACACCCTGGACAAAGTGATGTCTCTTAACCAGAGTTGATTTATCCTCTAGTTTAGAGTGTGCATTGCACTCTGGGAAAGCCTGATATACTCTAGGGGACTAAAGGGTCTCAAAAATTGTTCTTATTTTGTATTTTTATTTTCATGATGCCAAATCTCTTACATGATTGTGTTCTGCTCAAGTTTTGCCACATATATGTATTTCCCATATTTATTCTTGAGTTAGCAATACAATTTGCATAAGGAAATACATATATTTTTTGAGATATGATCTTGCTATGTAGCTCTGACTTTCCAGGAGCTCATTATGTAGAGTGGCCTGGCCTTGTTTTTTTTTAAATTTTTTTTTATTCAAATTAGGAACAAGCTTGTTTCACATGTCAATCCCTTCTCCCTCTCCCTCCCCTCACCCCCATCCTTCCTCCCCCACCCCCAACCTACCCCCCACCCCATCCACCCTCCACTCCCCAGGCAGGGTAGGGCCCTCAACGGGGGCTCTGCAAAGTCCACCAAATCTTCCTGTGCTGGGCCTGGGCCCTTCCCCATGTGTCCAGGGCCAGAGTGTAACCCTTCACGTGGGATGGGCTCTCAAAGTCCCTTCTTGCACCAGGGAAAAATACTAATCCACTACCAGGGCCCCCCTGGAGTGCAAAGGCCTCCTCATTGATATCCATGTTCAGGGGTCTGGATCAGTCCTGTACTGGCCTCCCAGACAGCATCTGGGGTGGACGTGCTCCCGCTTGTTCAGTGGCCTGGCTTTGAACTAATAGCGATCCACTTGCTTCTGCCTTCCAAGAGGAAATACTAGTTTTAATTTTTATTTATTTGCATGTATGTGTGTTTATGTTTGTGTTCACTTGTTTGCATTGCCCGTGGAGGTCAGAAGTCAACATTAGGTATCTTTCTCAATCACTCCACTCTCTCGCTGAATTCAGAGCTTGCCTTCTAGGCTGGCTAGCTAGCACATTCCATGAATCCTACTGCCTACACCTCCCCAACTCTCGCATCACAGGTGCCACCACCTCCCAGGTTTTTTTTTTTTTTTTTTATGTGGGTGCTGAAAATTGAACTCAGGTCCTCATGATTGTTTGACAAGTACTGTACTAACTGAGCCTTCTCCCCAAAACTCATTAAATATTACTTTAGTTGTCTAATAAGAAAATTAACAAATTGAAATGTGGAGATATCAGCCTGATGAGTGAACTGAGCCATCACACAGCCCATAGGGCAGGGCACACAGCACACCAGAGTCTTCAGAGACTGAACCAAAGATGCTGCTTTAGCAAAAATAGCACCACCCCATCAGATTAAATCCAGGTGCTTAACATAGCCAATTTACAGCTATGATGGGGGTGTTATTGAGCTGCTTGTCCTTGGTTTCTGGTCACAGGAGAGCACTGAGCACCAGGGCTTCAGAACTATTGAGTGTCACTGTGTGTGTGTGTGGGGGGGGGGCGGGATGCATTATCCTCAAAGTGATTTAAGTCAACACAAGGAAACTGTATCTTTTTGTTTCTTTCTTCAAAGGGCTTTAACTTTTAAGAGCCCTGTAAACTTTCCACTCTGTTTCTAAAAGCAGAGATGCTTAGCATGCTTATGAAGAGAAACACTGTTGAGGTTAAATGATCTCTAGACAATTACGTGACAAGGGAAATGGAAACTCAGCACTTTGAGAGGGGGCAGTGAGAGAGAACTGGAAACATGCAAAATGTCATAAAATAATGTGTGTGTGTGTGTGTGTGTGTGTGTGTGTGTGTGTGTGTGTGTGTGTGTGTGTGGTTTCCAGAGTGAAGTCTTATGTTCACTGCAATGTTCAGGATAATATATATTTGGGATTGGTGAGGTGACTCAGTGGGTAAGCCACCTGCCATCAAATCTTATTAACTTGGCTTAGTCGATGGAACCCACGTGGTAGAAGGAGAGAACCAACTCCAGCGAGGTGTCCTCTGACTACCACACATGTGCTGGGGAGTGTGTCAGTGAGCCCGTGTGCGTGCGCACACACGCGTACACACACACTCTCTCTCTCTCTCTCTCTCTCTCTCTCTCTCTCTCTCACACACACACACACACACACAGAGGAAAATAAACTAAAAAGTAAAAACAAAAGTATTTTATGTTATTCACTGTTTTCTTTCTGTATAACGATTGACCTAATGTATGGTAGACACAAGTATCATGAGACAGCATCCTCAAGTGGCTTTTTCTCTCCTCTTTTTTTTTTTTTCATCAGTGTTGACCTTTCAGCCTCCATGCCTTGGGGAGAAGAATCAAAGTAGAGCCTCTGGAATTTCCAGGGAGCCATGGAGCCTCTTTCCTCTGCTTCTGTTGGGACTGGCCATAGGGTTCTTATGACTGGGCCAGAGAGATGGCTCAGTCAGCAAATGCTTGCTGTGCAGGTATGAGGCCCCGAGTTTGGGTCCCTGGCAGCCATGTAAGAAGCTGTGCGTGGTGGCACATGCCACAAGAGGATCCCGGGGGTCCTCTGGCCAGCCAGTTCAGCTGAAAAAAAAAAAAAAAAAAAGGAAAGGAAAAGAAAAGGAGGGAAGTGATTGGTGAAAACACCCGACATCAACCTCTGGCTTCCACATTTCCACACTGGCCCTTTGCCCACATGAGCATGAACCTCTCCAATGGAGCAGAGCCCACAAACATTGCTCCCGATGGACTCTACAGGAAGCATCCTTGGGCCTCAAGGTTGACTGGGTTTTTAGGAGTGGCTGTGCCAGGATGACTTCTTGAGGGTATTCTTTTTGTTTCTCATTTCTGCAGCTAGAGCTCTCTGGAGGTTCAGTTTCTGTGTGACAGAGACAGTTGGGTCTTCTTGCCAGATACCCACATGCTCCCCCTCCTCAGCAGATGCCATTGTCTCTGTCCATGGTCCCCAAGCATATCACCTATCTTGCCCTGATGCAAGCGACTTTGTCCTTTGCAAGCCACCTTGGCCATCCCTGTGAGAGGGCTTTCTCTGGTTGCAGGGGCATGGTTGGTCCATTTTTACTGCAGTTCAGAAGCACCTGAAAGTTCCTGTGCGTCGGAACCATCCTCAACTGCCAGAGTGATGCAGATAGTAATCAGTGTCTGTGTCCCGGGCAGGACAGCCATGGATGGGAGACATGTCTGCAGCTTCCAGAGATTAGCAGAGTAAACCCAAATCCATTCAAATCCTTTCTCCGCTTCTGCTTTGGGGAGGTCCACTACTTGGGGCTTGTTTGGGTTTGTGCGAACAGCAACTGTAAGTGGACTGTAGGTGGGCGTACTGTTTGCCATTTCCCATGCTATGCAGTTAAAAGTCAGGTACCTCCTCTACTCTGCTCTGTAGCTCTGGCAGTTCTGGGAACCGAGTTGCTCAGATGCAGGCGATGAGGTAGAAGAAGCCTTGTAGTCACACTGGAATTCATTAGAGCAAAAACCTACTGTGGTAAAACCCCTCGGCTTCTTGTCATTTATTGGCTGAGCCACTTGTTTATCTGACCCCGAACATCAGACAGACCCTCTAAGGGGCTTCTGCCAAAGTCTGTGCACTTTCTACGTCTCCATCCTCTGTGAGGACTCTTGACCCACACATTCACTTTTTAAGATTGTTTACTTTTTATCTATTCCTTTGCTTTTTTTTTGAGACGTGATCTCATATAGTCCAGACTGGCTTCCAACCAGCTATAAAGCCAAGGGTGACTTTGAACTTCTGATCCTCTTGCCTCTACCTCCTGAGTGCTGGGGTTATAGGAAGGTGCCAACACCTGGTGATTTGCATGTAGGCAAGCCTCAACCAACTGAATTACATCCCCTTACCTGCCTGATTCTCACCTCTAAGCTGCTTTTCTCAGTGGGGTGGAGTGGGTGGGGGGTGGGGGTGGTGGTTAAGATTAAAAGTAAAAATGAATGACTTTCTGTGTCACCTTTAACTCCTCCGGAAGACACCTTGGTGTTATTTATGAAATTTATCCAAATTCACTCTATTTCTAAATCGTTAGCCCATTGTCCCAATATTGAATAAAAATGATTCCAGCTTGCCTGCTTGGGTGGCAATCATCTTTGATTCTATATTAAATTATAGTGTGAAGTGGCAGCTATTTGGAGGCTCTAGTTTTGTTATTTGCTTGAATTTCTGAAAAAGTGCCATTGAGATCAGATCTCTGTAGTTCGTGGTTACAGATTCCTAAACAGTGGCTTTCGACCCACACAGGCTTGTATAACTGAATGTGGGGGTCATGAAACACTTGGCAACAGAAGGGTTTCTGAATACACAACCAAAAATTGATTCAGAGGCAAACACGTAATGAACCCAAGGTGTTTCTAGCAGTGTTCCTGGCTATTTCCTCTTGGGATTTCACTGTAGCTTTGACTCTTAATGTAAAACACATGCACTTTGCCCTTTGCACGATGCCGTGCCCTTTAACCCCAAGGAACCTTGGGTAAAACACCTTGGCTCTGATTAAAGACTATTAAATTTTATGAATTGTCATAGTTTTTCTGCACACACAAAGTTTCTGCTCTTATAAAAGCACAATGGTTCAATTACAAAAGGCTTTTAAAGACTTTTAGTGTTTTCATGTTTCCATTTATCAGCATGCAAGTGTAAAATTAGTGATGCTTCAGAATTATTGACTTTAAGAATGGTTGTTTAAATTTCTGGCTTGCATTTCATCAAGAATAATTCAATGAATTTTGGCTTGGGATTAGGACAGAATTTCTAACAGTTACTGAAATGGCCTCAAACATAATATTGCCATTTTTACTATGTATTTATGCAAAATGGCATTCTCAGTATTGATGATTATGAAGTCAAAACATCTGTCAACTCTTGAGAGATGCTGAAGATGCCTGTATCCTACAGAATCAGTGATGTTGGGACTGGCCATAGGCTTCTTGTAATTGGACCAGAGAGATGGCTCAGTTGGCAAAATGCTTGCTGTGCAAGTATGAGGACCTGAGTTTGGTCCCTGGCAGCCACATAAGAAGCTGTGTGTGGTGGCTCATGCCAGCAATCCTAGCTCTGGGGAGATGGCCACAGAAAGATCCCTGGGCCATTGGCCAGATGATTTAGCTAAAAGTGACTTCCAGCTTCCATGAGAGAATGTTGCAAAGAGAAAATAAGGTGGAAAATGATTGAGAAAAACACCTGATATCAACTTCTGGCTTCCACATCAACACACACCTACCCTCCTCTCACGTGAACACATGTACACACACACACACACACACACACACACACACACACACACACACACACCCTGTGATCCAATGCACACCTACCTCCCTTGAGATTATACCTCCCTGAGGATGGGTACCTTGAAGCAGCTCCCACAGGCGTGCGTCCCTACAGGACTCTACAGGAAGAGTGGGAAAGTTTAGGAAACCCCACTGTGTTTTACGAGCTTCACTCTTTATACCTACTTCTTGTTCTCTCCTGAAACTTACACTGGTATTTAAATAGCCTCGAACCTACCAATTACAGTGGGGAAGAGCTGGGAACTGTTTAGAGCAGGTGTGAGTTCTTATAGTTTTATCTTCTTCCGTGGACTGCGGTTCATCTGGCTCTTTCAATAGCTCTGATGGTGTGTGTGTGTGTGTGTGTGTGTGTGTGTGTGTGTGTGTGTGTGTGTTCGTACCGGGGCAACCTTGAATGCTGTTCCTCACTAGCTCAGTAATTTCTTTTTGAGACGATGTTTCCCATTTGGCTTGAAACTTGCTGATGACTAGGCTGGTGGCTGTGGAGTTGCCTCATCTGTCTCCCCAGTGCTGGGGTTTGAAGCAGGTACCACTGTATCCAGCTTTTTACGTTTTACATGGGATTGAATGCGGGGCCTTGTACGCGTGCAGAAAGCACTTTGGCAACCAAGCCCCTCCCCGAATGGCCTATGCTCAGTTTTATACCAGTCCTTACATGGATCAACACATTTCTAGTTAAAGCTATCCCCAGAAATTTTCACAAGTTGATTAAAAAAAAAAAACCCAACTCATTGAAGTTTCTGTGGGAAAGCTGATGTGTGAATAAACTTTCCATTATACATTGAATTTAAGGTATAAGAAAATATGACATTAAGTATTTTTACCTTATATTTTGCAGGAAGAAAACATAAAATGGTTTTATGAGCTCAGTTTGCCTTTTCCAGGTGGCTCAGAATAAATAAATAGGCATGTTTTAGAATGAAGTGAATTTATGGAGGGAGAGAGGGAGCAAGGAGACTCACAGGGGCTGAGGACATCACAGGCCCTGATGTCACAGAGGCTGAGGACATCACAGGTCCTGATGTCACAGAGGCTGTGGGCATCACAGGTCCTGATGTCACAGAGGCTGAGGTCATCACAGGTCCTGATGTCACAGAGGCTGAGGACATCACAGGTCCTGATGTCACAGAGGCTGTGGACATCACAGGTCCTGATGTCACAGAGGCTGAGGTCATCACAGGTCCTGATGTCACAGAGGCTGTGGTCATCACAGGCCCTGATGTCACAGAGGCTGTGGACATCACAGGTCCTGATGTCACAGAGGCTGAGGACATCACAGGCCCTGATGTCACAGAGTCTGTGGACATCACAGGTCCTGATGTCACAGAGGCTGTGGACATCACAGGTCCTGATGTCACAGAGGCTGTGGACATCACAGGTCCTGATGTCACAGAGGCTGTGGACATCACAGGTCCTGATGTCACAGAGGCTGTGGGCATCACAGGTTCTGATGTCACAGAGGCTGTGGGCATCACAGGTCCTGATGTCACAGAGGCTGTGGGCATCACAGGTCCTGATGTCACAGAGTCTGTGGACATCACAGGTCCTGATGTCACAGAGGCTGTGGACATCACAGGTCCTGATGTCACAGAGGCTGTGGACATCACAGGTTCTGATGTCACAGAGTCTGTGGACATCACAGGTCCTGATGTCACAGAGGCTGTGGACATCACAGGTCCTGATGTCACAGAGGCTGTGGACATCACAGGTTCTGATGTCACAGAGTCTGTGGACATCACAGGTCCTGATGTCACAGAGGCTGTGGTCATCACAGGTCCTGATGTCACAGAGGCTGTGAACATCACAGGTCCTGATGTCACAGAGGCTGTTGGCATCACAGGTCCTGATGTCACAGAGGCTGAGGACATCACAGGTCCTGATGTCACAGAGACTGAGGACATCACAGGTCCTGATGTCACAGAGACTGTGGGCATCACAGGGCCCTGATGTCACAGAGGCTGTGGTCATCACAGGTCCTGATGTCACAGAGGCTGTGGTCATCACAGGTCCTGATGTCACAGAGGCTGAGGACATCACAGGTCCTGATGTCACAGAGGCTGTGGACATCACAGGTCCTGATGTCACAGAGGCTGTGGTCATCACAGGTCCTGATGTCACAGAGGCTGTGGACATCACAGGTCCTGATGTCACAGAGGCTGAGGTCATCACAGGTCCTGATGTCACAGAGGCTGTGGACATCACAGGTCCTGATGTCACAGAGGCTGTGGGCATCACAGGTCCTGATGTCACAGAGGCTGAGGACATCACAGGTTCTGATGTCACAGAGGCTGTGGACATCACAGGTCCTGATGTCACAGAGGCTGTGGACATCACAGGTCCTGATGTCACAGAGGCTGTGGGCATCACAGGTCCTGATGTCACAGAGGCTGAGGACATCACAGGTCCTGATGTCACAGAGGCTGTGGACATCACAGGGCCCTGATGTCACAGAGGCTGTGGACATCACAGGTCCTGATGTCACAGAGGCTGTGGGCATCACAGGTCCTGATGTCACAGAGGCTGAGGACATCACAGGTTCTGATGTCACAGAGGCTGTGGTCATCACAGGTCCTGATGTCACAGAGGCTGTGAACATCACAGGTCCTGATGTCACAGAGGCTGTGGGCATCACAGGTCCTGATGTCACAGAGGCTGAGGTCATCACAGGTCCTGATGTCACAGAGGCTGAGGACATCACAGGTCCTGATGTCACAGAGGCTGTGGTCATCACAGGTCCTGATGTCACAGAGGCTGTGGTCATCACAGGTCCTGATGTCACAGAGGCAGGTCATCACAGGGCCCTGATGTCACAGAGGCTGTGGTCATCACAGGTCCTGATGTCACAGAGGCTGTGGTCATCACAGGGCCCTGATGTCACAGAGGCTGTGGTCATCACAGGTCCTGATGTCACAGAGGCTGTGGTCATCACAGGTCCTGATGTCACAGAGGCTGTGGTCATCACAGGTCCTGATGTCACATAGGGTGTGGACATCACAGGTCCTGATGTCACAGAGACTGTGGGCATCACAGGTCCTGATGTCACAGAGGCTGTGGACATCACAGGTCCTGATGTCACAGAGGCTGTGGAGGCCCTGATGTCACAGAGGCTGTGGACATCACAGGTCCTGATGTCACAGAGGCTGTGGACATCACAGGTCCTGATGTCACAGAGGCTGTGGACATCACAGGTCCTGATGTCACAGAGGCTGAGGTCATCACAGGTCCCTGATGTCACAGAGGCTGTGGACATCACAGGTCCTGATGTCACAGAGGCTGTGGGCATCACAGGTCCTGATGTCACAGAGGCTGAGGACATCACAGGTTCTGATGTCACAGAGGCTGTGGACATCACAGGTCCTGATGTCACAGAGGCTGTGGACATCACAGGTCCTGATGTCACAGAGGCTGTGGGCATCACAGGTCCTGATGTCACAGAGGCTGAGGACATCACAGGTCCTGATGTCACAGAGGCTGTGGTCATCACAGGGCCCTGATGTCACAGAGGCTGTGGACATCACAGGTCCTGATGTCACAGAGGCTGTGGGCATCACAGGTCCTGATGTCACAGAGGCTGAGGACATCACAGGTTCTGATGTCACAGAGGCTGTGGTCATCACAGGTCCTGATGTCACAGAGGCTGTGAACATCACAGGTCCTGATGTCACAGAGGCTGTGGGCATCACAGGTCCTGATGTCACAGAGGCTGAGGTCATCACAGGTCCTGATGTCACAGAGGCTGAGGACATCACAGGTCCTGATGTCACAGAGGCTGTGGTCATCACAGGTCCTGATGTCACAGAGGCTGTGGTCATCACAGGTCCTGATGTCACAGAGGCTGAGGTCATCACAGGGCCCTGATGTCACAGAGGCTGTGGTCATCACAGGTCCTGATGTCACAGAGGCTGAGGTCATCACAGGTCCTGATGTCACAGAGGCTGAGGACATCACAGGTCCTGATGTCACAGAGGCTGTGGTCATCACAGGTCCTGATGTCACAGAGGCTGTGGTCATCACAGGTCCTGATGTCACAGAGGCTGAGGTCATCACAGGGCCCTGATGTCACAGAGGCTGTGGTCATCACAGGTCCTGATGTCACAGAGGCTGTGGTCATCACAGGTCCTGATGTCACAGAGGCTGTGGTCATCACAGGGCCCTGATGTCACAGAGGCTGTGGTCATCACAGGTCCTGATGTCACAGAGGCTGTGGTCATCACAGGTCCTGATGTCACAGAGGCTGTGGTCATCACAGGTCCTGATGTCACATAGGGTGTGGACATCACAGGTCCTGATGTCACAGAGACTGTGGGCATCACAGGTCCTGATGTCACAGAGGCTGTGGACATCACAGGTCCTGATGTCACAGAGGCTGTGGTCATCACAAGGCCCTGATGTCACAGAGGCTGTGGACATCACAGGTCCTGATGTCACAGAGGCTGTGGACATCACAGGGCCCTGATGTCACAGAGGCTGTGGACATCACAGATCCTGATGTCACATAGGGTGTGGACATCACAGGTCCTGATGTCACAGAGACTGTGGGCATCACAGGTCCTGATGTCACAGAGGCTGTGGACATCACAGGTCCTGATGTCACAGAGGCTGTGGTCATCACAGGGCCCTGATGTCACAGAGGCTGTGGACATCACAGGTCCTGATGTCACAGAGGCTGTGGACATCACAGGGCCCTGATGTCACAGAGGCTGTGGACATCACAGATCCTGATGTCACAGAGACTGTTGGCATCACAGGTCCTGATGTCACAGAGACTGTGGGCATCACAGGTCCTGATGTCACAGAGGCTGTGGACATCACAGGTCCTGATGTCACAGAGGCTGTGGTCATCACAGGGCCCTGATGTCACAGAGGCTGTGAACATCACAGGGCCCTGATGTCACAGAGGCTGTGGACATCACAGGTCCTGATGTCACAGAGGCTGTGGACATCACAGGTCCTGATGTCACAGAGGCTGTGGACATCACAGGTCCTGATGTCACAGAGGCTGTCGGCATCACAGGTCCTGATGTCACAGAGACTGTTGGCATCACAGGTCCTGATGTCACAGAGGGTGTGGACATCACAGGTCCTGATGTCACAGAGACTGTGGGCATCACAGGTCCTGATGTCACAGAGGCTGTGGACATCACAGGTCCTGATGTCACAGAGGCTGTGGACATCACAGGTCCTGATGTCACAGAGGCTGTGGTCATCACAGGTCCTGATGTCACAGAGGCTGAGGACATCACAGGCCCTGATGTCACAGAGGCTGTGGACATCACAGGTCCTGATGTCACAGAGGCTGTTGGCATCACAGGTCTGTTCTCATAGCCAAGTCCAGAGTTACAGATGCTGTGAAGACAAGTGGCTTGGCTTTAGCATGCATTTTCTCTTTGAGACATAATCTCCCACATGTATAAAACACACCTGTGTTGCTCAGAGACTCCAGTAGTCTACACATCAAAGTCTTCTTGCAGACAATTGGCACTTGTCAGTAATAAGAGAGCCTGTGTAACAGCAGATGGTGCCAGAGGTAGCTGCCTCTCCATTGATGCTAAGGACAGGCCTGGCAGGCCAGACTGGTTAACATAAAAGTAAGTGTAAGGACATCATGTCCCAAGTCATGTTCTTAACCTGTGCACATGTTGAGAAAACTAAACAATAGGTTCTATTTCAAAAGTACAAAGAAAACAGAAAGTTGAGTATATTAGCATCAACCCCCTTTATATGTGGGATTTGGGGTCACCTGAAGCCCCAGGCTTGCAGAGCTCCCTGCATCTGACTTAAGAGACAGCTCCAGTTTGTGGATGGTAATTTGCTGTGCATTGGCTATGGAAGCCATTTTGTGCTTTTCCTTGAGTATTGCTTTATTAAGTTAGACATTTGATGATTTGGTTGTTTTATGCACAGACTGGTCAGACAGCTGAAGAGGTTTCCCTGCTCTTGCAGAGGGTGTTTCCAAAGATGTTGACTCTGTGAAGGGAAGACAGTTGTCACGCTCACAAGAAAGAGGGAATCTGGAAGTCCCCTCACAGTCCAGGGTCCTGTGTCCCTAGCATCTATGGTGGTTACTTCCTTTTTCTATACCATTTGGTCTGTCACAAAGTAAAAACAGTATGTCTGCCTGGCCTTTCTCTGTTTAGTTACTTATACTTTCTTGGTGGCCAGTAACAAGCGGTGAAGCATGTTGGCAGAGGTGCAGGGGGCGGGCATAGAAGTAGACTGGGCCTCCTACCCTGGATTCCAGGATGCTGGCTGGGACACAGACATAGTGTGTGGGTTCTTAAGTGCTCTTAGGAGTGTGGTAACAACTGGGGAGAGAAAAAAGACTCAGTTGGTGAAGTGTTTGCCATGCTTGAGGATCTAAGTTGGTATCTCTAGTACCCATGTGAAAAGTCATTTGTGACAACACAGGCTTTTCATCCCATTTTAGAAGACAGCAGGAGGAACACTGGGGCTTGCTGGCCAGCTAGTCTAGCCAGGCAGTGAACTCTCGTGTAGTGAGAGGTGATGCCTCAAAAAACAAGGTGAAGGGACAGACGAGAAGGGTCATCTGGTAGAGGCACTTTGGTCTTGAGCCTGGTGACCTGAGTTCGACCCTTGGAATCCATGTAAAAGTAAGCAAGAGGGCCGATTTCACAACATTTTCTGAACTTCTGACCTCCATACTCAATAGAATGTACACTACTGTGTGGGTGAGTGAGCACACACAATAATAGTTACAAATGAAAAGTAAAGTGAAGGCTGATTAAGGAAGACATTGGATCTCCCACACCCAGGCACGTGCACACACACACACACACACACACACACACACACACACACACACGTGCACACACAGATGCACACAGACACACACGTGTGTACAGATACACATACATTTGCACGCGCGCGCGCACACACACACACACACACACACACACACACACCAACAGTGGACTTTTACTTTGCAACATGGAGTAGAGTGTTAAGTGTCTGTTCATTTTGCAGGGAAAAAGGAGAGTTCTACATTTCCCATGTTGCCTTGAGTAGCTGACACAAACTAGTGCTTCCTGATGCACTAGGTTGGAGGTTGGCATTGTGTTTCTTTAACCTACAATTAACTACCTTCCTCTATAACACAGCCAGTAATAGGCATATCCTTTCTTGGATTAGCATTTTTTTCTTACATGTTAATTCTTTCCATTTTCTTGACAGTATCTGTTTTTAGTGAAATAGCTTTGAAGTTAGGTTACCAGAATAATCACTGATAATTGCTATGAACTATTCATTCATTCATTCATTCATTCATTCATTCATGTGTATTTGTTGACAGTCTACTGTATGCCACTGTGGTAGACATAGCAACATCATAGCACTGTGGTATTAGAGCTGGAGGGGCCAGGGGCAGAGGCCAGAGCATCCCAGATCCTCTGTTAGGACTGTACAGAGGGTTGTGTGTCCTCAGTGGATGACTCAGAGTAGGCCATGGGGTCTCTGGCAGATATGAGCAAAGGAAGGGTACATGAAAGAAACAGTTGGAAGGCACTCCAATGAGCTCTGGGAGATAATTCACTGGCATTTCTACACACACGTCTTTATAGGGTGCACATGTATGTGAGGGGGACACTCACTTTTAGGGTCACATCTCAGCGTGAGTCTCTGGAGACCTCCAGTGCATACCTGACACCTGGGAATTGTCATTTCCGGCAGCTGTCCTGTGTTTCTCCTGCCTCTCTGTCAATCATCGTTGACCAGGCCTGGTGTAAATGTCGAGTGTGTGTGGAACTCATGGGTGAATGGAGCAAATTCAGGCAGCAGAAGGTAATGCGTGGGAGAACTGGCCATAGACGGAGCCTCAGTGCCAACACAGCAAGAACAGTGCTTAGAGGCAGCTGCCTGCCTGGGGATAGGGGACACTGTCGCCAGCCTGAGGAATGTAGGACCTGCAGAAAGCTGACTGAGAAGTTTTAGGTAGAATGTGGGATGGAATAGCTGGGCATGGTGGCGCACACCTTTAATCCCAGCACTGAGGAGGCTGAGGCAGGAGGATCTCTCTGAGTTTGAGGTCAGTGTGGTCTACATAGCAAGATCCAGGATAGCCAGGGCTACACACACACACACACACACACACACACACACACACAGAGAGAGAGAGAGAGAGACAGAGGGGGGGGAGGGGAGACAAAAAGAGATAGAAAACCCATGGATATGGTTGACATGCTCGCCCAGCACATTCTGGTGGTTACAGACTCAGGCTACAGGCTATTTTCACTAATACCACCTATGACTTCCCTCATAGGGAAGTCCTGGCAATAGCTTGGTATGCGTGGAATTTTCCCAAGCAAATCCATTTCTTTAGTAGACTCCACTCTTGCAAGCTGTGTTTCTCCTCCTCCTCCTCCTCCTCCTCCTTCTTTGCCCCATGGCAAGAGACAGTATTGAAAGGTCTCCCAAAGAAAGTTAACCATCACTCCCCAGGAGAGCCAGGAGCTGCCAGG
Source organism: Cricetulus griseus (assembly GCF_003668045.3). Taxonomy (NCBI): domain Eukaryota; kingdom Metazoa; phylum Chordata; class Mammalia; order Rodentia; family Cricetidae; genus Cricetulus; species Cricetulus griseus. The sequence goes on from NC_048597.1 coordinate 218,926,516, forward strand.
GGCAACTGGAAGTTCCGGGGCCATGTGTGTTTGATGCCCCCAGAAAGTGTGGTGGGCTCTGTGGGAGAGCTGTTTTTCCTGCAGGGAAACAGCCTGCCCCCAGTGGCGCTGTAGTCACAGTGTGCTTGCTGCATGCACCAGAGTTTATGGCTGGGTGTGGCACAGAGGCCAGCATCTGTGATGCTCTCCTGGCTTCTGCTCCTCTGAGTGGATACTGGGATGGCTGCCCGAGCTCTGTGGACACCTGCTGCTGTGGCAAGTGTCCACCACCCCTTTCCTTCTTCAAGTCAGGAGAAAACCAAACCCAACCTGAATCCCGAGGAGGAATTGTTTGCACCTTAGTCTGCTTTATGCCAACATTCTCCTTTGTTTGGGCTCTTCATCCACTTTAGACTTTCTTTTTTAGAACACTCTGTCTGTAGGGACATCAGGATGCTCACCTGTTTATCACCAGCTCTGGGAACAGGGTGTGACTGTGTTTTACCCAGTGGGAGGCTGGCTGGCTTCACAACTAGGGCATAGCTGAGCTCAGGCTGTTTTGTTGAAGTGTTGATGCCCACTGCTGAGTCTTGTGTCTGTTCTCCACAGACCGTGAAAGTTTGCTTTAATGTTGTGGTTACAAAGGCCAACCTACATGTGCCAAAGCTCTCATTCAAAATGACTCAGGATCCAGGGAGAACTGTTTTAGTGCCTGCTGCTGGCCTGGGTGGTGATTGCTAACTCTTCACTGTCTGCAGCTGGAGTTGTATATTTATCAGGGGTTGCTTGCCTATCATGCACAAAATATTTGTATTCAGGCAGCCTTTGCACCCAACACAGTCCTCCAGAGACTGGATTTGTGACTTTACTTTTGTTGACAAAGGATTTCTGTTTCAACACAAGCTGTTCTTAGGCATTTTTACCAGAAACTCAAGTGGACCACATAAGCCACCACGTTATTGAATATTTATGAGAAGTGTCTTGCCAGTCAGGTGTACCCAAGACTCAGATAAGAGCACAGTGAAGTCAGGCAATATTTGTCTTCCATTAATAAATTTCATGTGTATTATTTATTATAAAATCATTCAAAATATTTCCTTATTATTTATTTTACAACCAACCCCACTATTTCCCAAATGTACCATTTATCATGAATATGAATAAAATATATATTTAAAATATTTATTTTTAAAATTATGTGTATGTGTGGGGGTGTGGGCACATGAGTGCAGGCCTCTGTAGGTAGAGCCAGAAGAGAGCATGGGATCCCCTGGAACTGGAGTTCCTGTGTTTGTGAGCAACAGCTGTGGGTGCTTGGATCTGAACTCTGGTCCTCTCCAAGAGCTTCAAATGTCCCTAACCACTCAGCAGTCTTGTCATCCCCTTGAAGCTGTATATTTTTGAAATACCCTTCTTAAAATTGTTTTAATTGTTCACTATTTAGTTACTTAGGATTCACTGAGGTGGTCTTACTAGGAAGTCAACATCACTTAAAAGAATACTTGGGAGAGGCAAAGGTTTGAACTCGACATGTAGTTCAGACTGGACTCCAACTCATGGCAGTCCCCTGCCCCAATATCTTTTTTTTCTTTATCTTTTTGGTTTTTTCGAGATAGGGTTTCTCTGTGGCTTTGGAGGCTGTCCTGGAACTAGCTCTTGTAGACCAGGCTGGTCTCGAACTCACAGAGATCATCCCGCCTCTGCCTCCAAAGTGCCACCACTGCCTGGTGGTGCCCCAATATCTTGAGTACTGGAATTACAGGTGTAAACCACCACAGTCCATTCCAAAAAACAATGACCGTTTAAAGAATCTTCAGGCTGTGTCACTCTGTGTCCTATACAGTAACAGATAGGGGCTCTCCCTGTTCAGATACACACATAACAAATGGGGAAGTCCTAGCTGCAGGTACAGACTGATGGTTCAGGTATCTTTATATCCATCTAACCCCATCCAAACAGAATTGTGAAGATACATAAGTGAGTAAAAAAAGACATGCTAGTTTGCTCTTTTTTTTTTCTTATTTAATTGCATCTGGGTAGTGGTAGTGCATGCCTTTAATCCCAACTTGGTAGGCAGAAACAGGCAGATCTGAGTTTGAAGCCAGCCTGATCTACAGAGCAAGTTCCCAGCAACTTGGGGGAAGCAAAGTTTGTTTTGGCTCACAGTTTGAGCAGATACAATCCACTGTGGCAGAGAAGGCATGGTGGCAGATGGCTCCTTGGCAGCAGGGGTGTGTGGCAGGCACACTCTGCAGAACATGGAGAGAGGTCAGGATCTCTCAAGGACCTGCTTCCTCCAGTGGGCTCCACCTACTCAAGGTTCTGCAATTTCCCAAAAGACCATCTCTCTGGGGACCCAATTGTTCAAAACCAGGAATCTGTGGGGTGCATCTTCCCATTAAATGGTAACAGGGAGAGAGTGTGTGGAATCTCCCTCTGGCCTGGGGAATCTGGAGTAACCAGATGGAACAAGCCAGTGGTGGGTCTTAGCATCTAGATGGCTGGAGGAGGAGTGGGCACAAGGTGTGTGTGGGGGGTAGTATTCTGAAAGGACCCACCAAAAGCCCTCCTTATGTAGCACTCAGCCCAAGGCAGAGCTACTGAGAATCTCCTCCACCAGAGTTAAGTTTAACAATTCAGGTCAAAGAAAGAAGCAGCCGGGCCTGGCAGCGGCACCCTTTGGGGATTTCATGGAGTGGGTGGCAAAGCCTCGGGGATGCAGTTGTAGGTGAACTGGAAGGAAACATTAAACCCAGGGCAGGAAGGAAAGACCAGCTGTCCCCAGAGAGCCCCTGGAGGGTCAAAGCAGGCCAGCCTCCTCAAGTGTCCTCGAGAAAGACACTGTAAGGGATGGGGTGGATTGGCATGAAGAAGGCTGGCAGGGAGGCTGTTCAGTTAAGAGTTCAGGCCACTTCAGAACCAGCAAGAGGAAAACAGAGCTGGGAAGTACACCCCAGGCTGGAATGCCGATCTGGAGGGAAGGAAGCCGGAAAGAAGAGTCACCGTTACCGCCAGCTCTGGGAGCAAACGGGGCCATGCTATTGGTAATACCCAGGGTGCTGAGTCCCAGCAGCCTTCTGCTCACACTCACACAGGCCCTCCTCCTGCAACCTCAGTCCACAGAGGCCTGAATCACTTGCGGGTACTGTGGCTCCTCCTCTTCCCCCAGTTGCTATGCAACGTCTGACCCCTCCCTCTGTTGCCCTCCTGCTGTCACCATCTCTCCTGTGGCTTCTGCTGGGCCTGAGCAGGGCAGCAGGCAGGGGTGGCTCCAGAGCTCACAAAGCTTTGGAAATTTAGCCCCTCCCGACTTCCGTTCTCAGAGGTTCTTGAACCAACGTTCTAGGATTGGTGAACAGGGTTAAGTGCCATGCTGTCCCCCAGCCCCACCCCCTCCGCCCCACTTTTTTTTTTTTTTTTTTTCTTTGAGTCAGGGTCTCAAGCTGTCCTTAAGCTTGCTATGTACTGGAAGATGACTAAACTTTGGATTCTCCTGCCCCTTTTCCCCAAGTGTGGGTATTCCAGATGTGCACCCCACATCCGGAGTATGCGGTGGGGGGACAGAACCCAGGGTCTCATGAATGCTAGTACACTACCAGTCAGCTACAACCCAATTTCTGTACCCTCTTCAGACAGAGAACCTGCTATCTTCTCCCAGGATCTCAGGAGCCTGTGCACAAAAATGCCTTCCCCACTATGCCCTAGCCTTCCTGCTTTTGGGTGTACACTCAAGTCTGGGTCTGTTTCTGTTCCCTAAGAAAGATAACCATGCTGAATGTCCCATGCCACTGTTCTTGGTAGCATGTTTTGCTAATATCACAAGTTCCTCACTCTAAAATTAAACACTTGCAGACAGGTAACACTCCTACGAAACCTTGGACTTTGACTCTATATCCTTGCTACTCAGAGTGTGGGGCAGGGAGCAGTAACATTGATTATGAGAAATGAAAATTCTGGGGCCACTAGCATATGCTTAACAAGCTTCAGGTGATTTTTTTTTGCACTCTGATATTCAGGAAGGCCTGGACTACAGAAAGCAGCAGCAAATTGGAAATTAATCAGCAGGCTTTTGGCTTAATCATTAACACTGGCACTCAAGAAGGCAGTAGGTACAGGAGGGGAGAGCTCTGAGCCTGGGTTCCTCCATTTTTTTTTTTTTTGTCCTAGGGTGTCGTTTTTTTTTTGTTGTTGTTGTTTGTTTGTTTTTTTTGTCCTGGGGTGTCTTCAGGATGGGTAGGTGATAGGGGAGGTCCTTCTGTGTATATGTTTGTCTTATTGGTTGATAAATAAAGCACTGTTGGCCAATAGGGAAGCAAGTTAGGCAAGACTAGGAGAGGAGGAGGATTCTGGGAAATGTAGTAAAGGGACAGAGTTGCCCCATGTGATCACCAGGAAGTTAGGATGCTAAGGCTGGCGTCCTCGATAAGTCTTTATAAAATATATAGATTAATGGTTATGGTTGATACTTAAGACAGAGCTAGCAAATGAAAAATCCTAGTCATTGGCCAGCAGTATTGTAACTAACATAAGACTCTGTGTGTTGTTTGAGGGCCCCTAGAGTGGTGGCGGGCTTGGGCGGCTGGTGGAAAGAGTTATTGTTACAGGTAGGAACCAGGGACCAGCTGAGAGTAAGTGGGTAAGTCTAGGGAGAAGGGACAGGCATTTTGAAAGGTAACAGGGACAGACCTTTAAAGTGAAGAAAGGCGTGCTCACTTAGAGATACTCTGGAAGATACATCTGTAATCCCAGCACTTGGGGAGGCAGAGGCAGACAGATCTCTGTGAGTTTGAAGCCAGCCTGGTCCACAAATAGAGACTGTTACACAGAGAAACCCTGTCTCTAAAAAAATACAAAATACAAAAAAAGGAAATTGATGTTTTAAAATACCCTGTAATATCCAATACAAAATAAATAAATAAAAATTTACTGCATCTAATACAGAATTATTAACTCGATCTTCCTAGCAGGGAAATTCCCTTTAGAGTACTTTCCCTGTTATCGACCCTTCAGTTCTTGGTGATTTCCCCAGATTAATTACTGCAGTCTCCATATTCAGTGCTGAGACTATTCACTTAGCAGGCAGAGATGGAGGGGACTGGAAGAAATTTTCCTTCTCACTGAGTCGTTCATTCTGGGCATTTTCCAGACACCATTTGGGAACAAACTCGTTCTGCTCACTTGAGGATATTTGATCAGAGAAACATCTGTGAAGTCACATTTGATAATGCAAAACACCCCAAGGAGAGTTTCCTAAATGAATTTTAAAAACTGGAACATGGCCTCACAGTAATCTGTGGAAATACTACTATTCTGTACATGGGAAACCTAGCCAACATCCAAATGATGGAAACTGGAGGCATTGATAAAGAAAACAAAAGTACCTTACTGCTTTTTATACATTGTTATTACTGGTGACACACCAAGCTCTCCCAAGTGCCTCTAATTTGTGTCCAGTAGCAACTGGGTGTAATTCTCTTTCCTAAAAATAATTAAGTTTTATGTGTGTGGTTGTCTTGCCTGCATGTGTATCTGTGCATCACATAGGTGCCTGGTGCTGGAAGAGACTGTTTGACCCCCTGAAACTGGAGTTTCGGGTGTTTGTAGGCTACAATATGAATGCTGGGGATCAAACCTGGGTCCTTTGCAAGAGCAGCCAGTGCTCTTAACCACTGAGCCATCTCTCCAGTCCTGATGCTTTCTTTTTCTAGTTGGTTACTATAGCTTCTTGTAAGGTAATACTGATCAGAGGCATGACTTGTTTTTGCTTGTTTGAATAAGACACATGGGTAAACTCTCCTTGTGATGAACAATAAAAGACAGTGTAAAAATATTAGGCTCATGTTAGTTTTGTCTTGATTATATACTTGGTGATTGGCAGCTAGTCTTCTAAATACAAGTGGTGACAAATAATTAGAGAGGAAACTGGGTTAATGTGACTCCCAGAGTTTGTCACCACGGAATCATGTTATGTTATGTGAGTAGCACCAGCAGGTGATAGTCATGGAGTCTTGAAGTCAAACCAATCCCAGAGCATAATGCCACAGCAAGCTGGTTCAGGTGCTGGGCATCCTTGCTCATACCAGCACTGGAGCATCCTAGGGCCAGTGAGCAGGATGCTGGGTTATCCTACCAAACAGCCTGTGTACTTAGGTTTGTTGGATAGCTCTTATTTACTACATGAATGACAAATTTATCCTACTGGATCATATTTAACATATCTTCTCTTTGACCTCGATGTTTTTGTGGATCTGGGGGAAACTCAAGCTTACAGGTCACATTTTCTTTCAGAATGTGGAAAATTACTGGAGAGCCCATCCAGGCCGAGCAGGGTGCCAGCTCCCTCAGGGTGAATGAGACATTGTGGCTGTTTGGCAATTTGAGGAGGAGAGGGTTTATTTGGCTTACAGCCCATCACTGAAGGACATCAGGGCAGGAATGCAAACAGGAGCAGAGGCAGGGACCACGGGGGAACACTGCCTATTGGCTCGCTCCCAGGCTCACACTTAGCTGGTTTTCTTATACAGCCGAGGGCCTATCTGCCCAGGGGTAGCACCTTCCACATCAGGTTCGGGCCCTCCCATGTTAGTCCACAATCAAGAAAATGTCACCCAGACATGCCTATGGGCCTGTTTGATGAAGGCATTTCCTCAGTGAACTTTTCCCTTCCAAACTGACAAAATGACAGGCGGATAGAAAAGCTGAAACTCAGAGGGACAGTAGAATGTTCCTGCACGCACTCAGCTAATGAGACTCAGGCAGATTCGGTATTTAGTGAAGGCCTTCTGACTCCACATATGATGTTATGGCTGCAAGATGAAGTTTTCTCGAACTCTGAGCAAATGGATCACTCTTGCCTTTACATACTCTCCTTGATGGTTTTTCCTCGTGGAGGACGAACCACACAGAATTCACAAATTGCACCCTCCAGGTGCAATCCATCCAGCAGGTCTGCTCAGTGATGATGCTTGGTGCTCAAAACAGTGACACTGTTATTTGTGGCAAAAGGTGTGCAATGGTTGATCTTGATTGTCAGCCTGAAAGGGTCTAGAGTCGCCTACATGTGGGCCGATCTGCAGGGACCGTGACAGGGCCAGTCCATGGGCTGGGGTCCTGGGCTGAAACGCAGAGCTGATTGGACGCTAGTCGTCATCTTCTTTTGTTTTCTGACTATGGGAAGAATGTAACCAGCTTCCAGCTTCCATGATTTTCCTCAGCTTGGTGGACTGTATCCCTCAGCCCAAATAAACCTTCCTTCCCTTAAGTCACTTTGCCGTGTATTCTGTCACAGTTGCAGGAAGAGCAACAAATACGTCAATAATACAGAGGTGTTTTCCCTGGGGCTCCCTAGTTCCTTGCTGAACCAAGAACTCTGTAGGCTCCAGTGTTGCTGGGAGGGTGAGGGACTGAGTTCTCTGTCTTCCTTCAGACTACGGTGCTTCCAATGATCTGGGTGTCTAGGTAGTGGATGGGGTGTAATTGATGCTCTGTTGTAGAAACTGAACTGCTCTGTCTTTACATTCCGTTTGACCGTGTCCTGGGTTGTCTTCTTGGTTCAGAGGTGTGGAATAATAGGGGCCCCTCCTGAGATCCACATCTCCTTACCTCCTGCACTGCTGAGCCAGCTTAGGTTCACTGTCAACCTTAACCTCTCTAACTCCATGACCTCACTTACAACTTCCCAGCATTCCCCAGGAATTGACAATGAGAATGTTGAACTCTTCCCCACCATTGGCCACTGTAATAGTGGACAAACTCGCCATGGATCCACAAGCCAGCTGCAGAAACAAAGAAGCACTGGCAGTTTCAAATGTAACAGCATTAAGAAGATCGTGTGAAGCTTTTTTTCTTTTACTTTTTAAACCAACCTGCCATGGGCTTCTCACTAGTGACCTTCCCTACCCTGGCCCCGTCCCACACAGTACGGCTGCACTTCGTGTCTTATGAACCCATCTGGTCTGCCATGTTGTCAGACGATCAACTCTTGATGCAGTTGCCAACTCTAGCCCATTTTTTTTTCTCACTTATGGTCCCTTCTTGGGGAAACCAGGGACAGAGATCCCCAATGAAAAGGAAGAATTTTCTTAATTGTTTTTTCTTAACCCAAATTCCCCGCATCTTGAGGGATTCTTTGACCCCAGAAAGAAATAAATCTTCCTTGCTAAATGCTTGTCCCATTACTCACCTTTTCCACGTATGTGGTGCTCATGAACCGAAAGTCCCAAGTACTGGGCAGGCTGCTGGGTCTTCTTCCAACCGAGGCTCACAACTGACCTTGTTGTGGACACCTCACTGCATGGACGGGCCCATCCCTCTAATGAGCACTGAAGTTCCCAGATCCCCAATTCTATCCAGCCCCACATTGGGTGCCAGTTGTCCCGTCCTGCAGGACATCAACCTGGGGCAAGAGAGTCAGGGATAGGGAATGGGGACAAGAGACACAGAAAGAACCACCACAAGACAGGATTCTGATCAAGTGGCAAACTTTACTTTTCTCAGGCTAGCTTATATAGTCAGGATATGGGGAGGGGCAGAATGGGTTGTTTGTGCACCAGGTGTTAGTGTAGGCAGGATATTAGGAAGCCACAAAGAGGATGTTTGGCAGGGTAAAGAGTTCGTAAGAGGTCTAGGAAGGATGGCTTAGGTGACTGAGCCTGTGGGTGGAAGACTGGGTCAGGTTGTTTTTTTTCTTGAGCTGAGGTTCTAAGGAGCTTCTATGTAAAGGTAAACTATGTGGTCTGCCAAGCATGGCCTAGGACCTCATGCTAAGCCCTGAGATTTGGCTCCCAACATCTGAGGACCGTTCTTCTCTTCCTCCCTGGAGCAGAGGATGCTTCTCTTGCAAACCCCATGTATTTTGAAGGCAGGGCTGGGAATTTAGCTGCTTCAGAGCTCGCTATTTTCCCACCTCCAATACAATTCTTCCCCAATCAAGGCTTGTATCATCCCTTGGTTTGACACTGTCGTGTAGAGACTGATCAATTCTCCAAATAACTGGAATTTTCTGCTCCACCTTGAGTTTTGCGTTTATTTGTGGTAACCCCAAGACCACATGGACAACCTGTCCAATTTCATGGCAGGGTCCTGGACCCTTCTACTAGAGGCCTCCACCCCATTTAGTGCTGAGGGCTCAAGTCAACTCCTGTCCTTCAATCGTTCTGGATACTCTTTCTTCTGATATTTGCCTTTGATCTGCCTCTTGGCTTTCTGGAGGTGTTGTCTGATCCTAGCCAACATTTGGTTCTTTGAGCTACCCTGCTCATTCTTTACTTCTACTTGGGATAGCCCTTGTCTGGGATATTGGCTGCAATAACCATTCTCTGTTCCTAGACTTTGACTTCTCAACCAAGAATTTGATAGGTCTGAATCAAGGTCCTACCTTATATGAAAAGCATAAGAAAACAAATGTCGTTATTTTCTTATGCTCTTCACCTACTCTTCACACAGACATATGCATTTCACGGTCATCATTCCTCATAACCTTCTTCAGGTCTGCAACGCAGGGAGTTCAGGTCAGTGTTCCTGCTGCGTACAACTGGGGCAGGGTGACTGTGAGAAGTATAACAGATGTCCATAAATAGATCCCTCAACTGTAACTGTGATTGTCAAGCTCATAAATTCGTGGCATGTGGGAAGATCAGTGCCAGCTACTACTTTGTCATCTGATTGACAATGTGCCTGGATAGAAATTGTCTCAGAACAGATTGTATGTTATAATTAAAAAACAAAACACATTCTGTGTGGACATGTGGGCCAAGCTGCATGAGTGAGGTTTCTGCTGTGATTGATTCAAGTACATTTACAGGTGATCACTCTGTAATGTAATGAGAGCTTCAACAGTAAAGTTACTTGAAGAATATTTTTGTTTTCTTTCAAAATATTTGTGTGTGTGTGTGTGTGTGTGTGGATGTGGGATTGTGGGATTGTGCAAATGTGAGTCTCAGTACTCGAGAGGCCTGAAGAAGGAACTGGATCCCCTGGAGCCGGCTTCACAGGTGGTTGTGAGCTGCCTGATATGGGTGCTGGGAACTGAACTCTGGTCCTCTGCAAGACCAGTTTGAGCTTTTAATCACTGGCCCAGTTCTCCTGTCCCCTTGCTTTTAGCCTTTTAAAACTAATTTTATTATTAGTTTATGTGTATGGGTGTTTTCCTGAGTGAAAATATGCATACCATGTGCATGCCTGGAACAGTATGTTGTGAGCTGCTATAGGAATGCTGGAACTCCAGCACCAAGAATCTCCTGGAAGGGCAGCCACTACTCTTAACCACTGAGCCATCTCTCTAACCACACTTTTTTTGAGATGGCATCTCATTATATATTTTTTCACCTGGCCTGGAGCTCACTCTGTAGACCAGGCTGGCCTTAAAGACTCAATGAAATCCACCTGCCTCTGCCTCCTGACTGCTATGATAAAATGCATGTGCTGTTGTGCCTGACTTACTTGAGACAAGGTCTCATTTTGTAGCCTGCTAGCCTGAAAGTCAGGCTCTAGCCTCCGTCTTACAGCAATTTTCCTGCCTTAGCATCACCAGTGCTGGATTACAAGCTTGTGGTGCTGTACTGGCCTGTGTGTGTGTGTGTGCTGGGATAGAATAATCCAGGGATTTGTACATTGTACATGCTAATTACACGTTTGTTACATTCAAATACATCTTATTTTAAATGAAGAGATAAACACATATTTTATAGCTGGGACATGAAGCCCAGGTCCTCTCATGTGTTTGAGTTACACTTCCAGTGCCTTTGCCACTCAAGTTTGCTGAAGTCCAAAGGATTCTTTAACCCCACTCTGATTAATCTCCTTTGTCCTTTTCCTGTTGCAGGCCACCGAGGCCCGTGTGACCAGTCTCTCAAATGCTTAAGCTCGAAGATTTCTGAGCGAAAGCTGCAAGGCTCCTGGCTGCCTGCCGGGCGAGGACCTCTGGAGAAACCAGGCCCAGGGACCCGGGGTATCGTCATGCCTATGTTCAGTCCTCCGAGTGGTTTTCACTCAGTCCGTGCTGAGCACAGCCCACTGAAGCCCAGGGTGGTGACGGTGGTGAAGCTGGGTGGACAGCCCCTCCGCAAGGCCACCCTGCTCCTCAACAGGCGGTCGGTGCAGACCTTTGAGCAGCTCCTAGCAGACATCTCTGAAGCCTTGGGCTTTCCACGATGGAAGAATGACCGTGTGCGGAAGCTGTTCACCCTCAAGGGCAGGGAAGTCAAGAGTGTGTCTGACTTCTTCAGGGAGGGGGATGCCTTCATAGCTATGGGCAAAGAACCTCTGACATTGAAGAGCATCCAGTTGGCTATGGAGGAGCTGTATCCCAAGAACCGGGCCCTTGCCCTGGCCCCCCAACACAGCAGAGCTCCCTCCCCAAGGCTGAGAAGCAGACTTCCCAGCAAACTTCTGAAAGGAGGCCACCGCTGTGGGGAGGTGGGAAGCTGTAGTGAGGTTATGAGGAGCAGGGCAGTCACCAGGCCTCAGGGCAAGACCTCTGCAGAGCCGGCCCCGGAAGACAACGTGAGGGCCCAGAAGAAGTGGGCGAGAGCGAAACAGGAGCCAGAACCTGGTGTCCTGCCACCACCCAGGGAAGCCCCTCTGGAGGAGACTCATGCTAGTGGGGAGAAGCACCTGGGGGTGGAGATTGAAAAGACCTCGGGGGAGATCGTCAGGTGTGAGAAGTGCAAGCGAGAAAGGGAGCTGCAGCTGGGCCTGCAGAGGGAGCGGTGTCCTCTGGGGATCAGTGAGCTGGACCTGGGAAGGGGTCAGAAGTGGGATTCAGAGAAGCTGGTGAGGGCCAGGAGCTGCAGGAGGGCTTCTGAGGCAAACTCCACAGACGGGGAGGAAGGCTGGAAGGCTGACAGCCATCGGAGCAGCCCCAGGAATCCCCCTCAGGAGCTGAGGAGACCCAGCCATAACTCAGACAAGAAAGAGAACAGAGGCTCAGAACCTCAGGAAAGTCACCCCCAAGGAGCAGCCAAGGCCCAGAAGGACCTTGCGGAAGGTCCCCCGGCTGCACAGGAGGGGCTGGCCGATGCGAGGAAAGACACCAGGCACACGTGCAAGAACAAGCATGGTGCCTGGCTCCTGAGAGAGCACCAGGCCGAAGCCCCGCAGTTTCCCAGGACCCGAGGGGAGGAGAAGGAAGCAGAGCCTGAGAAGAAGCCAGGTGGGTCAGGCGGGAGGAAGATGGGGCTGGAGAAGGAGCCTAAGACGAGGCTGGAAGAGAGCAAAGCAGAACGACCCAGTGCCCGGAAGCTGCGGGCGCTGGGCATCATCTCAGGGGATGTGGGGAAGCACTATGAAATCGGCCGCGTCATTGGGGACGGGAACTTTGCCGTCGTGAAAGAGTGCAAGCACCGCGAGACCAAGCAGGCCTTCGCCATGAAGATTATTGACAAGTCCAAGCTGAAGGGTAAGGAGGACATAGTTGACAGCGAGATTTTAATCATTCAGAGTCTCAGTCATCCCAACATCGTGAAACTGCACGAGGTCTATGAAACGGAAGCAGAGATGTACCTGATCATGGAGTACGTTCAGGGAGGGGACCTCTTTGATGCCATCATAGAGAGTGTGAAGTTTCCGGAGCCCGATGCTGCACTCATGATCACAGACTTGTGCAAGGCCCTCGTCCACATGCACGACAAGAAGATCGTCCACCGGGATCTGAAACCGGAAAACCTTCTGGTAAGCCCGGAAGTTTTGCTGTTACCAGAGAGGGCTTATAAAATGCAGGATAGAATAAACAGCAGCTACTTCATGCTGTTACCTTTATGCTTGAGAGAATTACGCTACTCTAATGTGCTTATTTCAGTACTTTAAAACCTTGGTTATAGTTCCTACATTGCTGAATCAATTTGTTTTGATTGTTACGGAAATATAAACCTTCTGATTTAAATAAGTCAGAAAATGTTTCCTCTTCCCTAGGAGATAAATATGTTTTCTTTGTTGGTGATCATGTGACTTAATTTCTTGAACATTTACATATCCTCTGGCATAGGCAATGAGTGTCTACCGGGGTGGCTTCTCCCTCAAGTTTTCCAGTTACCATCTGACCTTCCCTGTGTCCTCTTTGAGGACAAGGCTTTGCCAAGGAGTTTCCAGTCTGCAGAGAGAGTTGTGTGTGAATTGCATGAGGCTGGAGGGGAAGTGTCTTGGCTTTTTTATTTTTTGGTTTGTTTGTTTTCTCTGTAGCTTTGGAGGCTGTTCAGGCTGGCCTTGAACTCACAGAGATCCACCTGCCTCTGCCTCCCGAGTGCTGGGATTAAAGGCGTGCACCAAATTGGTTTCTATGGTGTGATGAAACATCACTGTCAAAAGCAAATTGGGGAGGGGAGGGCTTTATTTGGCTTATGCTTCTGTATCACAGCTCCTCATGGAAGGAAGGCAGGACAGGCACTCAAACAGGCCACTAACCTGGAGGCAGGAGCTGATTGCAGAGGCCACAGAGGGGTGCTGTTTACCTGATTGCTCTCCATGGCTTGCTCAACCTCCTTCCTTCCTTCCTTCCTTCCTCCCTCCCTTCCTTCCTTCCTTCCTTGCCTCCCTCTCTCCTTTCTTTCTTTCTTTCTTTCTTTCTTTTTCAATGGGCCATCTTTCGCTCTAGTTTCCTGATTTAATAAGAAAATAATGCTATCAGTAGTATCTAGGGAGGCTGAGTGAGAACAAACATGAGAAAAGGCAGCAGCCTCCTGACATGAAGGAGTTAGCACAGTATTCCCAGCTTGGCTGTGGCACTCTCCTGTTTAACATAAAAATGTCACAGTACACCTGCTTTCCCTGGGGCCACTAGATATCTTGAATGGATCAAGACAAAAGCATATCTCTTTGCAACACTGTCAGAATGCACTGTGGTTAAATGTCCCTATGATGACTATCAAGACTGTTGCTTCCTTTTCACATGGAATCAAGACACCCAATCATAGACAGCCAGATATGGTGCACACCTGTAACCCCAGCACTTGGGAGGTAGAGGCAGGAGGATCAGGACTTGAAGGTCATTGCTGGTATTTCAAGGACCAACCTGGTCTTTTTAATGTCCTATGATTCTTTTTTTTTTTTTTTTTGAGAAAGGTTTTCTCTGTGTAGTCCTGGCTGTCCTTGAACTCACTCTGTAGACCAGCCTGGCCATGAACTCAGAGATCTTCCTGCCTCTGCCTCCTGAGACCTGGATTAAAGGCGTGCACCATAGCCTGCAGGCTAATGCCCTATCTCAACAGAGAGATACCATGGAACTACACTTCCTGACCCTGCTCAACCTGAAGCTAACCCCTCCATTTTCGAACTGTCCCTAGTCACCAACACAGTCTCAATATTTGAGTGTTTTGGATGCTTTCTGTGTTAGATGAAGATTCCAGCAGAGAGTGTTCTCTCTTACTACAGTGAGCTAATGAACCGAACATATCTTATAAGTATGCCCCTGGGAGTTTTGGTCAGAACAACAAATCTCACACTGTCACCATCTGTAATCTTTGTCTCGTTTTCTTCTTCATAGCTGTGATCACCACCTGACACATTCCAATCATACCTGACATGTTCTGATCACACCGGACAGGTTCTGATCACCATCTGACAGGTTCTGACCACACCTGACACATTCTGATCACACCGGACAGGTTCTGATCACCATCTGACAGGTTCTGACCACACCTTATATGTTCTACATCTCCTCGTTTTTTTTTAGGAAAATTATTAGTTGGTCGCCATCATTGCATGATGCCTGGGAAACAGCAAGCATTCCACTGGCTACTGATACCACTGAGATCAGCATATTGAAAGGACTGTGGTGCCAGGCAGTTGTCATGAAGACGCACTCAGAGACAAGCTGCTGCAGACTAAAGCAATAGCAGATAGAGACAGTTATGCCAATAAGTCACTGGCTTTTTTTTGGGGGGGGGGAACGGGGCAGAGGGGTCAGGAATTTAGCATGTTTTCTTTGATTTGCAGGGCTGCAGAGCTGTGTCTGTGAACTGCCACCATGAGCAGGATGAGGGCAGACTGAGGCAGGTCATTGTCGGGTGAAATGAGGGTTATGTTGACCATTAACTCAGGCTCTCCTGTTTTTGCCAGCTTTAATAGAATTGCAAGAATGACTTGGCTGGTTGCCTGTGTAGTCTGAATTAGTCTTCATTGGGGAAATTGAACTTTTATATTTGTTGGTGTCCTTGTCCCTTCTCTACTGCTTTTAAAAATTCTTTATCATTACTTTCAGTATTTTTTGGCTAACATGTTCACTGAAATGTCCCAGACTTGCCTTCAGTTTGCTGTGCAGCCTGAGGATGACCTCAAATGTCTCATTTTCCTTCCTGCCTACATTGCCCAAGTGTTGAGGGTACAGGCCTATGCCACACCTGGTTTATGGGACTCTGGGGATGTAACCAAGAATTTCATGTGTGCTAGGCCCTTCCACTCACCCATTTTTATTGTCTGTCTTTTGAGTCTGAGCTGAGGCATTTTCCACATGTGATGTCTAGAGTCCTTCTCTTTCCTTTGCTGTTTCCACGGAATCCTTTAAGCAGGAGAGATTCATGTGAGAGCCCTGGGTGGGTCCTGAGAGCTGGGCATTTCCTACAGATGACCACCAATGCATTCTACCAGTTATACATGCCCATCATTTCCACATGTGAGATCAGGTGTCCCCCAGGACCATTTTCACTTGGGGACAATAGGCTTACCTTGTATTTTCTTTCTTTCTTTGTTTTTTTTTTTTTGAGACAGGGTTTCTCTGTGGCTGTGAAGGCTGTCCTGAAACTAGCTCTTGTAGACCAGTCTGGTCTCGAACTCACAGAGATCCACCTAGCTCTGCCTTCTGAGTGCAGGGATTAAAGGCGTGCACCACCACTGCCCAGCTATTATCTTGTGTTTTCTAACAATGTACTGGAATAAGTCTGGGGTTCAGTCTGCTCTCACAGTAAGGGGATGGATATGCCAGCCTTGTCTCACTGGTGAGTGAGCTCCACGGCATGTTGAACGTGGGAAGTTGCTCTGGGCAGTAGAAACAGTAAAGGTAATATGCTCAATGTGGACAAATGTCTATGAAAATTCAGGCAGGCACAGTTCTTCATGGAATTAGATATCATAACTGACATCTTTTAGTGCTTTGAGGAAGTGGAGAGTGTGTGTGTGTGTGTGTGTGTGTGTGTGTGTGTGTGATGACAAACTGCAGATTAGCTGTAATTTTTCTTTTTAAAAATTTTCATCATTTACATACATCTGCACAACATATTCTGAGCATATTCATTTCCCATAAGTGTCTTGTCCTCTCCTGATGCTGCTCACTCGACTCTTCCCAACCGGTCTCTCTCTCTCTCTCTGCCATGTTCGTGTGTGTGTGTGTGTGTGTGTGTGTGTGTGTGTGTGTGTGTGTGTGTGCATGTGCACATGTATGGCTTCAAAATCAGCAGGAAGCTATGTGCGAGCCATCTTTTGTGGAAGAGATATGCATTGCTCTTTCTGTGTGATTTGTCAGTATGCACTTATAGAAACAGGTATGTCCACCACACTCATGAAACATGTTTGTCCTTTCTCTGGCTAAGTAAAGTTTGGCATATCATGTCCAGAGTCTAAACATGGTCCAGACCAAGATAAGGCTTATGCTAGACTTGACAACTGCTGATTGTCTGGGTACCATTTCCAAGCTTGTTGATAGGATAATTATGTTGCAAATTTGTTTGGTTTTCCAAGATTCAATATTCATCACTGTTGCCATGGTGCTCACCATCCATCAGTTGGTGTTCTGCACTTACCTAAACGTTCTGTCAAACGAATGCTTCCTTCCCTTAAGGGATAGCTGCTGGGTTTCTGTTAAACTTGTCTTTGTTAAGCCTGGGAACATGATTATGTCAGCATCAACTTCTGACTGAGCAGTGGATTATAACTGCAGCTGCTTTTACAGACATGTTCTGAGCGCACTAAGATCTCTTAATGAATATAGCTGCTTATCTTGATGTTTTAATCAACAGAAATATTTACATCTGCTAATTAGGCCCTGGAGTAACGTTTTGGGCCTGTATTGCCAAGTTCATCTGAGCCCACTGATCTCATTTCCTGATATTACAATTCTTCATCCCTTAGGGTTATTTAGACTCCTGAGATGTTGCAAACAAAGTTTTAATTATTAGAATTTCCAGCTTGCAGAAATATCCATGTTAATTGCTTCTTCTGCCAGTATGTGATCCCTGGAGGGGTTGGGATACTGTTGACTGAGTCCCAGGGAAGGAAGGAGGAAGACCCAGGAGCCTGACAAGAGATGGTGATTAGGCCAACTCACTCAGGATAGGGAGTGTAAGTCACCTAGGCTGGGTAGAGTCAGCCAAGACAGCTGGGTGAGCAGGGAAGCAATGGAGAGATGCTAGGCTGGAGCAGAGTCATTCTAGAAGCATCTTTTCCAGTGGGAAGGGGAGAGAAGAGTGGAGTCTTGTTCAGGAAAGGCGCTGGGAGGAATGTGATGGTGGGTGATTACTTGCTCCTCTAGCTGACAGGAAGTTGCTTTTCCTGGATCTTATCATCGTTCCCTAAGCCCAGGGGCTACAGCCCCAGTATGTGCTTGGAGCAGGAGAAATGGTGGTGTTGTGGTGGGGACAGGCCACAGCGCGGTGAAGACAAAGGTGGGTCCTCTTTCTGATGTCTCGTTGGTCTTGGGATGAAGTAGATTTGTCTAGCTGTCTGACTACCGAACTACAGCTGGGATTGTGCACTGGTTTGTGTCCTTCAGGTGACAATGAAAGCCTAGAATGACAATGGCCCACCCCATCCCTTGCCCAGTCTTCCTCTAGAGCAGGCTTCTTCTGTAATTTTGTTGACCTTAATTCCCTGCATTCTTTTTTTTTTCCCTCTCACTTCTGCTATGATACAAGAAGAGCTCCATGGTAGTAATTCTTCCTGATCCACAAGGCATTTCTTCTCCCAGCTCTAACTCTTTTCTCCTTATCTAGAAGCTAGAAATATACCCCTGTTTTCTTATTAATGCTCCAAGTATTAGCAATTTAAAAAATTGTTAATAACTATGCAGCATATCTCATTAGGCTAGACTTCATTAAATCAAGAAACATGGATTTCAGCAATAATATGGAACACTATATATTATTAATGTTATAGTATATAATAATAATATTATATATTATTAATAATATGGAATAAAGAGGGAGTGAAATACAGCGGGCCTTTTGTTCAGGTCATTTTGTTAGGGTGAATACTGGGAATATCTTGTTGTCACCTTCCTAGGAGAATGTGTTCTTGTGAGCCCTTTGAGGTTCCAAGATTAAATTTCTCAAAATTCTTTTAGTTGGAGAAAGTAGCTCAGAAAATCTCTTCCATGAGTTTCCAGATCAAGCTCTCCTTAGGCTCTGTCTCTGTTTCATCTTCTGCTGGAAGTTCTGTCTGCTGGGGGTTATGTAAGGTTATGCGGCTGGGACCATGGTAAGCTCCAAGCTGGGCTCCGGTAGAAGACACTGAGGTTGGTTTTGGGCATTCAGTAGAAGTGAATAGAGGCAGGTGATCATCCTAAGGGCCATGCCCTGAATTGTTAAAGAGTCGGGACGGTGGGTGAGGAGAGAGGACTCTGGTGTTTCCAGTCTGCAGCTAGTTAGTGTGAGTCATCTTTTTGATGGAGGAGGGAGACTGTAGGGTTATCACAGGGATGTGAGCTTGTCTGAGTTCAGGGTATCAGGGGTGGTGAAAAACTGCATGTGGTATATACAGACATCTATTGCAAGGGGTGTGTGTGTGTGTGTGTGTGTGTGTGTGTGTGTGTGTGTGTGTGTAGGTCACAAGACGGAACAGGAACAGTAGCTGAAGAGATGTGTAGCTGCAATAGGCTGTGTGTTTTTTAAGTTGGGGGTTTGACCATATGTGATAATGCAGCCATTGTTATGGGCTGGGATTCTAATCTCTGAGAGAGGAGCAGAGTGAGGGAGAAGCCTTGTTCCTCATCTTGAGTTTGATTCTCATCCTGTCAGATGACACAGTGGTGATGTGACATGCAGTGAAATCCAAAGCTATCAGATCCAACTCTAGAAACAAGAATGTCTGATGATTCTCCCTCAACAGGCTGCTGCTCTGAACCAGATGCTGGGATGAAAAGTCAAAGCAACCTGGTGGCTGCTGTGCTCCGGGCTGCTGTGCTCCGGGCTGCTGTGCTCCGGGCTGCTGTGCTCCGGGCTTCAGTGTTCCAGGCTATAGTGCTCCTGGCTGCTGTGCTCCAGGCTGTTGTGCTCCCTGGTATATTCAGATTAAAGCTGAGTTTGTTTCTCTGGCTAGAAGCTGATAAAAATTAAATTAGTGTACAGAGTGCCGAGCTTCATTAGGGAGTTTTCATAACTTTGTTTTTTGCTGATCATTCTTCCCCACACCCCTTCCTAGAACCTCTGCCTACCTCTTGCTGGTCCCCTCCTCTAGGGTATTTTATTTTTCTTTCCTTATCTTCCCTCATCTTTGCTTCCCATCCCATGAAGCCTCTTCTCCTCCTCTCAAGGGTCTCTTTTCTAGTATGACACATACGAACTCTCTCTATAAACATACATGTAAAAAAAATAAGGTCTAGGATCTATATTTGAGAAAACAAGTCACATTTGTTTTTCTGAGTCCAGGTTGCTTTGCCTAATGCTATAATTTCCAGTTCTATCCATTTTTCCTCTGCAACTGCCATAATATCACTCTTCTTTATGGCTGCATCGAGTCCCATTCTGTATATGTGCCACATTTTCTTACCCATTCTTCTGTTGCTGGACATCCAGGCTGGTTCCATTTCCTGGCTACTGTGAACAGTGTGGCTGTAAATATTATGATCAAGGAAACGGTACCGTTTATGTTCAAGCGTAAAGCAGTTTGTGGCATGGGCATTTTGATACTATGTGGTTTCTAAGATTGTTTCAGTCCTTATTAGTTTGAAATGTACTTTGGAGGGACATGATCCAAAGGACCACGAAGATTCAAGCAGTAATTTAGCAGAGATAAATAAGCATACTCTGATCCTATTGTTTAAGGGCTCCTCCTTGCTGTTGGTCTGTACTCTGCTGCCCTCTTCTGCTCAGAGACTAAAGGTGTATTTTTTATTTTATTTATTTATTAAGGTGTTTGTTTGTTTGTTGGGTTTGTTTTATTTTTTTTGAGCTAGGGTCTTCCTTACTGTACAGTACAGCAGTGGGTTGGTGTTCCAGGTGGGAAAAGCTAAGCTATGAAGAGAAAAGAGAAGTGTATTATGTTCTAGACTGGCCCATGCAACCATTTAAAACTGTTGTGATGTTCTGAGAGCATATCCAGGGCATTGAATGCAATACAAAGAAAAGTCTGAGTGTCCGGAACACTTCATCTGCTTTCTATTGGCCCAGTGGGGCTAGGCTTTGGAATTGGGAGTTCCCAGCTAATTTTTCCCAGCTATTTTTTTCCCAGCTAATTTTTGATGTATTTAATTGGCCAGATATTTTTAATGCCAATCATTTGTCAGGAAATATTTGCAAATATTTTTGAAGGGAACATTTTTTCTCAACAATTACCCAGTAAATATGATGAATGTAGAGAGTCCATCTGGCGATTCCAGGCACTGACAATATTTTGTTTTCCTTTCCTTCCAACAGGAATTTGTAGCCTAAATTATTCTGTTGTTTCTTTCAGGCTGCATCTGTCTCTGTATGTAGAGTGGGCAGAACTGTGTTGGGGATCTGAAATCATGCTCTCTTCTTGGCCAGGTTAGTTTAGGAGACAATGATGTGTACAGATTGGATGGGGGTCTGCAGGGCACCCACTGGGATTTCCAGGGTCTCAGAACAAGGAACTGGACCTGGGACACATGGTAGTGACAGAAACAGAGTTTATACTAAGGAAGAAAAGTGTTAGAGAATGGAAATGAGCCCCAGTTGGGTAAGGGTCACGAGCTCCCTGGCTCCCGTGATGGGCAGTTGTGGACCTGTAGAGAGAGCTCGTCTTGTGCATGCTCTTCCTCAGATGGTGGTCTTGTTGGGGAGGGTTTCCAGCTTTTACCTCTGTCATTGTTTCCTTTCATATGCCAGCCTTGACCCAGACTCAGCAACTCAGATACTTGCAACTTGTAGAGATGTCAATTCACTGGTGGAACCACATGTGTGAAAATATGACATCATCAGGATCTCCCTCTACCATCTTCTTTGGAATCGCCAATGAAAGAATTTGAGGCTATGCTATGGTGATATTTTATTTATGATTTAATAAAGCTTGACTGAAGGATCACAATGCAATGCTAGCCACGGCTGTAGAAGCTGGGCAGTGGTGGCACACACCTTTTATCTCAGGACTCAGGAGACAGAGGCAGATGGATCTCTGTGAGTTCAAGGCCACCCAGGGCTACACAAGAGTGAATCATCCTAAAAGATTAACAGACCTCACACGTTTAATCCCAGCACTATAGAGAATATAAGGATCTCAGTGCAGTACAGGCTGGGGATGCAATCAGTGGATCGCCCCTTTGGTCTGAACATTGGTAGAGGTGAGAACTCTCTAGTGGCTGGCTGCTTTGCTTCTCTGATCTTCAGCTTGAACCCCACTGTCTGTCTCTGGGTTTTTATTATCCTATTACACTGTAGTTCTCTCTTCTTGCTAGCTCTTACAACTTAACCCGTTTCTCTTCATCTACCGTTAGCCTCGGGGCTTTTTACCTTTCTTCTGTATATCTTACTTCCCCTCTGCATCTGTCAGGTTGGCATCTGCCTGGCTTCTTGCCCTAGATGTGACCCTCATTCTCTCCTCCTCCTCTCATCCTTCTTATTCTTCTCTTGAGCCTAGATTTCCCCTCCTATTTATTCTTTCTGCTTGGCAGCCACCACACCTAATCATCTCTCTGCCCAGCCATTGGCTGTTCAGCTCTTTATTAGACCAATCAGGTGCCTTCGGCAGTCAAGGTGAAATGAATGCAGCCCATCTTTACATAATTAAAAAATGCGGCATAAAAAAGCAACACACCTTTACACAGTCAAAGTAATGTTCTGCAGCATAAACAAATGTAACACACCTTTGCCTAGCAAAGATAATATTCTACAGCAGTTGATCTTTCGTCTTACATAGGTATGTGCTTACTAACCCTGAAGGAGGCCAGAGTTAGAATTTGTGTCTGGTTACCTTAATTTCCCTCCAGATGGAACCAGCCTCTATTATATGGGAGTACCATGCATCTTAAACTTGTAGAAGGGTAACACTAGGTCTGATCACTCATCATCTGTGCTATGTAGAGTGCAACATACATTTATTTGGAGTGGGGTGGGAGTGTGTCCCACATCATATGTGTAGGCTGGAGTCAAGTACTCTTCCTGTGTGTCTTGGAAATTGAACTCAGGTTATTAGTTTGGATGGCGAGCACCTCTACCCACTGAGCCATCGCACTGCCCCTCAAAGCCTTTTCTTGTTCTTATATGTTAGTTTATGCTCAAAGCACCACTGATCCTTGTTATAACCCAGTGCTGCCCAGTAGAAATAGTTTCTGTCTACACTGTCCAGCATGGTGCCCAACTCACAGGGGGCTGTTGGACATACACATGTGCCCAGCGCAGCTGAGAAACTGGGTTTTGAAGCATGAATTTGGACATCCCATCTGATAACATGGTGACGATGTTCTGGACGGCACAGTGAACCTGATTCGGTGTGAGCAGCTGCACTGAGTTGCCAGGGTGTGTCGTCCTGGGATACCCTGGAAGCTTCCATGGGTCGGGGCTGCTTTGACATGGCTGCACATATATGTGGTCTCAATACCCCTTCTTTGCTTCTATCACAGTTTTGATGATTCGGACGTTTCGATTCCTTCCAGGTTCAGCGAAATGAAGACAAGTCCACTACCTTGAAGCTGGCTGATTTTGGCCTGGCCAAGCATGTGGTGAGGCCTATATTTACTGTGTGTGGGACGCCCACATATGTAGCTCCTGAAATTCTTTCTGAGAAAGGTAAGTGTTTCCCTTTGTTCTTTGGTACTCAAGCTCAGCAACCAACAAATACCTTGCTTAAAAACTCTCAGAAATCTGGAACTAATGCTTGCTAAAAAAAGCCTATTTATGTACATGTATGTGAGTGTGTGTGTGTGTGTGTGTGTGTGAATTGTGTCAGTGTGTGTGTGAGTGTGTGGTGTGTGTGAGTGTGTGGGGTGTGTGTGTGTGTGTATGTGTGAGTTGTGTGAGTGTGTGGTGTGTGTGTATGAGTGTAGGCAGGACATTGAGATGAAAGACAGAGAACAGGGAGTGGAAAGGAAATGTGCCCAGAGAAGGCCCAGGTCTACTGCTAGGGTAGAAAATGGAAACATTTCTTACGCTAAAAGTTTAAGCATTTCTTGGCCAGTTTCCATGTAAAGGCAAAAGAGATATCATTTCAAACTCCATGAATATTCATTACTCATTTGTGAGGATCAAACGAACTACTTTGGCAACCTACTTTTTAAAGCACATAAACAGAAAATATATGAAAGATAGCTTGACCGTTGTTGCATTGTGAAGTGAATTTACCTACTGGCTGAGAGAGGCTCTGGGAGGGTTGACAGTTTGGTCATAGGTGGAAGGCATGGGTAGTTCCCCATCAACACAGGCACACGGAAGCTGTGATCAGGAGACAGAACATGTGTGAGGCTAGTGGGTGGAGACTTGAGAAGACTAGTTTTTTTTTTTCCTCCATTTTTAAAAATTTAAATTAGAAACAAGATTGTTTTACATGTCAATCCCAGTTCCCTCTCCCTCCCCTCCTCCCCTGCCCCCCACTAAACACCCTACCTATCCCATACCATTTCTGCTCCCCAGGGAGGGTGAGGCCTTCCATGGGGGGGTCTTAAGAATCTGTCATATCCTTTGGGAGAGGGCCTAGGCCCTCCCCCGTGTGTCTAGGCTGAGAGAGTATCCCTCTATGTGAAATGGGCTCCCAAAGTCCATTCCTACACTAGGGATAAGTACTGATCTACTTACTACAAGAGGCCCCATAGATTTCCAAGGCCTCTTCACTGATACCCACATTCATGGGGTCTGGATCAGTTCCATGCTGGTTTCCCAGTGATCAGTCTGGGGGCCAAGGGCTCCCACTTGTTCAGGTCAGCTGTTTCTGTGGTTTTCATCAGCCTGGGCTTGACCCCTTTGCTCATCACTCCTCCTCCTCTGCAACTGGATTCCAGTTCAGTTCAGTTTTTGGTTGTGAATGTCTGCTTCTACCTCCATCAGCTGCTGAATGAAGGCTCTAGGATGACATATAAGTTAGTTATCAATCTCATTATCAGTGGAGGGCATTTAAGGCAGCCTCTCCACTGTTGCTTAGATGGTTAGTTGGTGTCATCCTTGTAGATCCCTGGACATTTCCCTAGTGCCCGATTTCTCTTTAAACCTATACTGGCTCCCTCTCCGATGGTATCTCTTATTTTGCTCTCCTCTATTTTTCCCCCACACAACCTTCCTGCTCCTTTATGTTCTCCTCACTCCTCCCCTTCTCCCATTCTCATTCAGAAGACTAGTTTTATAGAGTGAAGAGAGTCAGTGGATTCAGTAGGCTTAACTTAGACTATCTCAAACAAGTGTTTAGATTTTAAAGGACAGAAGCCATGGCCACTGTACTGTGATGACAATGGTACAAGAGAGCACCAAAAGACATTTTAATGGAAGCAAGGATGAATTAGATGAGAGACAAAGCAAATTATCATAAGCTAATGGGGGAAAGCATACCAACTAAAACATTATAGATCCACATCAGTGTAGACACATAAGAATAGAGACATTAGTATAGACTACATTACTATAGAGACATCACTGTAGAGATATCAGTATAGACTGCATCGGTATAGAGACTTCAGTGTAGAGACTTCAGTGTAGAGACTTCAGTGTAGAGACTTCAGTGTAGAGACATCAGAATAGAGACATTAGTATAGAGACATCAATATAGAGACATTAGTATAGAGACTTTGGTATAGAGATATCAGTATAGACTATATCAGTATAGAGACATTTGTATATAGAGAGATATCAGTATAGACCCATACTGTTGGCCTGTTGGCAAGGGAAGTCCTAGATAAATGTGTCATGTTAGGACTTTTTAATCTGATGACTGAACTGGTGAGCTGGTGGCTCTGCAGCAATGCAGGGTAAGGACAGTTAATCTTAGACAAGCCACGGGTCCTGTCTACAGGAGGGAAAGCAGTCAGTAGAAGGCTGGGATATATGGAAGATGGAAGTGGATTTTGAAAAAACAAGTTTGAGAGGCCAAGAGAAAGTTTGGAGAGAAGGTGGGGCAGAAGAATCTGTCCCGGAGAGTTAACAGTTCTTGAGAACTGAACATCATTGAGCTGGCCCCAAAGGGGCCATCAGGGACTTCTTACTCACATTAGTCTCTTACTGATTTGTGTCTTGGTAAGCCTGCTCCGAGGCTTAGTAATGAACTTCCAATGTCCATTTAAAGCTACCAGTTGTGTTCATTTTCTAACGGTGAGAAGTCAGAAAGTGCTTGAAAATGTGTACATGCCCATTTGTGAGAGGATGACAGGTGAGGTGCATAAAAGCCTCAACTGGGCATCACTGTTCTAGCTCCATTCTGTTCCTGTGGCAAACACCATGACCAAAAAAGCCACTCAGGAGAGGAACAGACTTACTTCATCCTGCACTTCCAGGTCACAGTCAATCACTTAGAGAAGTCGGGGTGGGTACACAAGGCAGGATGCTGAAGGCAGGCTTCTTGCTATTCCAACCAGGGAACTTACTCACAACCAGAAAATACAATAGAAACCAAGGAAAAATGATTGATGGCTTGTTCACAGGCTCATGTTTAACTAGCTCTCTTATTCACCTCAAGCCTAGGGATAGTGCTGCCCATAGTGGGCTTGGCCCTTTCACCTACATCAACTAATAATCAAGATGATTCTCTATTACTCACAGGCCCCCATTCACCTGGGATTCCCTTCCCTGGGGACTCCAGGCTATGTAAAAGTTGACAGTTAATGCTAACTAGGACAGTTACTTTGTACATCTTGTCTCCAAAAAGTTACCTTATATCATAATCAATTACCATATTTGTTACTTTTCCTTTTGCTGTGACAAAATATCCAACTAAGGCAACTTAAGGGCAGCAGGTTTTTTTTTGTGTGTTGTTGTTGAGGTCACACAGTTCAAGAGATAGTTTGCCACTTTTGACCGGCCTGTCGGGGGTTTCCTGTGTTCTTGCAGGTTATGGCCTGGAGGTGGACATGTGGGCTGCAGGTGTGATTCTCTACATCCTCTTGTGTGGCTTCCCCCCTTTCAGAAGTCCTGAGAGGGACCAGGATGAGCTCTTCAACATCATCCAACTGGGCCAGTTCGAGTTCCTCGCCCCTTACTGGGACAACATCTCTGATGGTGAGATTTGGGGGTTCCCTGTGATGGGAGGGAGGGCTGTGGGCCTCTTCCTACTCCTTCAGAGAGTGGCCTGGAGTGGTGTTCAGAGGTGTGGGTGAAGCTTGGAGTGGCGTGCCAACTGTCCTCGTGCGTAGATGAGAGACTTAGAGGATTCTCAGTTTCGATGCTGCCTTTCAGTCTGTGGATCCTCCCGGGATTTGGAAGGGGTGTATGTTAACTTTTCCTGGGAAAGATATTGTCCTGAGCATGCTATGTCAGCAACACAGATAAACGAATCACTTGTGTCTCTTTCCACAAAGGCAGAATTTACTGAGTAATAATAAACCCACAAAGCAATTTTAATGGTAGCAATTTGCCAGATTGGTAATTGGTTCAAGGTTAACACAGGTTCTTTTATTCCAGTCTTAATTGCTGACACTAACTCTCACGTCATATATCTCAGGGTAAACACACACACAAATGCACACACACACACACAAATGCACACACACACACAAATGAGCACACGCACACACACACACACACATACACACACATACACACACACATACACACACACAAATGCACACACACACATATACACACACACACACAAATGCACACACACAAATGCACACACACACATACACACACATACACACACACAAATGCACACACACACACATATATACACACACACAAATGCACACACACACAAATGCACACACACACATACACACACATACACACACATACACACACACACACACACACACACACATACACACACACATACACACACACAAATGTTATGAGTGGTTGGAACAGGTCTGGGATGTTTCCATCTCCTGTCTTTCTGTACTGAACAAGCATTCCCACACACTGATGTGGCTAGTGTGCTCCCCCCCACTTCATGGCTCAGAAGGAAAGAACACTGTGAAGCCACCTGTATTCACCACTCTTTCCCCTGTTTCTCCCCTCCTATAGCCGCCAAAGATCTGGTGAGACATTTGCTGGTGGTGGACCCCAAGAAGCGGTACACAGCCCACCAGGTCCTTCAGCACCCCTGGATTGAGATGGCTGGGCATCCGAGCACAGTGAACTCACAGAAGGATGACTCCCCCAGCAGTGATGGTCGATTCCAGAGCCAGCACAAGAAGGTTGCCGAGCAGGTGTCATAATTCTCTCTGGGTGATCTAGCCAGCCTTCTCTTCCTGAGGACTCAGAAAAGGTGGAAGTCTGCAGGAAGACCATGCAAGACACTTTTCCACAGACTAGAGAAAAAGAAGAGACACCAGGCACATTTTAAAGAGTGTTTGAAAAACAAGTCCTAATGATAAATGCTCTATGATATTTTTAGATTTGTATATTTAAAGTCTTTAATACTTTTTTTGGGTAAGAATTGCCATGAATGAGGAATTTTGATAATAACAAGGAAATCTGTTTCCTCCTTGTAGTCAAGTTCACAGTGGGCTACACAAGTGTGCTCTCCATTGGTTGAGCTCCCTGTACAATGAATGGGTTGAATCTTGGCCTTTCTTTCTTTCTTTCTTTCTTTCTTTCTTTCTTTCTTTCTTTCTTTCTTTCTTCCTTCCTTCCTTCCTTCCTTCCTTCCTTTCTTTTCTTTTCTTTTCTTTTTTTTTGAGACAAGGCTTCTCTGTGGCTTTGGAGGCTGTCCTGGAACTAGCTCTTGTAGACCAGACTGGTCTCGAACTCACAGAGATATGCCTGCCCCTGCCTCCCTAGTACTGGGATTAAAGGAGTGCGCCACCAACGCCCGGCCGAATCTTGGCTTTTCTTGCTCACTAAAACATGCTGTAACAGAGAAAGAGCTGCCTTGTTCAATGGTGGGGAGAGATGGGGAAGTACAGCTCAACACAGCTGTGTTTTAACCTTTGACGTTGTGGTAAAATCTTGTTTCATCTCAGAACAGCAAAGAGACCAATAAGTATGCCTCTATGAGCTGAAATTCCATGAAAAAAAAAAAAGACACCACTTTTTTTTTTGCGGGGGGGGGGGGGGGGCAAGTGTCTGCAGGCTGACTGGTTAGAACTTCATGATTGTGGAGGATTGGAGTGTTTAGACTGAGAGCCAAAAAATTATCTTGGGTTATCTTTAGTCCTCTTAATAGTCATGTATCACCAAATTGTGTATCCAACCTAACAGATAAAGCTGTTAGAGCGTATTAACTCAGCCAATTGCTAGCTTCTACTAATCCTAAAGCTAAGATGTAAGAGCATCCAGAGCCTACAGAAAGACATCCCTGCTTTGCCATAAGCCACCTACCTAATTCCACCACCAGTATATTTGGTAAATTCGTTGATTTGTGACTTGTTTTATTTGGTGATGATAATAAAAATATCATGTAATCATTTCTAGGATGGGATATGTCATTTAGGACAACATGAATGCGTGTTGCCAGGCCATGATCACTCACACTGGCTTAGAATAAATAATTTCTTACTCTTTTTGGAGCAAGAGCTGTGTCTTTTGTGTTGACAATTCTCATTCTACTTTACAGATGAAAAAATTGGGGCTAGGAGGGGCCTGATTTGCCCAACATTATTTAGTTTATAAAAACAATCTTAGCTGTTGTTGTTCCTAGCTTTTGTTCTTGTTGCAATACTTTCACTATGGAGTTGAAGAATTGGTTCCCGATAGGGAGAGAGAGAAGGAGAAATTGAGGGAGGTACCATCCCATTGGAGGTACCGTACCCGAGAGGCACGGGCTCTCCCTGAAGGGCTTTTCATAGCTCTAGTGCCCATGCTTCTTACGTTATGGAGATGGTCAGGCTGTGATCTGCGACATGGACAGATGTGTGGAGAGGAAGATAAGTATTCTATTTCTCACCACAGTCAAATGCAGCAGGTGGCGTGTGCTCCTGTGTATGTGCAGGTGCACAGGTATGTAGGGGCCCGAGGACACCCTTGGGTGCTGTTCCTCAGGTACCATCCATCCTGTGTTTTGAGACACAGGCCTGGAAGTCACCAAATAGTCTAGGCTGGCTAGTCAGTGAGCCCCAGATACCCACCTGCCACTGCCGCCCTAGCATGGGGGGTTACATCACTCCATCATGCCCAGCTTTTACACGCACGGGCTCTGGGCATTGTACGTAGGGCCTCATGCTTGTAAGCTAAGAGCTTTACAGACCGACTCATCTCAGGTCACCTGTAGGAAATACACGGAACTCTGTGGTGAAAGAGGTGTGGTCAAAAGGCTTGAAAAATCACAACAGAAGTACCACTGGCACACAGCACAGATGTCTTGCTCTACTGTTTTGGTACCCCGTGGGGCTCAGTTCTTCACTTTTCAGATGTGGCCCCTGGCTGGTCCCCACTTTTGTACTCATGAAGAAGAGAAGCAAAACACATTCAAAACTATACAAAACTAGAAGAGCATCCCCCACCCCCATCCCCAAAGAGATCAGTGAGCCTGGTTCTATTAGCAAACACCAAAGCCAAACCTTCAGCCTCAAGAGGGGGATTCCTGTTGCTGTGCCCCTGGCTTCACTCCGCCCCTCCTCCCCTCTGCTCCTCCCCTTCCTTCTTTCTCCACCTCCTCCTCTTTCTTCTCCCGTCTTTTCTTTCTCTCCTGCTACCTTTCTCTTTACATCTCCTCCTCTTCCTCCCCCTTTCTTGGCACCTTTCCTCTTTCAGCGTCCCTGTCTCTCTTCCTTTCCTTTAGAGACAAGGTCCCTGCTCTGTAGCCCAGGCTGGCTTGGAACTCACTCTATAGCCCAGGCTGGCCTACCACACATGATGACCCTACTGTCTCAGTTTCCCCATGCTGGGATTACAGGCACCAGGTCCTCTCTTGGCCAGAGTGGGACCAGCAGGTATTCTCTTGGACACGCATCCCCACGTACTTGCTTCTCAAGGTACTTGTCTGACCACGTTTATCCATGGGTGCTGCTTCTCCCTGGGAATAACAGCTTTCTGAGCCTAGTGGCCAACTGCTTCGGATGGGCACCCGTATCCCTCCCTCCCCTTACATTGCAGGACAGCCTTCATCCAGGACAGCCTCACTTGAGTGTTACATTGAAATGGCAGCTTGTAGGATGTGACCCAGAATGAGGAACACCAACCAGGGTAAAATTTGGGGTGTGGAAATAGGAACACCAGCCATTTCCTTTCCACTATATCCCCCCATCTCACTTCCCTGATGGAGAGTGTCCATGCCTTGTGACCTGCTGCCAACACCAGACCCAGCTAACTGCACTGAAGGTGGGCATTTGACATATCCAGCCAGGTGAAGGTTCTTTCCCAGAATTTGTCAACAGAGGTCCTAGCCCCTGTCTCTGTGGAAACTACATAAGCATTGGGGAACCTGGAGCTGGTGGCTCAGGGACAGCCATATGACCCAGTCTCAACCAACCAACCAACCAACCAACCAACCAACCAACCAACCAACCAACCAATTTGAGTCTGTGGAAGAGTGTATGGTTTATCTGCATCTCTGCCCACCTTCCTATCCTTGCTCCAGATTCCTCTAGCTTCTGAAAGACCACTCCTTCCTGCCACAAGTAGGTAGTCATATGATTTGCGTTAGCCAATGAGGTTCGAGCACCTAAGTCAGTGACCCACGGTTGTAGGTGTATTTGCCTGCTCAGCTTGGCCCCAGTGCTTCTGCCATCTGTCACAAAAAGAGCATTCCCAGGGAATTCCTGGTTAAAGAAGACAGACCCATGGAAGGGACAGGAAGCTGACCCGTACACAGGAATAGAGTGGCCCTATCTGATCTTCCGAACCACGGAGAACAACAGATGGTCGTAATTAGGAGCTGTGGAAACTTGGGGGTTGTTTGTCATGAGCTACATCATAACCAACCCAAAGCAGACCAATGGTGAGTCATGTATGTTCTCCCTTTAGGGGAATAAACGTCTAGTGCCATGTTTATGATGGTTAATGTCGATTGGCAACGACCGGAATTTGGACTCCTCTGGAGACGGGTCTCTGGGTATTTCTGTGGGTGGATTGTCTATACATTGATCGAGGTGGGTAGACCTGCCCACGGTGGGCAGCACTGCTTCCCTGGTTGGGATCCTGGAATGTAAAAGTGGGAAAAGGAGACCTGAGTGATGGCACCTGTCCCGTCCTGACTGTGGGTGTGGGGTGAGCACCGGCTTTAGGCTGCTGCCGATTTAACTTTCCCACCATAATGGCCTGTGACTTGAATTGGGAGTGAAAAGAACCTGTTTCCACTTAAGTTGCTTTTATTAGGGTAATTTTTAAAAATGATGCAACAGGAAAAGGAACCAAGACTTTATATGGACTTCATCTATCCATCTATCCATCCACCCACCCACCAAATAGCAAAGTGTGTACCCGCGTGCGTGTGTGCGTGCGTGCGTGCGTGTGCGTGCGTGCGTGCGTGCGTGCGTGTGTGTGTGTGTGTGTGTGTGAGAGAGAGAGAGAGAGAGAGACAGAGACAGAGACAGAGACACAGAGACACAGAGAGACACACAGAGATGCAACACTGACACACAGAGAGAGACAGAGTGACACACACACAGAAATAGAGGGAGAGAGAGACAGAAAAAGAAATGGAGAGACAGAATCTTGTAGGATTTCTGGAGAGACATCAACAGATACAGCACCAATAGCAAACCAGAGAAAGGATTCAACCAAGTGGAGCTTGGTGATCAGTTAGCTTGTTTGGGCTCTTTACAGGAACATGGATGAAGAGTTATTTACAAAAGTGTGGGTGACTCAGGCAGCTGCATCACTGAGGAGTTCCCTGCTCAAGTTGCAGGCAGCTCCCCTGAAGTTTACCTCCAACTTCTACTGTCTACGGCTGAATACATAATCTTACATTTTAGATAGTTACACTCCCGAGTCTTGTAATTTTAGTAACTTTCTGAGCCTTGGAAGTTTCATTAGTTTGAGTCTTCATTTTGGACCCACCTTCTCCCTCTAGGGGGATTGTTTCAATGCAGAGGGAATGACTGCATAACAGTCAGAGAGGCAGAAACACAGATACACACAGAACTAGAGAAACAGGGGAACAAACTAGAAAGAATGAAACCATTTTATACATCGTAAATGTATGGTAAACATTAAACTGCAACGTTAAATATTACACACAATACCAGGTGCACATTTCTTTGCTTTTTTTTTTTTTGGTGTTTTGAGACAGTTTCACAGAGTAGCCCTGTCTGTCCTGGAACTCACTCTGTAGACCAGACTGACCTTGAACTCACAGAGATCCACCTGCCTCTGCCTCCCAAATGCTGGGATTAAAGGTGTGCGCCACCGCTGCCAAGCATCGGGTGCACATTTCTTATCCCTGTCATCACGGGCCATCACAAAGACAAAAGAAAATCACAAATTAGCTGCACATAAAGCCATATCTATCTATGATTGTGCCAGCTCAATGGACTGCGTGATGTTTTGTGTTCTTCCAATTGTCTTTCACGTGGTGAACATGTCCCTGACTGTCCTGTCCCAGGTTCTTCTGAATTAGATCTCTGTGTGACGTGGGTGGGACACTTTAGCCCCATTCTCACAGCCCTTTCTATGACCGTGCAGCTGATACCCGAATCCTTGAGCTTCGGTTGATGTTAATGCTTCCTTAAGATGTTATCTTGCCTATGGCAGAATCTCCCTGAAATGCAAAATAAACATGATAATGGAGTCTAGTTCTATATCATTATCAGTCTGATAACCTGGTGTGCATTTGTGTTAACTTATTTTTGGATTATCATGACAGCAAACACCCTCAAACCACTTAAAAATTGCAGGGAACCATTTTACTATTTTGAGGAGAAAGGACAAACCAGACTTTGCATGTCCTGAGCAGTAGGTGGCGCTCCAAGCATTTGGAATCACACTGGGTTTAGCCGCAGTCGAGCATGCTAGTGGAGGATACAGATTGCTGGTGGTGCATTGCAGTGGGCAGGAGACAATGCGTTTGTTAACTTCACATTTTGTTTGAAAAACGTCTGGTAATATACCCAGGTCGGTGTCAAATTTGTGATTCTCCAGGCTCAGCCACCCCAGTCCTGGGGTAATAGGTGTACACCACTGTCCCCCCTGCAGGAGTCTGAGCTGCTGTTAAGCCTTTGGACGATGTTATGTGTCTTTTTTTCTTTTTTAGAGTGTAAAGTAGTTCTGGATCCAGCCTGGTGGTGGGTGGTTTAGCGGGGTGGGGGGGACTTTAAACCCTCCTGGATACAAGAAGATGGGTCTTTACGCCAATCTACCTCAGACCTGCCATTTGGAAGCTGGCTGGCAGCTCAGGTGCCAGGGTGAGGGTGAGGAGGTCTGTGGCCAGACGAAGGGCCCTGTGAATTTAACATGTGGTGACTGTACCCTGAGCAAGTATGGGAATCCCAGAATTTCCGTGTAGTGATGTGGAGGTCATGGGTTGGCTGTGCGACCTTGACTGGGTTTTGCTTTAGGACTCCGGACAGCAGCTTCTTTGAGAGATGCACTTACAGGACCTTCTGCTTGCACGGTTGAGGGCGAGCACCCTGCACGGTTTAGGGCGAGCACCCTGCGCGGTTTAGGGCGAGCATCCTGTGTTTTTCTGGAGAGATGAAACAGAATTGTAAAACTGGAATAGAAGGGATCGCCATACCCACCCATTACAGCTAGGAAAGGAAAATAGGAGCACTCCAGCAGGCAGTGGGCAGACAGACCCCCCCCTTCTCCCTCATTTTTTCATCGCTGTGACTAAATATCTGACGACATTACCTTAAAGGAAGAAAGGCTTCTTTTGGCTCTGGGTTTAGCAGTGGCAGGATCGTGAGGCAGCTGCCATATTGCATTCTTAGTCAGGAAGCAGAGAGGAATGTGGTCCTCAGGTAGAATTCTCCTTTGAGTTCAGTCGGGGACCCCAGACTACAGGGCAGTGCTACCTGCATTCTTTTATTAATGAGACTAAGAACCCCCAAAGGGTACCTCAGTTTACCTGGTAGCATTTAGACACCTGGTTGGTCCTGGCCCAGCTAAAGGACAAAGTGAAGCTTGGATGTCTGATTTCAATTCCTTACTCCTGAGGCTCTGGCCTCCGTCTCTCTTGCATATTCACCGGTGGGCCTCTCTATCTGTAGGGATAGGTCACTGCTGAGACCCCCCTCCCCCGCCATTGTCTATCCCTAGGGCGCCCCGGGATCCGGTGAAGCCAGAAGCCCTGACATTTTGCGCTATTGGGTCCCAGCTCTTTTTGCCCTATTTTCACTGGAGGTCCTGTGACATGCACATGGCAAAGAAAGTGAGTGCATTGCTTTATTTGAAATTGAATTAGGTTTTTGTTTTTTGTTTTTCCTCACTACTAGGATCCGTGACATCTTGACAAATGAACAAGGGAGAGCAGGTGTGGGAAGGAATACACTTGCTTTAGACTGCTATAGACGTCAGGCCGGATAGCCTGGCAGATCATTAACAGCCACCAGGTGGCGCTGCGTGCAGCATCGCGGGCAGCCTTTCCCGGGTAGAGTAGCTGAGATGTGTCTGGCTTGCCGAAGTTGCTTTGCTTGGGTCAGGGAGGGCGGGAGTTTTGCTTGTGCACAACAATGCCTAGCTGCTCATGCTCCTGACCCTGTACCCCAGGGACTGTAGCTATATTGGTTTCTGACAAATGCTTTTCTGGCAATCTGGCTTAGCATCTTTCTCATTTTCTGCCTTGCTGGCTTTAACGTCTCAAACCGGGATATTTCTGTCTGACAGATAAGGACTGTGTCATCAGAACAAGATGTTCTTGCTTGTGGCGATAAAAAGTCTCTACCGTGCTCACCCCTGGTGTAGTTTGATTCTCTCCTAGGGAGGGTGAGTGGAGCAAGGCCCAGAGTGGGCTGTGCTGGGGTCAGGGACGAAGAGCAGGACTTCAGAGGTGGGGGCTGTCATGAGAAAAGGCTCGCAGTTGAAAGGATGCTGGGGATTGGAGTGGGGCTGTGGAAGGGGCTTAGGAGCACACTTTCACAGAAAGGTACAAGAATACGTTTTGCATTTGATAAAGTCTGCTCACAACCATCTCTAACTGCCATCCTAGGGGATCTGATGCCCTCTTCTGGCCTCCTTAGGCATTGCATACACGTGATGCTCAGACATACATGCTGGCCAAACACCCATACACGTAAAATAAACAAAAATTTAAAAGTCCAAACATTTAGATTTGAATGCTGTGTTTATGTGTTGTCTAAAGTTCACAGTTTGGGGACTTAGAATATTTACTTTCTAAAAAAATTTTTTTTTTGAGGCAGGGTTTCTCTGTGTAACAGCCCTGGCTGTCTTGGAACTCACTTTGTAGACCAGGTTGGTCTTGAACTCATAGAGATCTTGCTGCCTCTGCCTCCCCAGTGCAGAGATTACAAAAATATTTTCAAAGTTTTAAATGATATTTATTGCATATATGTGATGTGGAAGGGCATATGACCTTGTGGACATATGTGTGCCACAACACGTTAGAGGCTAGGCAACAACTTTTGTGGGTCAATTTTGTCCTCTTACCATGTGCCCTGATTAACACCTGACATTGACCTCTGGCCTCCACATGCACACATGCGCGAATATCCTCACGTGTACATCATATTTATTGAGCTCATGCATTGACAGGACATCTAGATATGCAGATGAATCTCTGAGTGCGTTCTGGCTAGAGATTAGCTGATCACAGCTGGGCAGGGCTGTGCTGTCCAGCCATGGTCACAGTGACGGGAAAATTCTCATCAAGACTCAGGGTCTGCATTCTCCATGGACCACGGCCTCTGCCATGGCGGTGATGACGTACAGATATAAGACCTCAGTACAAACCCATACCTCCAGCCTTAGCTACATGTCCAGCTCTCCCTGGTCAAAGCAAGTTTATGGCTGGCCTCAAAACCACAGAGCAGGGAATATATACTCCACTGCTGCCCATCTAGCAGGGACTTCCAAGACTGGGGAAAGAGTGTAGAAAATTGGTTCCCAAAACGCAACAGTGTCTATGAAGGAGACCCTGTGCATTGATCAGAAAATCACTCCCTATGATAGTCTCAGTCTGACACTCACACCTAAGGTCAGTCTCTTTAACATCTTCTAGAACCTTCTTCTCTTCCAGAAAAGCCGTCCACCTGGCCTCCGAGACAGACACACCTTTGGCATGCCCGCCTTTCTCCAGGTAGCCCGCCCTGTGTTTCGTTTGCCTGAACCTTACCCTTGCTTCATAGCTGAATGCGGGTTCTGCTTCCTCCAGAATGCCCCAAAAGTTGATGCAGACTTCTGAACTTGCATATTGATTGTCTCTTGCAGTTACTCATCTTGGCTTAGAACGCTGAGAAGTCTCTATGAGTCTAGGGCAAATCTGAACCCAGCGGCTGGCTCATCAGTAAATGCCCAGCAAGGACTCTTTGTGCCCAGGAACTGAGACAAGTGGAATGGTGGCTCTTGTAGAGCTGGGAAGCCAGAGCTCCTGTCTCATTCATCACCGGCACAGCCTGTCCTGTTCTTGTCATTCTCCTGCTCATGTTTGGACCTCACTGAGGAGCAAGTCACAGGAGGTTCCCAAGTCCTGGGTCACAGCCCTGCTACTCATTTGCCTCATTACTCTGGTCAATACCTGATTCCGAGCCCCATCGATCTCCCTCTTATTGCTTTAGCCAGAGCTGATTAAAAGGCAAGATAATTGGTTTGTATTAACTGGATAATGAAGTGTGTGTTTATGAGCCATGAGTCTGCTCCCTCAGAGCAGCTGTCCTGCCCTGGCGCTCTCTCAGAGTGTTGTCACCTGTTGCTCTCACGCCTGGAGAGCTTTCAGGTACCTGGGAGAAGTCAGACCCTGTTCTAATCCCACCTCTCCACAGGCCTTTCTCAGAGTCAAGGACGAGAGCCGACTCCATCACCCTTTGGTAATTGACAGTTGCTAAGGCCCTTAGCTTTAATAACAAGCTTAAATGGGGGAATATGCCAAGTGTCTAAGGTGGGTTTCATACATGTGCGCTGACAACAGACAGCCTTAGGTAACAGAACACTTCAATACACTCCAAATAGAGAGCAGTGAACGTCCCTGTACCCACCTAGAGCTGATAGTTGCTAACACTTACCATGTCTTGTCTTATTGCTCCTCCTACCTTTTATTTTGTTGGGCTATTTTAACTTTTATTATTATTTTCCATTTTCTATTTTTTCATGTGTGTGTATGCATTTGGTGTGCCCATGTGTACATACATGGTTTTGCATGTGTGTCGGTGCATGTAAATGTAGACACGTGTGCACATGTCCACACCTACATATGAGGCTTCACGCTGATGTCTGGAACCATCCTCCATTACTCTTCTACCTTAGTCATCAAGGCAAGGCCTCTCAATCAAACCCAGATCTCACTGATAGGGCAAGCCCTGTTAGCCATCTTGCTTTTGGCCATCTCTGTCTCTACCTTCTGAGGCTGGAATTAGACATATACATAGGTTCTGGGGAGCTGAACTCTGATCTGCAGTGCTGGTGTGATAAGTATTTTAATTGCTGAGCCATCTTCCCAGATGTTCGTCAATTTTAAAACAAATCACAGATGCCAGGCTCTTTCACTCTTGAATACTCAGACAGTTGACAAATGTTCTGACTGATATTCTCCAGCACCCTGAATCTCTGGGGCTGTTCTCTGGTTTCTGTTCAGTACAGTGAGCATCTAATCATGTTTTTTTTTTTCCCCCAACCATGTTTTCCCTTTGTTTCTCCAGGGAAATTGCAAACAAGTGATCTGAGTTACCGCCATGTTTTCCCTTTGTTTCTCCAGGGAAATTGCAAATAATTGATCTGAAGTTTGTTG
The DNA here is from genome assembly GCF_003668045.3 of Cricetulus griseus. Classification (NCBI taxonomy): domain Eukaryota; kingdom Metazoa; phylum Chordata; class Mammalia; order Rodentia; family Cricetidae; genus Cricetulus; species Cricetulus griseus. The sequence goes on from NC_048597.1 coordinate 218,964,505, forward strand.
AGCCTTGTCCCCACGTTCAGCTAATAGCTATTGTGACAGATCATATGATGAAGTGTGCCAACAAATCAACAGTAAAGGAGTGTGGTACCACTTTGGCACACGGTGTGGGCCCAGATGGTGGGGCTTGCACTTGGAGAATGAACAAGACTAGGTGAGGTTGCCTATCAGCCCCCTTTAACCTCAGCTGCAAGTCAGCCAAGGAAGCAGCTGCCCCAGGTGTGAGAGAAACTGTAACACCAGAGCCAAAGGAATCACAGGTCAGAGATGAGCCCATGAGATGCTGAGAGGTGGCTTGGCTCTCTCAGTGTGACAAGCTGGCAGATGTCAGTCTGGTGCAGACACCATGGCATCTGACAGTCTTTCTTTAGCTACCGACTTTCTTCTGTGCTGTGGGGAAGAGCTTCTGAGTGGACTGAGGCCCCATTTGAACTCTCAAATGGAGACGTTTGAGAACTGATATCTCTCCTCCGTGTTCCCCATAAGATTTCACTACCAAAATTAGTCTGCATCTCTCCATGGGTTTCTGCACAGACTTTAGAATGGTCTGTAGCTACAGGTAATTCATTGACCCTTTTCTGCTCTGTGGCAAGGTGACGAGGTAGGGCTTACCACATGCCTTCCCAAACTAGCAAGATGGCTTAGTGGGTAGAGGCTATTGCTGCCATGCCTGATGACCTGAGTTCAAACCTCAGGACTCCAATGCTAGAAAGAGGGAACTGATTTCTATGAGTCACCCCCTGACCTCCGCAGATTTGCCATAGTATGCCCTTATCCTCTCCCCACACCATGCGCACATACAACTACAGGAAAATAAAAATATAATAAACCCACATTCCTTCTTGTTTCCCAAACCATGGAAACACATCTTGAAGAAAACTTTTGGCAATTTTTTTTTAAACTCTGAGAATTCTCAAGATGGCTGAAGGCCAACACCCCTGGCCTTATTGAGCTTCTGCTTCTGTACCTTTGAAATGACAATTGTCTTGGTACCCAGATAACTGGAGTTTGCTCCCCAGAGCATCGCTCAAGATGTTCCTCTGCTCTGCTGTCCTCAGAGTCCTTTGAATCTGTATAAGGTCACTAGGCTTCATGTAAACACAGTCCAAAGGAGGAGAGCGATTAACGCCAAGGGCAGCTCTCAGGTGAAGGAGCCACCAGAGTCCCCTGTGAGTCCCGTAGCCTTTCCATCTTCTGGGGAATGGACTCTGACATGCACCTATGCAGCTCTCCCTCAGTGGTCCAGAGACTAGACACAACTGCAGAGCATCCCACAGTCTGCTCAGGTCCTGTAGTCTTCTGCCATGCTGGGAATTGAGCCTAGGACTTTGTGCATTCCACACAAGTACCCTACTGTTTGAACTACTTCCCCAGCACATGGTCTTTAAAAACAGTTATGTTATGCTATGTTATGTCATGTGTGTTTGGTTTTGTGTATGTCTGTGTACCACATGAGTGTCTGTTGCCTGAGGAAGGCATTGGATTTCCTGAAACTGGAGTTACAGACAATTGTGAGCCACAATATAAGTACTGGGAATTGAACCCAGGTCCTTTGCAGGATCATCCCACTGGTGCTCTTAACCCGAGAGCTATCTCTTCAGGCCCCCAGGGAGTGCTTTTAAAATCATCAACATCATCATCACCACCATCACCACCACCATCATCATCATCACCACCATCATCACCACCATCATCACCACCATCATCACCATCACCATCATCACCATCATCACCATCATCACCACCATCATCATCACCATCATCACCACCATCACCATCATCACCATCATCACCATCATCACCATCACCACTACTCCTACTTTTAGGGACAGCTCTTTAACCTGCATCCTCCAGAGGTTGAACAACAGTATCTCTTTGGTCCTAGGCTTAGAAAAGGTCTATTGGGAAATTTAATTTTCCTTGGGAGTTTATGAGCATCAGAGGCTAAGATCCATTGATTGCCACAAGAGCCTCTCTTCCACCAATTGCTCCATCAGCCCCTGCCTATTTTCTTGGGGTCAGCCTTTCAGAGAGGCCCACATTAACTTCTCACATGTGGCTCTGGCCTGCTCTGATAGTCCCTGCTTCTGCGTTCTGCTTGACTTCCTGCTTCTTCCTCCCCATTGACTCTGCATTCTGGCAGCACCTCACAACACAAGCAGTTCTTTTCTTCCGGCTTCTGTGATGCGAACTGCAAATGAAGTGATGGATGAATGGGAACGCTCATTTTGCAGTGCAGATCCTGGTTTTGTAGTTAAAATAGACCTCATGCCACCAATATACAGCTCAGACTGTCTTGGGTGAGCTTGTCAGGAAACTGTGTATGCAAATGACAACTTCGGTCCAGTTAAAGAGTTGGCTGGGCAAAGATGTAGACAGATGCAGAGCTCCTACAAGGAATAGTGAGTGAGACATCATTGGTACCCAAATCAATAGAAGCCATGGCTTCCGCTTCCCAGCATAGGCCAGAGGTAAGAGTGAGTGGCTATGAGGATGTGCCCAAAGCTATAGCTTCTGGAGTGCGGCTCATCCAAATGTGGCCTTGGGTGGCAGTAGGGAACCAGGGAATAAACATGTCTCCCCTCCTTTCTCCTTCCCTTTAGTTTTACACTAGTGACTTCATTTGCCAACACCAAGCAGAAGCCACAGGCTAAACAGCTCCATATAGAGCCTTCTGCAGCCCGGAGCAGGGCAGAGAAGAGTTCTTCAGTACCTGGAGAACCGCAAGTGAGAGTCCCCAGGGCAGATGGTTTAGGGGCAGGACAAAGATACAAAAATGTGTTGGGTGATGAGGGATGATAAACATAGTGTGGTCGATGGAAACCATAGGCATCTGTCTTGTGTAGTAGACAGGTAGAATATGGTTTTACAAGTAGGCTGGTGACCTAGCTCAGCAGGTTCTTTCTACCAAGGCCAGGGTCTAGAGTCCAGTTCCCAGGATCCATGCAGTAGAAGGAGAGAACTGATTCCTGCATGTTGTCCTTTGACCTCCACGAGTGTGTTGTGATGCCTCTGTGTGTGTGTGTGTGTGTGTGTGTGTGTGTGTATGTGTGTGTGTGTGCATGCCCATATTCACACACATATAGTAAGTGAACACAAAATTTACAATGAAATCTTATGTATGCTGAATAATGTTAGCATAATAAATAAATATATAAGAATAAATAAAACATGCTAGCCTTCCTCTACATCGATTTTTCCTCAAGTTAATTATTTGGGGGAGAGATCAGATTGTGATGTATAGTCCCCCCACCCTGGATTTTAAAGACAGGATTAGAAAAAATGATTTAGAAATGTAACAATCATTTCCATCCTTCTACAGGATTCTGATAAAATGTTTTAGTTCAAATAAATACTGGATTTTTGTTTTCTACAGGAAGAAAACTAACTGATATATCCATGGGGAAATGGCATGTGGATCTAATATTTTTAGGGCTGTACCTGGCCTTCTATCACAAAGGAATGGGTATATATCATATTACACACACACACACACACACACACAGAGTTCTGGAATCTCATCGTTGTTTTAGCTTGTCCTTCACTGATGATGACATGGAAGAGTCATTTGCTGGTCACGCAGCTTCTCTGACCAGCCAGTCATCTCTTTGTCCTATTGTGAATCCATCAATTTATATTCGAGCTTCCTGCCTGTGCTTAGTAATAGTCCTTTATCAGATATGACTCTTGCAAATATTTTCTCTCAATGGCCTGTTTTCCCACTCTCTTGACAGTTTCTTTCAAACAGGAAACTTGAGCCTTAGAGAAGCCCAGTGTATCAATTCTTTCTTTCATAGATTCTCTTTGGTATATCTATAAAGTCATCTGGAACCCCAAGGCCATCTAGATTTCTCTCCTGAGTTACGTTCTCAGAGATTTTAATAACTTTTCTTTTGGGACAAGGTCCCATATATCCCAATCTAGCCTTGACCTTGTACTGCCGATTCTCCTGCCTCTATCTCCTGAGTGCTGGGATTTCAGGCATGTGCTACCACACGTCCTTAGCCCTTTTCTAGAGTTCTGTAATATTTAATTTTATGTTAAAGTATGCAATTAATTTTGACTTTGTTCCTGTCAAGTCTATGAAGTCTTCTGTATATTCATTTTTTATTGTTATATACGAATATCCAATGTGGTTTTTTTTTTTTTTTGGTCTAAGTTGTTATATTTACCAATAAAGACTCAAAGTCAGACGTTGGGGTGAAACCCTGCTAGACCAGAGAATCCAAGAAGCAACCAGCTGACCTTCCTTTTGGCTGGAGATCCATCTCTCTACACTGTCTCAAACCAAAAAGGACCTCAAATCTCCAAGTCCCTCCTATTTCTTCCTGTGTGTCTCTCTATCCATCTTACCAGGTCCTCTGTACTCTCTATGGATAATTCTTGTCAACCAGTCACTGGCATCTCCCCCATTCAAGGTTAATTTTATTAACATAGTCTCAGAGTTTCACAGTGTAATCAAATGTCCTGCAACAACAATGGTTCCAGTAACATTTGTTAGGAGACTCATGTGTTACCTTTCTTCTTTTCCTTTCCTCAAAGACTTGTTGACTATATGATGTGTCTGTTTCTAGGCTGTGTTCTGTTCTATTGATCTGTTTGTTTCTCACCAATAGTTCACTGTCTTGATTATCATGGCTTTATAAAAGTCTTGAATTTGGGTGAAGTCAGCATTTCTTCAGTGTTGTGGTTGATATTTTGGAATTTTGACCTCTGAGTGTAAACTTTACAATAAATTTGCCAATATCCACAAAAGCTTTTGCTGGCATCCTGATGGATCTAAAGATTAAGTCAAGAAGAACTGATGTGTCAGTAATATGGAGTCTTCCTATTCATGAACATGTAATACTTCTCCATTTACTTAGTTCTTTTATTTATCTCTTCAGAGATTTATGGTTTTCCTCACTCTTTGGACATATTTGGTTAGATTTGTACTTATCATTTTTTTTCTGGTAATAATGTGCAGGGTATTTGTTGTATAACAATTTCCTGAGCTAAAATCTTCTGCCTTGGAGGGAAGCTCAGTGAGTCACAGGGTGTTCTGAAGGGAGGTGACATATTCCATCCTACAGAGAAGCTAATTAAACTCAGGAAGTAAATAATTCAAAGGCTTCAGGAAGTCTCTGAAACTGACCACATCCCTACCTGTCCCATCCACAAGCATGTATAAACCATTAGGACTGCAGAGAGACACTCTCAGTAAAATTCAGCTGCCTAGAAAGGGCAGAGACCAGCCAAGCTCACTCTCGGAACTCCTGTGCTGCCTGCAGGTCATGGAGCATGCTCTGGGTTTCCCAGCCTTTGTGAGCTGTCACCCATGCTGAGATGGGCTTCGGTGATGTAGCTGCCTTCTTGTCATTTCTGCTCCTGTAAGGAACCCTCCCTCCTTCTCCTATAAGTAACCCCAACAAAACTTGGTAGTTCACCAACTTAGACTCTGGCAGTATCCTTACTGTGGTTTGCTGTTAGTTCTCTCTTTGGGATGAGTAGATGTTTGTGTTATCACCCCAGGAATAGTATCACACAAGAATATTATTTTGAATTGCAAGTTTCACTTGTCCATCGTTGGCATATTGAAAAGTGATTGCCTTTTATATGCTAACTTTGTACTCTGAAGCCTTGAAATAATTGCTGAGTGGTTCTACGGGTTCTCAATTTTGTTTATCTTAAAAAAAAACCTTTTAGGTTCCATGCTTTCATCTACATCTCTTTTCTTTTCTTTATTTACTATAAGTATTCTCCAATACTTATCGTTTATCGTTCCTTCTTATGCCTTCTAACTCTGGGTTTAGAAAACTCTTTTGTTTTCTTTTTTGGTTCCATGAGGCATAAAGTTATTAAATTGACTTTTAAAACTCACTTTTGTGTAGGAATTTGGCACCATGAACTTCCTTCTTAGGACTGCTTTTTACTGGCATCCACAGTTTTGGTTTGGTATGGTTTTGATTTCATGTATATCCAGACATCATCTCCTGTGATTATTTAGGACTCATGGGCTGTTCAAGAGTGTTCTTTTTGATTTCTGTCTATTTGTGATTTTTCTGGTTTTCCTACAGCTTTGATTTTCAGTGTCATATTTCACTTCTTTAAAAAAAGATTTATTTAAAAAAACATGTATATGTATGTGAACCTCTATGAGTGTGTGTGTACCATGTGTGTGCAGGAGCCCCTGGAAGCCAGAAGAGGGCATCATGTCACCTGGAACTGGAGTTACAGGTGGTTGTGAGCCATCCAACCACCTAGTGTGTAAGTGCTAGGAGCTGAACCCAGGTCCTCCATGACAGCAATAGGTAAGTACATTCAACTGCTGAGCCATATCCAGCTCTTCCCACCCATGATAATTTCAGTTTATCATGGACAGAAAAGATGGTTGAATTTGTAATAATGTGGTTTGCAGCCCAACATGTACTTGCGAGGAACGTGCACTCTGCTGCAGGGGGAGGTAGTGTTCTGTCTGCTAGCCTCATTTGGTTTATAGTGTTGTTTAAACTTTCTCTTTTCTGGTTATCTCCTGCTTCATCTTTTCTTCTCATTATTGAATGTGTTGGGGTTTTGGAATTTCCTACTGTTAAGGTGGTATTGTCTCTGTCTTCAATTCCATATTTTTTCTTTCTGTATTTGGGTGCTGTGATATTTGGCCCATACACATTTATAATCATTGCATTTTTCTGTTGAAAGAGTTTTTATTGCTATATATTGCCATTTCTTACCTCTTGCTTTTGATGCAGCCTCTTATTTTATTTTTCCCAATATGACTGCAATCACCCTTGATCTCCTGTGGTTCCTATTGCATGGAATGGCTTTTCCAATTCTTTCAGTTCTAACCTATGTGTGTCTTTACATTTAGAGTGAGCCTCTTAAACTGTGAGTCACGACTCAATGTGGGGGTGTAAAACTGAATGTGGAAAATTTGGCAACAGACAAAGGTTTCTGAATGTTCCACAACTGAAAATCACTTCCAAACCAAATCAAATGTGTAATGAATCAGAGATGTTTTCGGTAACACTCGCCTATGTGACATCGCACCGTAGCCTCACTTTTGCAACAGGAACACTGAGCACTGAGTGTACCCTCTCACCACACGTGCCAGTGAGTATGGTCTGAAACACTTCGAGACCACTGTATCTTATCAACTGCTGTGATTTTACTGTGGAAACAAAGCTTTCTGCCCTTATGGAAGCATAATGTTTTAATTATGTAGAAAACAAAGATTTTTAGGAGTCACCGTGACTAGTCAGGAAAATCTCATAATAATTTGTTTTAAACTGTAAAAAGCTTATTTCAAGGCAGGCAGTGGTGGCGCACGCCTTTAATCCTAGTACTTGGGAGGCAGAGGCAGGTGGATATCTGTGAGTTTGAGGGCAGCCTGATCTATAAAGCAAGTCCCAGGACAGTTAGAGCTGTTATATAGAGAAAGCTGTCTCCCGAAACAAAAACGACAAAACAAACCGAACCGCCACTACCACTATTACCACCATCAACTCCCAAACCCCAAAACGAAATAAAACACTTTCCTTCAATTATATATACAACCTACTGTCTTACATCTCTTCCCTCCTACTCATGTTCCTATTCCCTGAAATGACTTCTTTATATTTTTTGTGCACCCATTACATTAGTGTATTTCCCACTGGTAATAATAAAATACCTGAGTCTGAAGACTTTATGAAGGAAGGAGGCCTACTTAGGTCAAAGTCATGAATATTCAAGGGTGTGGCTCTGGTGAAGACTTCCTGGCAGATGCTGTCACATGGCAAGACCAGGAATAAGAATGATTATAGGTTTACAGAAAATTTAACAATGCTGCTACAGAGACTCTTATGTGTCCCATGCCCAGTTTTCCAACCGTCACCACCAGCCCTGATGGGGTCAAACCCTGAGCTCTGGTCAAACATGAGCCATGTGCCCAGCTCCCTAGTTTAGTTTTATTTCTGGCATCTGTTGTGGTGCTGGGTAATGAAAAGGAGAGCAGCTGAAACTCTGAGGGCCGAGCTTGAATCTTGTAGGCAACAAGCCTCTCACACTCTGTACTAAATTAAGGAGCCTAGAAAAGATGAGGCAGAGTTCAATACAGCACTGTGCAGAAAAGCATGTCAGCGTGGAGAAAAGGCAAAAGTGGTTTTTAAGGTCCCAGATCTCCAGGAATTTCTGCCCTCCTATCCAGTGGGTACTCCAGAGATTATAATCTTCTGGATCTTCTAGTAAAACCCCCTTCCCAAATTCCCCATCCCATTCTGGAGACAAAGCCTTATCTAACTAATGTTCTGGGGTTTGTATTACCTCCATTTCTATTGATTTCGGTCAAATAGCAGACTGACCGCAACTTTCTAGCTCTCAGAGATGTGAGACAAGCAGGCACCAGCCACAGGGAGGGGCCAAGGGGCCGGGCGACTTTCTGCTCGCCGGCGATCTTTGAGGGTAAGTGCACAGCACACTGAAATGGGCCGTATCATCACATCTTATAGTCAGTCCTTCCACATGGCCCTGGCATCTGCGTCACCCATTCAGACAGAACATATTTCCCTGGCAGTTATCGTAAATTTCCTCGAAGCCATTGATTATTTTCATATTGATTTTCTATGCTGAGAGCAAAGACATTATCGGCCAGTTCTAGAAGCTGAAGTGTGTCTGAGGGCAGCAGACACGTGACTGCACTTTCATCGTGGGTGTGGGGAGGAGGCTTCTCTCTTTCTTACCCTCCACTGCTTTTCCTTCCCACAGATGGACAGGACCTCAGAGGAGGCGGCAGAGCCGATGGCCATTCATCCCATTTCTGCTGCCCAGCGAGCCTCTGCCTTTGTCATGTTGCTGCTCAGGGTGACGCCACTGTTAGGGGGATAGTTCAGGTATTCTGTATAGCTAAGACCAACTCTAAGGAACAGATGTCATGCTGTCCTTGCGCACTGACAGTGCAAAGAATGGCTACTCTTTTCAGCAATTACCCAGGACATCATGGAGCACCTTAAGACTTTAGAACTCACAAGTCGCAGCCACACTGTGCCCGTGAGCCATTCTCAAAGGACAGTTGTATCAAATGCACAGGGCTAACCATGAATCTCTATTGCTTCCTTCAGAGATCAGTGATGTCATGTTATCATAGTCTGTGTGAATGGGTACCAAATCCAGTCAGATTTCTTACTTTTACATTTGTGACTGTGCATATTTGTGATGAGTTGTTGCAACCCTCAGAGTAACAGGGCTACCACCATCTTCATTGGTGTGTCTTCATCAGCTGTGTCTGCTTGCAAGCAGCCATCAGGTGCAGATGTTAAGTGTGGAAACTCCCCCAGAGGAGAAATAGCGGAAAGGGCCATCGGATCCCCATCTGAGATTCCAGCCGCTCTTCCCAGCCATCTGTACATAATTCTGCCCCAATTACATGTGGCCTTGGGTGCGTGTGTCTCAGGAGCTGCTAGGGTATAAAGGCCGAGGGATCTTAATCGAAGGGGCTCCAACTATGGTGGCTGTGGGGAAGTCATCTTGTAGCTGTGTGGATTTCCCAGTTCTTTGGGTCACTGATTCCTGCAAGTAACCCCTCAACCATGCCCTGTAGGTAAGCCCAGTAAACTCACTGGTTCCCCAGGGTCAACTTGGGTGGAATCATACTTCAGTTTGTTGGTGGGTCCTTATGGGGAGGGTGGATGGTGTTCAGATCTCCATAAAGAAGGAATTCTCCCAACACTGACTGTACAGACAAGACTCCCAGAGGACTGAGGGACTTTTAGAAAATGGGTCTTTCAGTGTTGAAACTAGGGAGTTCTCAGGAAAGCCAGGAGGATGAGGGGGGAGGCTGGCCCACACCACCCAGTGTCTCATCATTTTGTCTAGGCACTGGCCCCTGACAGGTGGTTTCTGAGTTCACCCTCACTCCCCTTTTGGAGGTGCAGAAGACTCATGACCAAACTACTGGGAAGCCTGTGTATGAAAGGGTTTCAGATTCACTTCCAGCATATTCAGACCGGAGGAAGAAACTAGGTTGGTATTTTCACCTCCTTCAGGTCCAACTTTTGTCATACCTCCTCCCCCTGCTGTGGGCAATGGAATGCCGCCCCTACAGGTTGGACGTCCTGGCTTCACTTCTCGATGGTTGGGCAGGTTTCCTCCCTCACGTCTTCCTCTGGGCTGGGAAGGTGACTTTTTATCTACTCGGGCCACTGCAGATGTGGGATGTCAGATGTGAGGAGATAGGAACCAGGCAATGCTTAGAAGAATTGAGCTGTACCACAAACAATGTGCCATAGTACATTGTGGCCTTTAGATGAAGGTCACGTGTAAATATAACAAGATGGTGGGAACAGAGATCTCTGATAGCATTTTATAACTGGGGAGATTTATTGAGAGAGATTGAGATCAAGGGTCACTATTATTAAGGTCATTATTATTATTTGTATAGGCCAGAGGTTCTCAACCTGTGGATCGCAACCCCTTTGGGAGTAGAACAACTCTGTCTCAGGGTTGCCTATCAGATGTCAGATATTCACTTTATGATTCAGAACTGTAGCAAGGTTATAATTAGGAAGTAGCGATGAAATAAATTTATGGTGGGGGTCAGCACAACATGAGGAACTGTGTTAAAGGGTCACAGCAGTAGGAAGGTTGAGAACCACTGGTATAGGCGTGTGCGTGCGTGCGTGCGTGCGTGCGTGCGTGCGTGTGTGTGTGTGTGTGTCCATGCATGCCTGTGGAGTCAGAGGTTCATGTAGCTGTCTTTATTGTTCTTCACTTTGCTTACTAAGGTTGCATCTTTTGCCGAACCTGAGAGACACAGAATCAGCTGGTCTCGTTTGCCCCAGGGACCTCCTCTCTCCACCTCCTGAGCACTGAGATTACAGTTGAGCCACCAAGCTTGATTGGCCTTT